>NC_000080.6:56977444-57304944 GCF_000001635.26 Mus musculus | reverse complement strand
AACTACATAGTGAATATCCTATCAACAGTTGATTTTTAAAACCAAATAAAATAAAATACAATTTAAAATAATATTAAAATCATAAAGCATATCTTTGAGCAAACCAGTTGCCTTTTTGAAGTGGTACCTTTCACACACACACTCACATGCACATGCACACACAAGTGTGCCCGAGCACGAGCACAAGCACACATACACACCTGCATACACACACACACACACACACACACACACACACACACACAAGCATGCACACACAGGAGCATCACACACACACACACACACACACACACACACACACACAGTATTAGAAGTCATTGTGGAGGATAGCTGTGTGACCATCTACAGTCATCACTGTGTACAGAGTAAAAGCCATTGAGGGACTTTCCCCACGGACCAGACTGGCACAGTACAGGCTCATTAGGTACCACTAAGCCTGTGTTTTCTTGGGATGTTTGGTACTTCTTCATGGGAAATAGCCAAGGAACCAAGTGTGAACCGAGAAAAATCAGAGCTGGGAGCCACACCACTGGGTTTCTCCTGCCTTTAGCCACTCCAAGATGTAAGGCTGCTGAGATGCTGTGTGGCCTGCTGATTTCCAGAACAGAACAGGACACGAGGTTGCCAAAGTAGGTGAGGTATACCAGGAGGAATCAGGGAAGAGCTAGGCTTTGGTAGGTTCTGTCTGTGGAGTGTTTTTGCTTACTCGGTTGGGAACTCACAACTCAAGCTAGTGTCTGTCTGTCCTCTGCCTCACCTTCCCAGGCGTGAGCCACCACACCTGGCTTTTCTGTTCTTGTTCTTAACACAGGCACAGGAGAATGGCTGAGCCTGAGAACACCAGCAAGGGAAAGTGGGAAAGGGTAAAGCTACGTCAGTTACTGATGGAGAAACCTTGTCCTGAGGAGGTTGGAACACTTTTATGGGTTCTCCATAAATGTATACAGGATGACAAGGGACAACTTGTATGTTCTTTTCAAAGGCAAAACCATACAATTCTATGTGTGCATTCCTTTCTGAAGACCTATCTTTAGATGTAGCATCTAGGGACCTTTCGAAAGTTGCCACTTTGACATAGGTGGATAGAGTGAGCCAGAACAACACCTGGCTGTTGGCCATGGCCTTGACCCTCTTATTTTTCTCTCCCCTGTCCTAAGGTCAATCCACCATATTATGTCCCCCTGGTTGAGCTAGTGCCCCACCCAGAGACAGCTCCAGCCACAATGGACAGAACCTATGCCTTGATGAAGAAGATTGGGCAGTCCCCAGTGAGAGTCCTGAAGGAGATTGACGGCTTCGTCCTGAACCGCCTGCAGTACGCCGTCATCAGTGAGGCCTGGAGACTGGTGGAGGTTTGTACCCTGTGTCCCTCCTTCCTTCCCTGTTCCTCCTGACTCCATCCCACCTGTCTCCTCCCCTGTGTCCCTCCTTCCACTCTTCCTCCCTCCCTTCAACTCTTCCTCCCCTCCCTTTTCTCTTCTCCTCCTCCCTTCCTTCCTCCCTCACCTCCACGGCTGAGTAGGGCAAGAGTCACTTTCTGGGTCTGAAAGCTAGAGGACACTCAGGAGTCCTTGCTGTATTCTGGAGACCCAGGGCATTCCATTTGGAGACAGAATACAATATAGCAGTTCACTGTTTGAGAGACTCCCCTCTCTAATTTATTATTTGATAGCAAGGCACAATGAGAAACTCTTTCCAACCCTTTGTACAAAATTATCTGTGGGTGACATGTTGCATTTTCCTACAGACAGATTTTTACTTCCTGGTGTCTAAAAATTTCAGGATGAAAAAGAATTGTTTTTATGCAAAGGAAACTTGTATTCCCTTAAAGGACTCGGTTTTATTTCAAGAACTGGGAAAAACCATGATGAATGCTAAATTTGTTAGTAAAAGGTTTGTCTTACATATTTGTAAGGAACATATATGTGTATGTGTGTGTAGAATGAAATGTATACATGTGTGTACCATATACATCCATATACCTAGGATTTGCGCATTCAATTAATCATGGCTTAAAATACTTTAAAAATGCATTTTTCTGAAGATGGACAGACTTTTGCTCTATCATCCCCTCAGCAGTACAGTGTAACTATGAGCACAGCACTTACATTGTGTTACTATTGCAGGCCATGTAGATTACCTAACATATGTGTGCCTAACATATGTGGAGGCCGGGTATGATGGCACACACCTGTAGTCCCATCACTTGTGTGGTGTAAGCTGGGGGGCAGGAGTTCAAGGTCATACCTAGCTACATATTGTATTTGAAACCAGCTTGAGCCACATGAGAACCTGTTTCAAAAAGAAAAAGAAAAGAAGTATATAGAAGGATTCATAGGTTCTTCACAAATATTAAGCCATTTATGTAATAAACTTGACCACCTATCCATTGGTATCTCTGAGGGTCCTAGAACTACCTCATGGATGTGAAGGGTTCACTGTATAGATTTGGCCTCATCCTTTAATTATAGCATTTTACATATGAGAACACTCATGGCTGAATATGTTGTCATGAACATTGCTTGTAAAGATCTGTCTGTCAGGAGAGAGCACAGAGGGGTCCCGAGGATATGGAGGTAAGGGCCACATAATCTAGGGGTCAGATCTTCACCTCTTGACAAGCTTCGACATGGGTCAAGCATAGAGCAGCTACGTCCATAGAGGTAAAGTGTAGGAAGAATGCCCTTGCTCTAGGGTTAGGAGGGCAGCACTTGGCTCAGACAATCCACACTGGGTGTAGCCCCGCAGGTCCTTTGAAAACACCCAGAACAGGAACCAGGAATCCAGCTGCACCTCATCTTTTGTGGGTGTTTTATTTCCTTGCAGCATTTCCCCCAGACTTCAACAGGTGCGGATGATGTGTCTGACTCTCCCTGTTAGAGTCATCGTGGGATCCCACTTACTGTGCACGAGGTGCTGTGCCGTGACTCAGTATTTAAATCTGCCTCCCACTCGACATCCACAAGATACGTGCCGGCATCTCACACTCCTTGCATGTTTTAGAAATCAATCAGTTTCAGGATGTTTGAAAAGAAATCCTGCATTTAAAAAACCCTTCTTGTAGGTCTTTTGAAAATACTAGAACAGAGATCTAGTAATAGACTCAAGGCAAAAAACCAGTGCTACAGTGTAGCATAGAAGGAGTGGTGGTGTGGGCGCTTTCCCTTGGGATCTCTCTGGTTGTTAGTGCTCTGAGTTAAATCTTGCTTAGTTGACTCTGAAAGGTGTGAACCAACCTCAGAAAGAATGTGTCGACTTAGGCAGGAGGCATGCATAAAAATTGGTCTGGTTTTGACCACATAGTGAAGCTGATTGCAGATCGGAAGATCTGAGCAGTGTTGGTGCTTCTCCTTGCATGGTTAGAGGAAAGCACCCTGGAAAGGATGCTGAGTTCGCAGTCCTTGAAACAAAACTTGTTTGTTCTGTCTGCCCCCCTTTTCTAGGCGCTCTTGGTAGGCCTGATGCATTTGTTTTATTGGTTGGCAGAATGACGGGTTTTGGGTATGACAGCCTCCCAAATAAGCAAGTCTCACACGTGCCTCTGCATTGGCTGCTATGGACACTCAAGCCTGGACTGAGTCTTAGGCCTGGCAGGACACATTTTGATGTTGACAGGAAGAGGCATGGGAAGGCTGAGGAAGTGGGGCTACAACCCAAAGTCTCGCCTTTCAAGAGATTCTAGAGGAGAATTTATGCTCAAGTGCAAAAGCGACTTGAAGGTTGTTAGGACTAAACTGGAGGTGTGTCTCCCCTCTGCAGGTGTGGCCCTGGGCTCTACACATGGGCAGGGAGGCAGAAGGGACGAAGATGGCAGAGGTGTAGAATCCAGAAGCGCTCTTCCCTTTTCACCATATCACCTTAGCAGCAGCTCCTCACCTCTTCTCCCAGGACTTGAGCAGACTCAGGGGATGTTGGTGTATTGCTGCAGCAGCAACTGGCATGGGCTTCTAGGTATCCACGTGGATTGAATCCCTTCCTTTCTGCAGGTCTCCAAAGCTGACTGATACTTAGGGCTGAGTGATAGACTCTAGAGAAGTCCTCCTCACAGTCACTGTGCCAGCTAGAGGACCACAGCGCTGTGCCTGGGGCTGGTTAAAGGATACCTGACTATTGCATACATTTTTTTTTTTATAGGAAGGTCCATGCTACCTGTGGCCTGGTTCCTCTTTAAACAGGGCAATCAGCAAGGATTAGAGAAACCTCTCCAGAGCCCCACCCCCCTGCTGCAAATCTGCCTGCTGTGCTCTTAGCCTCTGTGTAGGCGGGGAGTTAGGTGACTCCAACTCAACCAGACAGAGCCAGTTGAACTTGAATTTACCTTTTTGAGATGTCCAACTTGATTGGGATTTTCTATGTGTGCTTCAAAACTTAAATATTAAAAAGAACTGAATTAAGGCTAGTCACTAGCCTTGCAAAGCCTCACCCCTTCCCTTCTCTCCCCTCCCCTCCCGTTTCCTTCCCTCCCTCTTCTCCTTTCCCTTCCCTAGCACTCCCCTCCCCTTTCCTTCCTTCCCCATCCTTTTTTCCCTTCCCTTCCTTTCCCTCTCTCCCCTCCCCTCCCCTCCCCTTCTTTTCCTTTCTCTTCCTTCTCCTCCCCTTCCTTCTCCTCCCCTCCTCTCTCTCTCCCCTTCCCTTCTCTTCCTCCTGTCCTCACCCTCCCTCACTGGCGTTTGTAGACAAGGTCACTTAAAGAAGGTCTATCTGGTCTGGAACTCATCGTGCAGCCTGTGTGAGCCTTGAACCACTTGCTCCTCCTTTACGGGTACACACCACAAGACCTGGCTCAGACCCTCTCTTTGCACATAAAACTTGGCTGACTTCCTCATATGGCTCATATGACCCAGAGAACAGAATGAACTCCCATATGTGGGAGGTTTTCCTTACCTCCCCAAATCACTGTGGGTTCTCTGTCTCCTTGTTCTCTGGATTCACAAAGCAAGTTGGAAGTGGGAAAGGCTCTTTCTGCCCCACACAAGTCTGGGGTGTTCATTGGCTAGGTGTAAAGGAAGCCTGTGAGAAATGGTGCCTTTCGTCCAGGCACCCAGGTGCTAGGTCAGCAGGCCCAAAAGAGTATTTCTGTTCCCTGTCATTGGTATGAAAGTGGCTCAGAGCAGATCAAAGCCAAGTGTGTCTGTCCATGTTCTGACTCTAGGTTAGGGTATAAGCTAGGGTAGGACAAGTTCCATCCAGGCCTGGAGAGAACCCAGACTGTTTGTTGTACTCAGCATGGTGATGTTTTGATGACGACATGGGAAAAATAGACAGAGACGTTGCCTTGTTGCTCATTCACTGGGATTATGAGTTGCTGGTGTGGAGCCAGCCCTGTTTGGAATAACTCTCACTTGCTCATGGACTTTGGTTTTTTAAATTTTGTTTGTTTTGTTTTTTAATTTAAAAATGTTGGTTTTAACTGATAAATAATGGTGTTTAGTTGTGGAATGTACAGTGATGTTTGACTCTCCGTTCTGCCCTCCGTGTTTGCACTGATGCACACTCTCATGTGTGCACCTTGCACTGATGCACACTCTCATGTGTGTGCCGGCCCTCCGTGTTTTCACTGATGCAAACTCTCATGTGTGTGCCTGCCCTCCATGTTTGCACTGATGCATACTCTCCTATGTGTGCCTGCCCTCCATGTTTGCACTGATGCACACTCTCATGTGTGCACCTGCCCTCCATGTTTGCACTGATACACACTCTCATGTGTGCACCTGCCCTCCATGTTTGCACTGATGCACACTCTCATGTGTGCGCCTGCCCTCCATGTTTGCACTGATGCACACTCTCATGTGTGTGCCTGCCCTCCATGTTTGCACTGATGTACACTCTCATGTGTGTGCCTGCCCTCCATGTTTGCACTGATGTACACTCTCATGTGTGTGCCTGCCCTCCATGTTTGCACTGATGCACACTCTCATGTGTGTGCCTGCCCTCCATGTTTACACTGATGCACACTCTCATGTGTGCGCCTGCCCTCCAGATTCTATAGTGAGGTCTCTCTGGCTTTAGTTCTGAATTTCATGATTTATGTCTGCTTTTCTTTTCTTCATTGTGTTTGGTTAGGGAATTGTCAATCTTACTCATTTGTAAATTTTATTTTGAGAAGCAAAACTGTATTAGTCTGCTTTCTATCACTGTAGTAAAATACTCGAGATTAGCAACTTTCAAAGAACAAATACTTATTTTATCTTACAATATTGTAGGATTCAGTTTCTAATTGACTGGTGCCTGCTACAAGACAGCCTATCAACATGTGGAAATGGAAGCCTATTTATGTTATAGTCACCAGATGTGGGGTCGGGGTGGGGATGAAGAGGAAAGGCCAGGGTTCTATATCCCTTTGGAGACACATTCCCTATGAACTGAAGACCTCCCACTAAACTCTACCACCTCCCAGCAGTTCCAAGCTGGAGACTAAGGGGTTGACACATGGGCCTTGGGGGCCTTTGATGTCTAAACAGCAGAACCTTTTCTTTCATTGGTCAGTGTCTGATTTTACTGCTTTAAATTCCAGTCACGAGTTAGGGAGGACATAGTGGAATTCTTGTGGCTAAGCAACCAAGATGGATTCTAAGAGGAGCAAAGGAGGATAGATAGGGGCGATGGCTCACCTGTGGACATGTCCATGGCAGGTGCTCGTGAAGAGGGTACCACGCCGGGGCAGCATTTCTACATAAGAAGGGAATGTGCAGTAGCCAGAGGCACGTTCCTATCCTGACTTTGCACACACTAGCCATGATGGGCTGTTTGCTGCTGTCCTCGCCCCTCTGGAGAAGAATGGTATCCAAGGATATGAAGGAACTGGGGTCTGTAGTATCCTCTTGCAGATGTTAATCCTGTTCTGTCTCCCCTCCTAGTTTGGCTTCATATCTGGGGCACGCAAGACCTTCATGAGCTGGTAAAGGGCAGGTCTGGCTGCAGTCTAGTAACACTAACATTCCCTGTCAGGGCTGGGTCACCGGGTGATGAGATCCTTTTGGCTGGGAATGTAATTTCAAGTTTATGTTCCTGAGGCATTAACACAGCAAGGGGATTTATGTTGTGATGAAAACTCTTTGGCCAGACAATAGCTGAGACTAATGCCCATGAATTCTTTCCCCATCGGGGGCAAGGTGGGTGGAATGAGTCAGGAAGCCATCAGCAGGGTCTCAGCCTGTTGGCATGTTTTGGCAGTAAGCCTTGGGAATTGCTTACCTCATGTTTTATCCTTGTAAGCAGAATAATCCCCAGCAGGATTCCCGTTCCTAGGGCTCTAGAGGGTCGAGAAGAAAGCATCTCCTTTGTCCTTGAGAGGTCTAAGACTAGATTGACAAGTGATAAGGTATGAAAATTTATTACCCTACCAGAGGGACATCACAGGACAGTGAGTGAGTGTTGCAAGGTTCAGACGCCCTTATGCCCTTCTTTGTAAGGGAGAGGGAAATGAGGGACTGTAGGACATATTTGAGGGGCAGTGATTTTTAGGCAGAATGAATGACCTGGAAAACCATTCTTTTTGGAAGTTGAATGGACTCAGGAGACAGACAAAGTCTGTCCAGGTGTGGTGTCCTCTCAGTCTTCATCCTGTACTAGGCAGGCTTAGTTCCTGAAAGTTAGAGAAACTGAAGGCAGTTATTTTCCTCTTTGGCAAGTCTAGTCTTCAGGCAGGAAAAGGTAGTCTACATACACACACTCTTCCAGCACCTGCCAGCACACAAGACATTCCATTTAAAGTCAGCACATGGCGTATTGTGTTGTGGAGAGACAGTCTAAGGGCCCCTGCATCTCCAGCTACTGGATTCAGTGCTTTGTCTCTTGGTTTTCCACAAGGGGTTGAGTCTGCATCTGGTCAGGATGCCCTGGGGGTTCTAGAACTTCATCACCGAGCTTTGTTTCAGACATGAGTGCCAAGTGCTGAGAGGATTACTCCATTTAACCAAGCGTGCTTCGAAGGTCATGCCATCAGACTAACAGGTGATTACTTACCTGCCATTGGAGCAAGAATTAGGAATTCGCCGAGCCCACCTAGGGCGGCCTACTGCTCATAGCAGTCTTGTCCTCTGGGGTAGGATTTCAGAACCTGGAAAGCTTTCCTTCCCATTTCCCACGATCACCTCATTTCAGACCTGCCAGTCACTTCTCAATGCCAGGAGAAACATGCTGTCTAAAGACTTTATGCAATAGGAAATTGACTAATACGTTAAGTGGCTTGGTCCACATGCTACAGCATGGTTGGAAATTAAGACCTGCCTCTGCTGCAGGGTCTATAAAGCAGAGATGATTTCTTACTGGTTTATGATGAGGACTAGGTGGGGGTCTCTGTGTAAGGGCTCAGGCCAGTATCTGCCACGTAGCTTAGGTGATAGCTTCTGAATTTAGCCTTCTTTCTCATGTGCACCAGCTGTCACCAGGGACATCCTAAGCCGAGGTCCTCACATCCTCAGCTTAGCAGAGGCGATCTCTCCCAGGGTTCCCAAGCCTCATGTGGGTGCTCATAAGAAATGCAGTCTCTAGGTCTTCCCGGGCTGTGGAGCCAGACGCTGCTCTGTGACAAGCTAGGGGATTCTAATGGATGTCAATATTGGAGAAGCCCGGAGTGTGACTTCCCTGAGGCCTGGGCCTAAAGGTCTCTCTAGACTGTTTCATCTGTTCAAAGATAAACTCTATCCATTATAGCTGGTGGGGTAGCTTAGTTGACTGGCAGCTCTGTTTCCTAATCAGATATTAATACTAATTTAATGTGTACTTGATGGAGTCTTCATTTCATGTCTTATGTGACATTTTATTTCTCAATTGTTTTTATTTTTCTCCATCTGTTTATATGTGTTTTGTTCTGTCTTTTTATCTGGGATGCAGGCTTCCCATTGATACCAGCGTCTACGTAAATAGAGACTCAGGTGATGTTGACACTGTGAGTTTAAACCCCAGTTTAAAGCACCAAATACCGCTGACTGTTCCTTAAGGGATGTGAAAATTGATTTTTGACACAGGGTCTCACTATGTAGCCTTGGCTGTTTTGGAACTTGCTATGTAGACCAAGCTGGCTTTGAATTCACAGAAACCTGCCTGCCTCTGTCTCTTGAGTTTTGGGATCAAAAGTGTTTATCTCTATTTCTGGCTCAAAAATTGTTTTTTAAAAGTCTTAATTTGCCCTCATGAAAACACAAATTTGGGTTGGGGAAGTTGCTCAGTTAGTAGAGTGCTTGCCAAGCAGGTATGAGAGGAATGAGGTACTAGTTTTGATACCACAAACTGTGAGTGGGAGTTTGGGGCTAGTCTGGGCTTAAATGAGACCCTGTCTCAAGAAACAATAACAAACAGGTCAGAACAAACACAAGATTGTAATTGTCAAGAGATGAGAATTGCTCTACCAACCATAAGTTTCCCAGCCCGAGCCTGTCTCACTTGGACTTGCTCCTTGGCTGCATTGCTCATATGTGTGACACCAGCCACACTCCACCCTTTGATTTCCTGACCAGAGATGCAAATTGTGATCAGCTTTCTTGTCAGGAGAAGAGAACCTATGTGAGTAGAAGCAGGTATCTGGAGGAGGAACAGTCTGGGAATCTATGCCCAGCTCTGGGGAAGGCTGTAGATCACAGTTCTGTCCAGATTCCTTGCTTGCAGCAAGGGGAAGTGGGCGTGTCCGGCTGGGAAGTGAGGGCTCTTAGCGAAGCAATGTGCAGGATGCACCCTGAGAGACAGGTCTCAAAGAAAAGAAGAAAGGGAGAGAGGAAGAAAAGGAAGGAAGGAAGGAAAGGAGGAAGAAAGGAAGGAAGAAAGACAGACAGACAGAAAGACAGACACACACAATACAACACAACAAAAGCCATGTATAACAAACACAGCAAATGTCATAATTCAGAGCTCATACATTAATTCAAAGTCAAAAGTTTTTCTCTAAGATCAAGGAAAACCAGGGCTGACAATTTCACTGCTTCTGTTGGATACCACACTAGGTATCCTTTTTGAATAAACTAGACAAAAGAGGAAACAGGACACATTTAGATTGGACAGAGACTAAATCATCTCCTCTTCTTATGTGGCCTTATATACAGAAAATACTAAAGATGCCATGGGGGAAGCTCTGCTAGGACAGATACAGGTGCAGTTCACAGACAGAACACTGAGGCTGAAAGTTCAACAAAGGTGTAATGTATAAAGCCATTTCTAGACACTGGCAACAGACTATCCAAAAATTAAAAAACAAAACCCTCATTTGCAATAGCTATAAAATAAAATTAACTTAAAAATACTTAAATTTTCCCAAGTAAATGAATCTCCTGGGTAGGATGAACCTTTAACACGATCAGTTCTTCTGATCCATGAGCGTTGGCCACGCCTCCATTTGTATCCTTTCTTTCCTTAATCAGTGTTTTATAGATGCCAGACCCAGGAGACCTACAGATTCAGTGCGATCTCAGTCTAGATTCCATAGAAATAGTGTGGTCTTTTGGGAAGAGTCTAGATACCCCATGAAGTGGCTTAGGATCGGGACATTAAACATATTGGGAAGTGGGGCTTCCAGGAGCGCAGGACTCTTCCGGAGAGCTGGAGAGCGGGTGGCACTGTGCAAAGGAACTGAGCATTGCCCTCGGAGCTTTCACCCTGGACGGGTCAGCTCAGCTTTTCTTCAGGGTTTCTTTCTCCTGCTGAGCAACTTGGCCCTGTCTGCATTCTCAGGGGAGCACATTCACGCCTATACCTAGTAACAGCCATTTACAGGATATGCCCCGCTGCTGGGGAAACCGAGCCTGTTTGGCTGAGAATCATCTGCATTAGAATTTGTCCTAACCTCGTTTTTTTTAAAGCTGGCTACTCGAATGCTAATACAACATACGTGCTGTTAATAAGCAAGTGGTCTGCTAAGGACTGAGGCTAGACCTCTGCCTTTTTCATTCAGATTTGACTCCTGGCACGGGTTGATACCTGGAACTTTGAGGTTCTAGGGATTCAGCCGGGTAGCCCAGTGTATCAGGAGAAAGGGGCACAAATGGTGCTTCTGCCAGCAGGCGGGTGGCATGACTGATTATTGGGTTGTGATGATGGGAAAGGGAGATTCTTTTTACTGGCTGCTCTTCTGAGGGAACTGCTCTATCCAGGAAAGAAATCTCATGGTGGCAGAGGGCGGGTCTCAGCATTTGGCACACTTGCCCAGGGCTCCAGCCCTAGCACCAGCTACAACAAAAATACAATAAAGAATAGTTTCAACGAAGTCACAAGATAGACTTAAGAAATGTTGGATTTCTAGATGATTGTTTATTTTGAGACATGGCTTCTTGGTGTCTCTCTCCTCTAGTAATCTGCTTCTACACTCCAGTGCAGTATCAGTATAATGAAGGTGGAACTCTCGTGGGTATTAAACCATGCCCTAAAGACAAAGCAATGTATGGGAGAGATTTAAGTATTTCTGTTTTCCGAAGAGAGTTATTTTATGTTTCATTTTCCATTAAAATGTATTCAATTACACACACACACACACACACACACAGAGGGAGAGAGAGAGAGAGAGAGAGAGAGAGAGAGAGAGAGAGAGAGAGAGAGAGAGAAACAATAACCATGTGCATATTTAAAACAAAAGCAAGCAGACAGAAACCTCCGAAAGCTTCCTGAAGAGATAACAACTCTAAGAAATCCGTGCTAGGTACGCTGGCACACACCTGCAAGCCTAGTGTTTATGAGGCTGAGGCAGGAGGATCCTGAGTTTAACATCAGGGAGGAATGGATGAATGGCAAGCAGGCAGGCTGTAAGTGAAAATGCTGTTTTTATACCATCTTACTAACCCTCACACAGGTGACCAATCGGGTGGTTGAAACTGGAAAGTTAACAGACAGGGTTAATGGAGGAATAAAGGGGGTGCTCAGAGAGAAGGAAGGGACATTTGTTACCCAAAGAGAAGGCACAGAGCATCAGGTACCCAGAGCTAGACACTCTTGTTGCTGGGGTAAGGGGATGTCACCTTCCACCAGCTGAAAGTGGAAGCCAACTTGCATGGTGCCTTTGGGATCTAAAACTCTTTGAGGTATCTTTCTGGTTTTTGTTTTAAAGTCAGGGTCTTGCTGCGTAGCCTAGATTGGTCTTACTCGCCCACCCTTGTGTGTCTTGGCATTCTGAGCTCTATGATTACCGGTGTGCCCGAGGCAGCCAGGGCTTACGCCATGCTGTATCTTTGGTGCTGGAGGCTTGTGTTTTCTTATTCAAATCTTTGTACCAAATCCAAACCCTTTAATTACCCACAGTTCAGACCAAGCTCCTAATCGAGTCATCTGAAGTCTGAAATACTTTTGACTGTAAAATTTAGTGATTCTAATGTTAGATTAAATGTTCAAATTTTTAGATTAGGGTGCTCAACCAGTAGTCCACGCAAATATTCTACTGCATGAAGAAATGTAGAATCTACAGTCCTTGATGGTCCTGGGGTGTACTTCTGTCCTTAGCCTTCCAGTCAAAGAGCCCCTTAGTCTGTCTTACTGTCCTCATGGTGTCTGGTAGCGAACTCTGTTTGACCTTTCAGAAAATAATGGATCTTTTTTTTTTTTTTCTTTGCTTGGTTTTAAGGTGAAGACATACCTTGCCCTGCAGATTCTGTAGTATGGTTCATTGTCTCCCTGAAGACAGCTATCTACACAGTACACTGAGAGATAGTGCTCCAGAACATTTATTTTTTTTTGTTTTTTTTTTTTTGGGGGGGGGGTTGGTTTGTTCCTATTTCAAAACTTTATCAAGAAAATTCAAAGGGGGAAAATACCTCAACCTTTGCCCCGTCCCAAGGCAAATCCCTGTCTTCCCTCCAGGTTTTCCTCCATCTCTTCCCTAACATGCTCCAGTATTCGTTGATATTCATTTGATTTAATTGACTCTTGGATGTTTGGATGTTTCTCCATTGTAGGTTGTTTGGAGGTAGCTCCTGTTTCTGTCATGACCTAGACTCAGAGACTCCTTTGCGCCTGTGCCTTAGTCCTGGCGAGTCTTTTCATTGGTAGTTTGGAGTCCAGGCCAGGGAAGGGCATCTTGCCACTTGCTAGATGTGACCAAAATGTCTCCCCAGAATGATGCATGCTTCTCCTGCCACCCAAGGGGCTCATGGGACACCTCTTACCAGCGGGCTCACCAGTGAGGCTTCTCATCTCCATTCCCTAGCATTTCTCGGGTGGCTCTTGACAGGGTGTGTTTCCTAGGCATGATTCAATGTCTTGTTGCATGAGCTAAGTGTGGGTTCTTTCACGGCTAGCAAAATCTGCCCATGTCATCACACAGGAATGTCTGTGTTCTGCTTCTAAGGAAACTTGTAAGTGTTGGAAAGCAGTCATGCTGCTCACAAACCGGTGAGTAACTATGGGTCACGAAGCAGCTCTCTTTTATTTTCTCCTTATTAAGATTTCCTCTTGCCTCACGTCTCCTGGATGGTGGCATGGGTGTGGAGGGAGTGTTTAAGCCAGGGCTTTTTTGTTCTTGCTCCTGGAGCTGGAGTTACAGGTTGCTATGAGCCACCTGATACGGATGCTGGGAACCAAACTCAGGTCCTCTGAGGGCAGTGTGCACTCTTGACTGCTGTGCTCTCTCTCATTCATCCCCATATCCCCCTGCCACGTTTGTGGTGCATCAGAGAGCAGTAACACATGGAGAAGAAAATACAAAATAGAATATAGAAGTCTGTACCAGTGGAGAGAGCTAATCCATGGCTTCATCTCATCTCTTGTGAAATGCATTGCAGTAGTTCTTGGTTTATAAGACCAGTGCTCTAACTACTAAGCTACAGAGCCCAAACAGCTCCCAGTGTACACCTCCATACCTGAAACACTCTGTCTGTAGACCATCTACAAGGGCTCCAGGACTGAGTGTCTTAGAATGGGGCGGTCCTGAACCTGGCTCTTATAGGTGTTGCTTCTACACCGGTTGGTTGTCTTATCCAACCTACCCAGGAACACCACAGGAGACAGACATTGCTGCAGCTCAAGGTTGTTCCATGTAAATAGGGGTGACCTGTAACCTCTTTCTAGTGGCCAAGGTAGAGCAAAACAAATCTATCTTCCTTTCTGTCCCCATTAGTAGACTGAGATGGCAGTCTCAGGTCTTACTCTACATACTGCAGTCTGAGATTTATTCATGTTATAACTTCTTCTTACTCTTCAACCTTCATTTTCTTTTCTGTCGTTTCTCAATTAAGACACTGGACATGGGGCTGGTGAGATGGCTCAGGGGTTAAGAGCACCGGCTGCCCTTCCAAAGGTCCTGAGTTCAAATCCCAGCAACCACATGGTGGCTCACAACCATCCGTAACAAGATTGGATGCCTCTTCTGGAGTGTCTAAGACAGCTACAGTGTACTGACATATAATAAATAAATAAATATTAAAAAAAAGACACTGGACATACACCCTAACAGTTTGGATGAAGGTTAGGGAGGGGGGAACTCATGTAGAACCTTATCTGCATGCCTGGTAGCAAGGCTGGGTCCCTGGAGGTGACTGTGGTGGCCAAGTAAGGGATATGTGTTCTGAGATACTTGACAAGTCAGGACCAAGCCTGGGGAAATCAACAAGGCACAAATGGAAGAACAAAACTGGGCTTTCTTTTTAATTAGATAAGGGAAGGTGGCCAGGATTAAATGAGAGAAGAGTGGAGGATAAAGAGAGAAAAGCAGCCACATAGTAGAAAACCAGAAACATGGTCGGTCAAAGCGAGGGCAAGATACGTGTGTGTAGCTGGTGACAGTCACAGGATGCAGTCCTCAGATACTGTGCACCACACAAGACCCCTGTCCTCCGTCCTTCCCTCCCAGAATCTGGGTCACCACACTGCGCATCTCCTTACTAACTAGTCAGTCATCAGATTCGTGCATCTTCCCCTTCCTCTCCCACCTCACTGATAGGCAGGTCAGCCAGCATGGAGCTGCTCCTGGAGGGACTTGGTGTATCAGCTGACCTGAACTACAGAGCATTATTCTCTATAATCAGGGTGGGTCACATCCAGCTGGTTAAGAAGGCTAAAGAGCTGAACTGAGGCCTCTCAAGACTCACCAGCCCACAGTCACATAAGCCAGTTGAAATAAGTCTTTTATACATGTATGTGTAAACAGTGAGTGACCTGTCTGTTTTTCACCCACGGACTTAAGGAACTACAGATTGATCGTATTTTTATAAATTGAACATAGAGTTGTATTCTTTGTTCTCTGAACAAGATGTGATGACAAATTTTAAATATCATTTATTTGTGTGTGTGTGTGCGTGTGTGTGCGTGTATGTGTGATGCATTCATGAATACATAAGGAGGTCAGATGACAACTTGCAGGAATTGGTTCTCTCCTTTTATCATTCAACCATGTGGGACCCACGGATTGAACTCAAACTGTCAGGTTTGACTGCAAGCACCCTTACCCATTGAGCCATCTCACTGGACCAAATTATCGCACAGTGTTTGTTCTGTGTTAGGTGTTGTAAGTATCCAAGATGTAATGAGAAAATGCACAGAGGCTTCAAGGCAGTTCTGCACCATTTCATTTGAGGGACTTCGGTATCCATGGACTTTGGTAAGGGGAGACAGGATATTTTGTAATAAGCTCTCCATGGATACCGAGGGAGGAGAGTGTGTGTCTCCACTAATAGAATCCTCAAACCTTTAATTATGCATAAAATGTGTGTCAGGGTAACTGAACACTCCGTTCACTGCCTTGTGTTTTCTTCTCCGATGGCTGTCTTGCCGCTCCCAGGCTCCAGCCTGATGCATCAGGGTAGACCGTGTTAAGTCCCAGATCTTAAAGAAAGGCCAGCCCAGAAGTTTTTCCGTGAAAGGGGATTCCTTGCCATTGTGTCTGGGCCCTCTTCACCCCGAGGTTTCTCAGAATGCGGTACAAAAGCCAGGCTGAGAACAGTGACAGCAGTGTTCACTGCTTTGTTTGAGTTTTAGGACTCTTCTAACCTCCTGGGACCGTTCTTTGTATGAGTGTCTTGAGAATTTTGCTGCATAATGCCGGAAGTCCCGGTAGCTATTCCGATAAGTATTAATCTGGACTGGCATTGGGTTCCATGCTGCAAACCAGTGTGCTGAGCCCGTCCAGGTCTCAGGAGTCGTGTGTTAGCTTGGTGTCTCACCATCGGCACTGCATCTACCTCCTCCGTCCCTTAGAACGTTGTTATACGTACCGTCATACATGTTCTGATACGGCTGGGGTAGGAATGAGCTCAGGGGCAGAACTGAGGATCAGCACATCCGAGTAAGAGGCCTGGGGTTGAGCGCCCAGTGCAGCTTCTGGGAGAAGTATGTGCGATTGTCGCAGTAACGCAGAGTCACAGTTGGATGGAAATACCCATGACCATTTTCCACTAGATTAGCTTCTAGGGAAAAACTATAGGCTTGAGGGATCCCCTTGGAAATCCCACACAGGGCAGAAAGAAACGCAGAAGTGAGGAGTCTTTTCTTTCTGTCTGTGCTGTGGGGGAAGGACTGAGGAAATAGTTCTCCTCCTCCAGAGGACCTCAGAAAGAAAGGCCAGCTCCTGGGAATCGGTAGGGCGCTTACCTGTCACATGCGAGGCTGGGTTCCTTCCATTCCCAGCCAAAAAGGAATAAACAAAGGTTAAGGACTCTAGGTGGCTCATTGGTTGAGTGTCTTGAAATCCTTTTAACGTAGGCTCTAAAAGTTCTCAGAGCCCTATCCCCGTCCCTGTGTGTATCTTAAAAACATGATATTGAGAAACGGGATTAAGTCACATGAGAATGAGCACTGTGCACCTGCATGGTTGCAAATGTGTAGCCAGCAAGTTCTGCTGCTGAGGAGTCTGCACTGAGGGACGTGGTCATTGCAGGAGGTGGACGTCCGACTTTCGGAAGACCGCAGCTGGTGCCAGTGCCTGACGACTCTCCACTCTGTGCGTGCATCTTGAACACACAGTCTTTCTGTATTTTTTTTTTTGTTTTGTTTTGTTTTGTTTTGGGTTTTTTGAGACAGGGTTTCTCTGTGTAGCCCTGGCTGTCCTGGAACTCACTTTGTAGACCACACTGGCCTTGAACTCAGAAATCCGCCTGCCTTTGCCTCCCGAGTGCTAGGATTATATCTTACCTGCTGCCGCTGGATGGAAAGTGGTTCTTTGACATGGCTATGTTTGTCCTGCCAGGGCAGTAGGCTCTCCTCCATCTTGATTCTGCAACACTATTCTCTCCCTGAAGCTGCCTCAAGTGGAAGAGGGGTGATCCAAACACACAGACCCAAGACTCCCTATGTCATTTGTTAGTTGGGGTACAGTGGCAGTGGTGGTGCCCAAAATGCCAGCAGCTCTAAATTACCTTTGGAGTCTGGAGTGGAAAGTCCCTGCTGCCCAGGCCAGCAGGGGTTGATTTAGTCTCTGAAACCCAAATCCCAGGGGTATCAGAAGGACAAAAGGTTCCTCTCTGCAGAACCATGATGACCTGGCGACCCGTGGTGACTTCTCAGATCCCTCCTTCAGGCTGACAAGGCTTGTCTTCTTAAGAAGGATGTCAAACAGCCCTTTCAGAGAAAGATCTAAATCCCAGACTGGGGTGACATGTCTGATGGGTGACTTGGCTGAGCTTGTCACTGGGAACAAGGTGCATAGGGTGACAGGGTGTATCTCTGTGGAGGAACTGGGTCCTCCAGCTAAGGGCTGAGTCCCCACCCCCAAGCTGCTTCTAGGAAAGGTGGCATGGTTAGTGGCCTTATTGATAGCAGGCCCCACAGGGCCCTCTCTGAAAGGAACTGCCCAGGAAAGAGTCCGTGCGTGGTAGGTTCCAAAGGGACGCTGCCAGTCTAGTCAGCGTGGAGTTTTAGGGAAATGCTTCTCTTTCCTCATATCTGCTTTCCCAAGAGTTGAGATGCCCAGGGTACAGAGGTCCTCAGGAGAGAGTAGACATGCAGTGTGTCGCCAGGCTCCACCACTAACGATTTTAGCCCCATGCCCAAAGCCTGTGCACACAAATTGGCTGGCTGGCTTTCTAAGCACAACACATAGCGACTTCCCTCTTGTTTGGCAATTCACATTTGTAGAACCGTCTAGGGCCCTACCTCTGCCAACAAACCCATCCTAAGCTGTGCTTCATCAAAGAAACAAACTCATTAAAAGCTGAACAAGGCCTGACTTGCAGGCAGGTGAAGCCTGAGAGCCATTTCCTGTTCTTCCGGGTGTTGTAAGCCCCCCCCCCCAACAAATATCCAGAAAAGCCCCCTGAGCTTTTCCTTGGGTCTCCTTTAACTTTGCTGTCTCTAAAGCTGCAGGCAATATGTAGAGATGGTAACGTGGAGAAGGGGTACTTGTGCCTGTGCCATAACAGTCTTATTTCTTAAGGACCCATGCATATAGGGTAGCTTGGTTGTACAAAATCCGATTAAAATATTATAGTATGTTGGTAAGTTTTTTGTTTTTATTTTTGTTTTTTTGGGGGGAGGCGGTGCTACTGCCTACAGGAAGTTAGAACAAGCAATATTAACAAAATTACCTTTCCAAAGAGCTCACCTGTGTGTTGCTGCCTTCTCCCCATATAGGAAGAAATAGTATCTCCTAGCGACCTAGACCTGGTCATGTCAGACGGGCTGGGCATGCGGTACGCGTTCATCGGACCCTTGGAGACTATGCACCTCAATGCTGAAGGTACGCCTGGGACAGAGATGTGATGTTGACTATTTCTGTGAGCTTTATTAGCCACCAATGTGTGCTGTTTCCTTTTAAACAGAGTAGTAGTGGCAGTGCCTAGAAGGGACTCTGATCAACCCTAGTAACTCAGACAGGCGCTCACACAGATGACTGTGAGCTGGTATGTAAGTCCGAGTGGTCTGCGAGGCTTCAGGCTCTGGATGCCGAGGAGTCCTTAATGGAATCAAAGGAAGAAAAGGAAGCGCTGTGACTGGGGCCGTGCTGTGTATCGTGCTATGATGAGAGAGGCTGCAGCTTCTGCGAGGTGTTGATCACAGAAGCAAGAAGGAAAACAAAGACGCGCTTCTGTCGTCTTGTCTACACTGGAGATCGTTTACACTGGAGTGCCCTCGGGTGCTTCTGCAGATCAGTGGGGTGGCCGCCCCCAAGGACAGGAGTCACAAGGCAGGTGTCGCACAGGAGGGGCCTGGCAGGGTGAGGCAGGCCAGACAACTGTCCGGAAGCTTACTTCAGAGGCCTGGGGGTAGTCAGTGTGACTTGGTAATTCCAAAGAAAGATAATTGATGAATAAGATCTAAGCAGATTGTAAAATAGCCAAAGATGAGCAGCTGATGAAACCCAGAGCAAATTAAAACACACCAGTGCAGCGATGCGCCGAAATCTGAAAGATGCTATCCTACATGTTAGCTATCTCTTCGTATTAAAATGGCAGTAACTCTTCCTTTTTTTCTCTTTGTCCCGAGTGAAGTCTCACTACATAGCCCTGGCTAGCCACAAGTGCATGGTCCTCCTGCTGAATGCTGGAACCATAGGCATGAGACATATCTGATACAATAGCAAATAGTGTTAAAACCCCTTTTTCCTTTTGTTTTGCTGGGGAGTCAAACCTAGAGCCTTCTGCGTGCAAGCACCCTTCCACCACCACCGCCATCCCGCTGAGCCGCAAGGAACTTTTATCATCCTTTTACTGCTCTGTGGCTGTAAGCTTCTACAATGACTGTTCCTTACTTCAGCAGAGTCCTCTTAAGCCATAAAGGAGTAAAGTAGAAAGAAAACAAATGTAATCTGTAGTGTCAAGACTGTATTTCACAAGAGATATTGAGAACTGAGATTTTCCTCCCATGGGAACGACAGAGGGGTGGGGATTGAGATTTCCCCCTGTGGTGGGGCGGAGGGGTAGGAATTGAGATGATTTCCCCCTGTGGTGGGCCGGAGGGGTAGGAATTGAGATTTCTTCCCTTTGAGGGGTGGGGAAAAAGAGTAGGAATGTGTTCTCTTTGTTCAGTTTGGAGACAGGGTCCCACTCTGACTCCAGCACTCCCGATACTATGTAGCCCAGTTGGTCTCAGACATCAAGTAATCCTCCTGCCTCAGCTTTCTCAGTGTTGGGACTGATTACACAGTGCACCCCCCTCCCCAATCCTGCTATATGCCTGCTTCCTGAGTGGGCGGAACTAGAACGGAAGACTGGGCACAATAGGCAGACAGGTTTGTGTTTCGTATGTGACTGATGTGACAGAAAGAACTTTCTAGTAACTGGTGCTAGTGATCTGGAAGGGGAGGCTCACACCCTGGATGAACTAAAGGGCCCTGGTAGATACATGTTGAGAGGAAATTGCTGTCATGTTGTGCTTGGAGCCAATGGCCTCTCTGAATCTGACTTTTGTCCCATGATCCCACACTGCTTGGTTGCTAGCTCAGTCAGGTTTCCACTACAGCAGTTAACAACCAACGCTCATGGCAGTTTTCGCAGACACAGTATTACGTGCCGTGGACCCACTACACAAGCCCTGCAGTAACACTTCAGTAACTGTGTCTTTCTTAAAGGCAAGCCTTGCCATGAGCAGCCAAAGGGAGAACGGAGTCTCCCAGCGGTCGCCATGCCTCGTGTGGGAAGATCACTGTTGAATATGAGAAGAAAACACCGAGAAGATGCCTTCATACAAGTGAAATAAGAGTTTTGAGATGTCATTGAAGTGGTCTTGGGTCATTTCAGATGTCTTTTCAGCCAGACCGTATGAGTGGGGAGCATAGCCAAGCATTTGAAGTGGACATGGGCCTGCCTGATAACCACTGTATTTCTTTTTCTTGAGAGAACGAAGGTAGTTAAAGGTTGTGAGAAATCAATAGGGAGAGAACTGAGAAGAGCTTTGAATCTCAAACAAACAGAAGCAGGAGCCAGGGATACCAGACACTCCAGCGTCAGTGGGGTGGCAGACAAGGAGGCCACAACAGTTTTTTCAAACAAAACTGATATGATAAGAAAGCTTAATTGGCTTAATATGATAATAGGGGTCGGATGTAGTTTTCAACTTCTGAGCATTCCAAAGACCAGCGCTAACAAGTTAGAAGATCTGGCTGGGAACCAGTGGCCCTTAATTCTTCTGCTGTCACTGGGAAGCCATCAAGATTGGAGTGGGGAGGAGGCTCCTTGGTTTTGCCGACGTGGCTTTCATCTCAGGTTAAGTTTTTAGGTTTAAAAGCTCCATTTTTTTTTCCCTCCAAAGCAATTGCAGATACTTCAGGATTATTTATTTATTTTTTAAAGCTTAAGGATAATTTTATTAGAGTTGAGAGAAAACACCAGGGCAGGCAAGCGGTAAATGTCAGTAGCCACGGGGTGGGGGGATGGGGGGGGGCGGGGGGGGGGTGTTGAAGAAGAGTCTTGCCTTTTGAGGGAGTGTTAGGAAAGCCTCAGCAGCTATGTGGGGGAAGGTTGGGGAAGGCTTGGAGATCAAGGTAGACTTCACAGAGTTCCAGGGAAAGGGTTCGAAGGCTCTGGCTAGTATCTAAAAGAAAGAATAGAGATACAGAAAAAAAAAGTTACTCTTTGCTGAGAAACCCTGAGAATTGGAAAGACCTGTGGCAGAGGGGTGCTTTTGAGAAGCTGGCAGGAGAGGGGAAAATCCTAACTAAATAGGAAAGCAATAGGGTAGGATGCTTGCTCAGTTTGCCTTCTTGTCTACTTTTTTAAAAAAAAGCACCCTTTGTGAAACAATATGCTTCACACTAGAGGCTCTGGCCAGCAAGACAGTTAGCCATGCTCCCTACCTACCCTGGCTTTCCTGTCTGTTAGCTGCTACTGTGAGATCAGCTTAGCTCAGCCACTTGATTCAGCGCACCTCAGTTTTCTTAGCTGTTCAGTGGGGGGACAGCAACCCCTTCTGGCAGGTGGATGGGGGAGATGTGCAAAGAGACCACTTGGAAGGTAGTTGTCCGCTTAATCAATGACCTCTTGTTTGTTTTATCCTTATGTTTTTGGTGGCGGTGCTGGGGCCTGGAACCCAGCGCCTTGGGCATGCGAGACTGAGCCACACACCCACGGTTTAACTGTTATCTTCACTCTGCTTGTCATGTTTAATTTATTACTCTTCCAGGGGTTTTGTTTGGTTTCAATTTTCTTAATTTTTTCCTAAAAGCTTCCCCCAAGCCAGAAGGAGAAATATAGAGTAAGTCTAGATGAGGCCAGTTTTTGATTGAGGGATAGAGGAAGCCTTACAACCAGGCCAGGTTTGTTTCCTCGCTGAGACTCTGGACCTGCTCTGTCCCTGGCAGCTTTTTGGACTTTGTGTCTTGCTGTCTCTGTGGAGGGACATATCAGAGAGTCTGACAGCCCCAGGCCCCCCTCCAGGTGGACTAATTGTTCCTTGTCTTGTAGACACTTACCAGGTTTTTTAGAAGAAAGCCTGCTGGAGGTCTTGTCGTCTATGTTTAGACACCATTGCCCATGGGAACAGCTAAACTGGGGGGGGGGGGAAGGAGAAGGGGGGAAAGGAGAGGGGGCGGTACTGGAATGGGCCCTGTTGTCATGACAACCCTGTCCTTGAAGGACATTTGATATTGTCATTCTGTTTTCAGGCTCCTCTGACCTGTTTTCATAAAGTCTGTGAGACTGTCTTAGCTGAGGTGACTCCATGTAGGTGTGGGTTCAGTACTGGGGAGTGTCAGTCAGGCATGTGTGCCATCCAGGTACAGCATAGCGGGCCATGTCTCACCCCATAAATTCAGCAGACAGGAGGGCTTCCTGTTGGTAGAGATGCTAGGGTTAAAGAAAGCCCCTGTTTTACCTGGCAGGTCTCACAGCTAGAGAACAGATAATCTAAATCTCATCTTGAGAATCAACTCCTTTCTGTGTATTCTTTGTCCATAAAAGCATTTCTTAAGAAATCAGGCTCTTGGGAGCCGGACGTGGTGGTGCACACCTTTAATCCCAGCACTTGGGAGGCAGAGGCAGGCGGAGTTCTGAGTTCGAGGCCAGCCTGGTCTACAAAGTGAGTTCCAGGACAGCCAGGGCTATACAGAGAAACCCTGTCTCAAAAAAAAAAAAAGAGAGAGAGAGAGAGAGAGAGAGAGAGAGAGAGAGAGAGAGAGAGAGAGAGAGAGAAAGAGAAAGAGAGAAAGAGAGAAGAAAAGAAAAGAAATCAGGCTCATGTGTCAAAGAGCTGAGAAGTAGCAGTTATGAGTCCAGGTTACTATTCCAGAGAATCCAAGTTTCATTCCCTGAACCTGCATGGAGATTCATAACCACTGCACAGGTGCATGTGTAGTACACACACACACACACACACACACACACACGACACACGGCATAAGGATAAATAAATCTTTTAAAAAAACTAGGCTTAGCTTCTGCAAAACCAAGCTCTGCAAGGGCTATGGAAGAGTGAATCTCACGTGGACAGGCAGGAAGGCACAGAAGGAAGGGCAAAGGGAAAGTGAGACTGGAAGGAAGAAGGTGTGGGTGAGCCAGCTGGGTGAGAGGGTAAGGCAGGGCTTGTCCCTTTCTAGTAGAATCGGTATTTTAGAGACGGTTTCCACTCAGGTTTTTTTTTTTTCCTCTCATGTAAAGAAGTCAAATTTTGTTGCATGGGGGAGAGTTGTGAGTTGTATTAGAAACAATTTTACCACATCTTATTCTATGTTGAAGAAACAAATGTCCCATGGACACTGGAGAGATGGCACTTGTGTTAGCAGAAGGCCAGGATTTGGTTCCTAGCACCCACGTGGCAGCTCACAGCCATTTTTATTGCCCTCTTCCAAACTCCACATGCACCAAGTACGTACACAGTGCACATACATCCAGACAGGCAAAACACTCATGTGCATAAAATGAAAATATAAATAAATGTACAGCAGAGAGAAAGTTCTAGAACATCTCTGTGAGATTAGAATGGCTTCAGGATGGTGAAAGGTGAACACGTATAGAAGGACTGTAAAGTAACCCAGAGATAAAGCGTAGTCAGTGTATCAAACCCCTGGAGGCTGCTGCTTACATTGGCCAGGGAGGAAGAACTGCTCCTGAGAGGGTCCCGGGCAACATTCTCTGTATAAGCTGATTAAATATGCAGCCACAGCCAACTTCCCCATTTTCTTCTGAGATAGAGCAGAGTGTTGGTTGACCAGCTTGTGGAGTTATTTAGGAAGGAGCATGGGAGCTTTAAGAGGTGGAATCTTAATGGCTCAGGGTAAAGAAAGGGGCTTGACACCAAGCCCAAGGACCTGAACATGATTCTCAGAACCCAGGTAGTAGAAGGAGAGAACCAGCTCCCACAAGTTGTTCTCTGACCTCCACTCAAGTAACACACACACACACACACACACACACACACACACACACACGTAACAAATTTGTTTTAAAAGGGCTGGGGTCCATTTAGAAACAAGTTAGACCACTGGGTGTGTCCTTGGGTGGGAATACTGGGAGGCTGGCCTCTTCTCGTCTGGATCCTGGCCATTGTGAGGTGAGCAGCTTTTCTTTTTTTTTCTTTTTTTCCCATTTTTTATTAGGTATTTAGCTCATTTACATTTCCAATGCTATACCAAAAGTCCCCCATACCCACCCACCCCCAATCCCCTAGCCACCCACTCCCCCTTTTTGGCCCTGGCGTTCCCCTGTACTGGGGCATATAAAGTTTGCGTGTCCAATGGGCCTCTCTTTCCAGTGATGGCCGACTAGGCCATCTTTTGATACATATGCAGCTAGAGTCAAGAGCTCCGGGGTACTGGTTAGTTCATAATGTTTTTCCGCCTATAGAGTTGCAGATCCCTTTAGCTCCTTGGCTACTTTCTCTAGCTCCTCCATTGGGAGCCCTGTGATCCATCCATTAGCTGACTGTGAGCATCCACTTCTGTGTTTGCTAGGCTCCGGCATAGTCTCACAAGAGACAGCTACATCTGGGTCCTTTCGATAAAATCTTGCTAGTGTATGCAATGGTGTCAGCGTTTGGATGCTGATTATGGGGTGGATCCCTGGATATGGAAGTCTCTACATGGACCATCCTTTCATCTCAGCTCCAAACTTTGTCTCTGTAACTCCTTCCAAGGGTGTTTTGTTCCCATTTCTAAGGAGGGGCATAGTGTCCACACTTCAGTCTTCATTTTTCTTGAGTTTCATGTGTTTAGGAAATTGTATCTTATATCTTGGGTATCCTAGGTTTTGGGCTAATATCCACTTATCAGTGAGTACATATTGTGTGAGTTCCTTTGTGAATGTGTTACCTCACTCAGGATGATGCCCTCCAGGTCCATCCATTTGGCTAGGAATTTCATAAATTCATTCTTTTTAATAGCTGAGTAGTACTCCATTGTGTAGATGTACCACATTTTCTGTATCCATTCCTCTGTTGAGGGGCATCTGGGTTCTTTCCAGCTTCTGGCTATTATAAATAAGGCTGCTATGAACATAGTGGAGCATGTGTCCTTCTTACCAGTTGGGGCATCTTCTGGATATATGCCCAGGAGAGGTATTGCTGGATCCTCCGGTAGTACTATGTCCAATTTTCTGAGGAACCGCCAAACTGATTTCCAGAGTGGTTGTACAAGCCTGCAATCCCACCAACAATGGAGGAGTGTTCCTCTTTCTCCACATCCACGCCAGCATCTGCTGTCACCTGAATTTTTGATCTTAGCCATTCTGACTGGAGTGAGGTGGAATCTCAGGGTTGTTTTGATTTGCATTTCCCTGATGATTAAGGATGTTGAACATTTTTTCAGGTGCTTCTCTGCCATTCATTATTCCTCGGGTGAGAATTCTTTGTTCAGTTCTGAGCCCCATTTTTTAATGGGGTTATTTGATTTTCTGGAGTCCAACTTCTTGAGTTCTTTATATATGTTGGATATTAGTCCCCTATCTGATTTAGGATAGGTAAAGATCCTTTCCCAATCTGTTGGTGGTCTTTTTGTCTTATTGACGGTGTCTTTTGCCTTGCAGAAACTTTGGAGTTTCATTAGGTCCCATTTGTCAATTCTCGATCTTACAGCACAAGCCATTGCTGTCCTATTCAGGAATTTTTCCCCTGTGCCCATATCTTCAAGGCTTTTCCCCACTTTCTCCTCTATAAGTTTCAGTGTCTCTGGTTTTATGTGAAGTTCCTTGATCCACTTAGATTTGACCTTAGTACAAGGAGATAAGTATGGATCAATGCGCATTCTTCTACATGATAACAACCAGTTGTGCCAGCACCAATTGTTGAAAATGCTGTCTTTCTTCCACTGGATGGTTTTAGCTCCCTTGTCGAAGATCAAGTGACCATAGGTGTGTGGGTTCATTTCTGGGTCTTCAATTCTATTCCATTGGTCTACTGGTCTGTCTCTATACCAGTACCATGCAGTTTTTATCACAATTGTGAGCAGCTTTTCTTATCATGTGTTCCCATCACCACGTTCTGCTT
The DNA here is from genome assembly GCF_000001635.26 of Mus musculus. Classification (NCBI taxonomy): domain Eukaryota; kingdom Metazoa; phylum Chordata; class Mammalia; order Rodentia; family Muridae; genus Mus; species Mus musculus. Next base: position 57,278,691 of record NC_000080.6, on the reverse strand, counting down.
GCCAACAGCCCAGAGCAATGGAGAAGCCAATCTGCTTGGCTGAGCTGGGACAGCACAGCTTGGAGGGCTTGCACAGTGTGGTTAAGGGGGTCTGGCTGCACAAAGTGTGGTTAAGGGGGTCTGGTTGTACACAGTATGGTTAAGGCGGGTCTGGGTGCACACAGTGTGGTTAAGGGGGTCTGGCTGCACACAGTGTGGTTAAGGCATGTCTGGCTGCTCCAGCTCCTTCTACCCCTGGTTTTGTTGTTGTTGTTGTTGTTGTTGTTGTTGTTGTTGTTGTTGTTGTTTTGTTTGTTTGTTTGTTTGTTTGTTTGTTTCCAAGACAAGGTTTCTCTGTATAGCCCTGGCTGTCCTGGAACTCACTTTGTAGACCAGGCTGGCCTCAAACTTAGAAATCCGCCTGCTTCTGCCTCCCGAGTGCTGGGATTAAAGGCATGCACCACCACACTCAGCGCCCCGTGGTTTTGTAAGTGACTGATGGACATAGTCTCAATGCTGGTCTCACCACCTTATTGATTATCTTAGGGATTTTGTCATAATGATGGAAGCTGACTAACTTGTAATCACTCAATATCTTTCAGGTATATTCAACTCTGTGTGTCTTGCTCCCAACTCTAAATGAATACACTGTAATTGTGTCTAGATTTTATCATTGCTTATGTGAATAAATAAATAGGAAAAATGAAACAAATGCTTAGTTTTTTAAGGGAAAGACATATTTACGTCTTTTTCTGGTCTGTGGCAATTCTGAACCAACTATGGAAGACTAAATATTGAAGGGTTGTTTATAGGAATTTGCAGAGTTCTGGACTACTGACTTAACACCTATGCAGTGAGATCTTCTCTTTAAAAATTAGCTACTGGTTAACTGTAGGTGCTAATGCCAGAGAAGCTGGCCAGCTTTAATATTGCCTTCAAAGCAATCTCAAGCTGGGTGTGGAGGCTGCACGCTGGAAATCCCAGCATTTGGGAAACAGAAATAGGATGGACTGTTTTCAAAGCTAGCCTTCGCTACAAGGTAAGTTTGGGTCTAGCCTATGCTACATGAGACCTAATCTCAACACACACACACACACTTTTACATACTTTTTTTTTCCCAAAGGCTCTTTGGCACACTTTCAGTAAGGAAGAAAAACTATTTGAAACAAACAAAATAGAAACCCAAATAATTTTGGCTTCTGTTTCAGTGTGGATCTATCAAAACTAGACCCCAAACCAAACTCTTCTTTTAAAAGAGTATCCAGTTCTCATGTTTGTTTTAGATCCATCAAATACTGTCTTCACAGGGTAGATGAGAGTCTGTGCAAATTTTGCAACTTTGTGTGCCCGAGTTTTATTACTGAGGCTTTGTGGCTCCAGAAGACTGAACAAAGCTCCCAGGGCTATCTCATGGTAGAACTCAAGTCTAGCATCAGAAAATGGAAAAAATGAAGTGGGCCAGGGTCAGTACAGCCAGGACTCATAGCACTTTGACCTCTGGGAATCTAGGCTTGGCTTCTAGCTTATCTTGTCTCTAACCCATGCCTGTTCATGCAGACCCCAGGCTCAGCATGTAAGGGAGAAAGAAGAGGGAACTGAGTACCCTGGAGCGGGTGGCTACATTTTGGAAAGGTGCCTAGGCTAGACCAGGCTTGCAGTTTCCTTCAGGGCTCATCTGGGTTCAGTGTCTTGGCTTCAGCCCACACAGCCCTGCAGCTGCTCGTACTGACTGTGTGCCCCTCCTCATCCCCACTCATTTCTCCACCAAGACCCTGCAGTGGGGTCATCCTGGCTGGGCGGGGCAGCCTGTGCACAGGGATTCGGGCAGGCCGGGCTCCAGCCCTCCTTACACTGGAAGTATAAACCAGTGGCGAATAGGCCTCTGGCTCGGCCCTCCCCACTTTGTAAATACCAGGTAAAACATAACCTGCCCTCAAGGCTTAAGAGTGTGATAAGGAGGGAGTGACTTGAGTTTTGACATCTGGGGTTCATAAGGAATGAATCGAGGCCATTCATGATGATTCATGCCTGTCAGCACTTGGGAGGCTGAGGCAAGAGGATTACCTTGAGTTTAAGGTTATTATGAGCTACAGAGTGAAACTCTGTCTCAAAACAGGAGGATAGGGGGAGGAGAGGAGCCTGAAGATGTACTTATTTAGCAAGTATAAAACCCTGGATCCACATACAGCAGGAGTGGTGACACATGCCTATAATCCAAGCACTTGAATAGTGGAGGTGGGACTAGACATCCCAGGTCATCTATGTACCCTGGGCTACATGAGCCTCTGTATCCGAAAGAAAGAAAAGGGTGGGAGGTAAAAGAGAAAGGGAAATGAAGGCAAAAAAAAAAAATGCACTGAAGCCCAGCATACACCCTTAACGGCACATGGTTGAAGGGGATGCTTTCTATACATCAGAGCATGAGTACCACCGACTAAGGACCCCTGAGATGCACTGGTGAAGGACACATGGCAGGTCTGAAGGCCCTAGTGCTCTTTAGGATTTTAGTTTCCAGAAAGCTAGGATAATGACTCCCGGGGCAGGTCCTGCTCACCTAGGTCAGAGGTTACCTTCTACCTCTTCTCTGTAGATTCCCTTTTCCCAGGATAGACTCTTCTGCAGAGGTCTCAGCTGGGAGTTCCAGAACGTTGATGCTGACGCGTGGGTTCCCGTTTTCATGCCATTGCAGGTGTGATTAGCTACTGTGAGAGATACAGTGAAGGGATGAAGCACGTCCTCAGTACTTTCGGGCCTGTTCCAGAGTTCTCAGGGGCCACGGTGGAGAGAGTTAGTGAGGTATGTGGACCGCCCAGGAACATACAAGCAGGCGCATCCTAGCCATCTCGCTCCCATACCTCCTCCTGTGGGTGGGGCTTTGTCAGGAGCTGCAGTCTTAACCCTTGATTCCGAAGGTTGCTTTTCCCTGACTGCCCATACCGGCATCCTGAACTTCAGGATACCTAAGGACAAGGTGATGGCGACCAGCAGCTCGTTTTGACTTGTCTTGGGGAATCTCAGGGTCTGGAGCTTTGGTTGACTATGGGGTTTGGAAGCAGTATGCATACAGCTGGCATAAAAGACAGTTGCACTCCTGGCAGATTACTACTTCTGCATGTGCACTCTGTTTCTCTTCCCCTTTTCTCCTCCTAGGACATGTGCATGAAGGTTCCTGATGATCCGGAGCACTTAGCTGCCAGGAGGCAGTGGAGGGACGACTGCCTCATGAAGCTCTCCATACTGAAGTACCAGATGCAGCCCAAGTGAATTTCCTGTAATGCTGCTGCCCCTCCTTCCTGGGCAGCTCTACTGGGGAGATGAGAAGCTCTTGATCCAATCCCTGTGCAGCATCAAGAAGCCCAGGAAGCTGGCCCAGGCCTGCTCCTCTGTGTTTCCCCATGGGCAGCGATAGAGGCCAAGTATCTTGTGGGCACTCCTGCCTAACCCTGCATTGGGATATCGAAGCACTGCTTAGGTTCTGAGGTGTGGGTTCCCTGCCACCCAGGCAAACAGGCTGAAGATTCTCACCTTTTCTTTCCAGTGTGATTACACGTGCATTTCCAGGTGCTGATTTGCAGCTCTCTGTTACCTTAATCTACTTCAAATGTATTTTTTTTTGTAATCATTCTCTAATCCCACTCTGAGTGTCCCGTGACCCTGCATAATAAAGCAATCACTTTCAGTTTGCTGGTGCTTATTCTGAATAAAAGTCTTGATTGCATGAGGACAATCTATTTCTACACACACACACACACACACACACCATAAACAAATAACTGTACGATCCTCCAATTTGGACCAGTGCATTCCCAAGCTTTTCAGTGGTACCCTGTGGGTCTCTGGTCAGATGTCTAAGAATCATTGCAGGCTTCCCAGCCCTTAAGATTTTCATGTCTGTAGGAAATGAAATGGTGCAGAGTTCAACCAGAGAGACACATGCTTAACAGTCATTTCTAGAACCTCCTACAACATGAGGTCTGGGTATAAGCTTCCAGGACACCGAGGACACCAGTACATATGTCTCTCACGGCAACTTGGTTACTGGACGCCATCACAGGGCTCCCGGACAGCTCTGGCAAGGCACTGGCCTTGCAGTTTTGGGTGGCGAGGATCTCAGTGTCACATGGGTAGGGAGTTGCATCTCCTCAGGGTGGAGGCTGCTTTGGTGTGGAAGTGGTGACCCTGACTAGGACGTGATCGTTTTCACTTGTTTGTGAGTCCTGGTCAATACACTCCTGTGCCCTCAGCACACACCTGTGACTGAGGATCCGGGACTACCGTGAAACAATCAAGTGACCATTAGACTGGCCTAGTGCCCCAAGGGCTCATGTGCATGGAGGGATATGGTAACATTGAAAGGCCCTACAAGGGAGGCTTGAAGGACTTGGGCCTCAGTGGACAATAGGAGTCAGCTGGTACCTCTCATCTCAGCAGGGGAAGAGCAGGGGATCAGAACAAGCTATGCTGAGAATGGCTCAGCTCACAGTGGCCAGGAGAGAGCTCTGCAGAGAGGCCCTACTGCACCTGATCGGGAAGAGCCCCTAGAGCATGCTAATGATTAGAACTAACTCTCTCTCTTCAGTATGGGATGAGTCAGACTCACGTAAGTTCACTCTGTCAGCAGAAAGGACCAGACTGGAGTCAAGCCTGCTGTGGGGCTGTAAGGGTGGCCTGGGGATGCCTGCAAGTAGGAGCTGCCTGTCACGGCTTGCAAGTGCTAGTGTCCTTGGCTACCTTGGTCAAGGTCAGAAAGTGAGAGGTGGAGCAGGAGATCTGAAAGTGTTTGAAAACCTCACAGGGGTGACATGTGACAAGATGGAAAGGAAGTATTGGGCCCCAAAAGGCCTCATCCTCTTTGCCTGATTGATTTTCAGCCCCTTGGAGCTGGTGACTCAGTCCCTCACCCTTCCTGAGCTATTGCTCCATCCAATAGAGGACTCCTGCACCTCCCTGCAACTGAGGCTCACCACCCTCCCTTCCAGGCACTTTCCAGGGCTACTACAGGATCAAAGGTTTACTCTCAGATCTGCCTGCCTAACTCCTCCCTGAGACCTGAAAGCCATGCATTCCCCAGACCATGCCTGAGAGCCCATATGACCTAGCCATACACGGGGCACAGGTAGATCCCACTTGTGTTCTGTCTGGCTCTTGGCATTGCTGAGCCAGGAGAGTCCTGGAAGGGCTGGCCATGTTTGCTGCTGGGCCCGAGACTTCATGTGTGAGACCCTAGGGGTTCCAGGCAAGGGCACTCGTCCTAGGCAGCATTGCTGGTGGTGCTACTTGGAACTGTTGGTCTTTGTTGTGTGTCTAAGCTATATTAATACTTTCGTTGCCATGTCTTCCTGGGGAAGTCAGATATGTTTGGAAATATCTGCAGATTCACAATCTAAGGAATTTGGCCAAATAGAGATTTAAAATTTTGGGAAGGATTCCAGAAGGTTCCAAAAAGCAACATGTACAAACTGTCCCCCTTACCGCTGTCAAAGCTATAGAACGTCACAGCCATTTCCACAGTATTTACATTGCATCATCTAGGCATGACTTACAGCATGCAGATGGATTGGAGGGGGGATTTTTGCAGACACAGAGCCATTTTATATAGGAGACTTGAACATCTATGGATTTTGGTACCCGCAGGGATCCTGGAATCAATCCTTTGGCTATTTAGGGAGGACCTGATATAGTAGCAGAAAGGCTTCATGCTCTTATTTGTAGCTGTCATAGCCTATAATGGGAATTGATAGGGTATGCAAGTGCTGTCCCTCACCTAAGTGAAAATAACAGACAGACCAAACTTGAGAACAAATGAAAGGGAACATAGACCCCAATTGAGGAAGATGGTTCTGGAAGCAGCTGGGTAGAATCAGGGTTTAGCCAAATATGTATGTTCAAGGGAGATCTGATTTGGGATTAGACAGAGTGTTCCTTGTCACATCATAATTGGGTCTACTATTCTCAGGTAATACTGCTGGGCCTTTGTTGATAGGCTTCAGTCATAGATTTTGCTATTTCAAATTACTATTATAAAAAAAATCAGGGAGTTAATCTCCCAGAAGGACCTGCCCAATCAAAAATCATCCTGACTAGTTTCTGAATCATTTTCTTGGGATTTCAAAGACATAAATCTCTTTCAGCATGATGAAAGTACCCAGTGTCTTTCCCAAAGCAGCCACAGTGTCTCTGTGTTCTGACTCGCCATGATTGCCCTGTTTGGGATGCCAACAGCAGGCTGCCTACAGTTCCTGCTCAGCTTCTTAACTGAGGATCAAAAGATAACTATAACTGCTTTGAGAAAGGGTTTTACATAGCCTAAAATGACCTTGAACTCTTGATCCTCCTGCCTCAGCCTCCAGGAACTGGGGTTATAGGTGCATCCCAATGCCCATCATCTTTGTTTCCATTCTAAAAGCCACTTGTCTGTAATCTCAGCACTCAGGAGCCTGAGATAGGATCACTGAGCTGAGAGAACAATTCTGTCCCCTGAATAAGTGTCAGTGACCTTGAAGACTCCACCTGTAGGCTCAGACAGACTCAAAGGTCTGATGCAAGTGACCCACTGTAATTGGGAGCAACCCTCCCGTGCTGTGGCCACCTTCACTGCTAGGCTAATTTTGGGCTTGGCCTTGTTTTGTACCCTGTGTTTAATGGTGACTGCATTGTCCTGTCATGCACAGTGATGTGGCTAGCTAGTGGCCTTGCATCCAGCCAAGGAGTGGCCTTGATTCTCATTGACCTTGTCAGAGAGTGGGCCCTTATGGGAAACCACAAGAATGGCCAAGACTGTCACATTAGCTATCACAACTGTTAGAAATCTATTAACTGTCAGTGGATTCACTTAATAGTTATTGAATATCTGTTTTATGTCAAGTCTTACTTCAAATGTTGAAGATAAAGCAGACAGAAAAGAAAGAAGAAAACTGCCTACACTGACCTTACATTGTTGTAAACAATGTAAACAGAAGCAGACAAGTCAGACATGGCTGCCAGTGTGCCACCAGATTGATTGTGTGGATAAAAACAAAGCCAGGGGCCTCTGGAATGGCTCAGCAGGTGGAGGCTTTGCTGCTAAGCTTGACAGCCTGAATGCGACCCCAGGGACCCACGTGGTGGCAGGGGGGAACTGATCCCCACAGACTGTTCTCTGAACTGCACATGAACACACACACACACACACACACGCACACGCACACGCACACACACACACACACAAGAAAATAAGAGTAATGAAAGGGGCAGAGGAAGCATGGTACATGGAACAAGTGTAGCCTGGGTGCTGGCTCCTCATAGCCACCCTCTCTGCTGTACTTGGAAGTACTAAGGAGCTGAACAAGTGGTGTGGCTGCATCCTGTGCTCAGCTCACCAATTTGCCTTGGTCCTGGGTCTTGCTCTGAGAGGAGCCTCCTGCCCAGACCCAAGGGGCACCTTCCTAAGCCTTACTTGACTCAGCAAGCAACATGAGTGTCCAGTGTGTTCTGGTTGGCTCCCTTCTAGTCTGACCAGTCTCTGCAGCCCCTAGTGGGTGTGGGTTGGAATGAAGAGACGGTCACAGCAAGTTGGACTTAGCATTTGGCTTGCTTGGATTTATTTTAGGCAGGGTCCCCTCCTGTTTCCACTTCCCAAATGCAGGACTCTAGGAGTTCTCCACACGAATATTTCATGTTCTTTAGAGTTTTTTCCACATCTCTTTTATTTTATTATTCTTATTTAAAAACAAAAAACAACCAACCAACTCCCCTGCCAACCCCCCCCCCCCAACAAACTTCTGTAAATATGACTGGAACAATCTTGTATGTAAATAAGTACAAAACAGCATCCCTACAGTACAGACACACACAATAAAGATGGTTTCCAAATGTAGGTGATAGCATGGAGTATCAGCAGGAAGTCTGAAAAAGACCCCCAAATCCAAAGACTGACAAGTTCCTTCGCCTTTGTGCCCCTGGCACTGAGACCCATAGCTGGCATCAAGCAGTGCTCATTGGTGTCTGAGTATGAAGTGAGTGGAGTTCCATGAGGGGCATGAGTTGAGGCACACTCTTGCTGGGCTTGGTGAGCAGCTGGAGCCTCCCCCACTCCCCACCCCAGATCCTCCCCTGTGGCACTTTAGGGGCTTCATCAGCACACACCAAGTATAGCTCCTGTGGAAAGGTGATTTCTCATGTGGTCAAAGCCGGCAACACTAGAACTTCTTGTGAGAAAGGGAATTTTCCAGAGAAAGGAGAGCTGGGTCAGTCTCCAGAGCCCCTTGAGGTCTTGATCTGTCAACTGGGGAATAACAGGCTGTTAGTTCACACATGGAGATTTTCATAAAAACCACCTGGGAGGAAGGACCTCGAAATGTTAAGCTTGCTTATTTCTGAATAGTTCTAATTGTGTTTGTGTGTGTGTGTGTGCATGTGTGTTTTCCTTTATACTCTGGCTTTTATCACAAGCATGTATTATTTTTATACTAAAAGCCATAGTGCAATTAACATTGGACCTCCTGCTCTAGGGACTCTCAATCATCAAGACCAGAGTTTGGTGGACATGACCTCCATCACCCTCCCCTGGCTGGCTTCCCATGTATGACAAACCTCAGTAAACTAATTCAACCATGTACAGATGAAGCAGTATGCAGTAGAGAAACCAAGTATCTTGACATATAGTAGATGATCTCAGCGCAGAGTGCTGGGGTCTAATGCAAGATCTTACTGAACATTCAGTAACTTACCACTAATTGCTCAATACCATCACAAACACCTTCATCACTCTCACCACTATCTCTGTCTAAATACTACTATCACCACCACCACCACCACCACCACCACCACCACCACCACCACCACCACCACCACCACCATCACTATCACCGCCATTACCACCACTGATTTAACCTAGTTCCTGCACCCCCAGCTTTAGGAAGTGTATGGTATTGTAGGTGAGTGTAGATGGTGGGGAGGGGAAGTTAATTAGCAAGTAAACAAACTTCCTTAGATGTAGATGAAACTTACAGGATTCCCAAGGGACCTTCTCCAAGGTTATGGAAGCAGCAAGCTTACTGCTTGTGCTGGAGGGCTGGCAGACCTCTCTGGGATGTGGAAAGGAGACTCTAGACCTATGCTACTCTGGGAAGATGTACACAGGCAAACACAGGCTCCAGCCTGGCCTGGGAAAAAGGAGCCTCACCAAGGGCAGCCAGGAGTCACCATGACAATTGGGGAATGGACTAGGAGAGAGGAAGACAGATGAGTCAGGAAGCCATTTTAAGATGAGGCAGAATGCATTTCTTCATTGCAAATAAGAGCTCCAATCCATGGGACTTAGACCATGGGGACATGTTGGTGTTCAGGCAAGTCTTGGGGTCTGATGTTTAGCTCATGACACATTCTGTGTCCTCATCACCCAGTTGTGAATTCTGATGAGAGGACAGACTTAACCTGAGAACAGATTTCTGAGCTGGATGGTCCCCTTCAGAAGAGTGGGAAGCCAGCTGCTGCTAATGGGAGACAAGACCAATGTAGCATGGACTTGAAGATTAATGCCATGCAACTGTACCTTGTGGATGGCTCGGAGAAGTCACAAAACACGGAGGTTAGAAACCTGGACTCTGGGGCCAGACTGCCTGCCCTCTGCAGTAGGAAGCTTTGTGCAAGTTGCCCAATCCTTCTGGACCTTGCTTCCTGTTGTCTTGGTGTCTTATGTTGATATGAGATTGTTTAGTGTCTGGGGCTTATAATGCGAGCCCAGTAGCTAGCAGTTGTAGGTAGGGTCACAGGGGCACAGGGATGGCCTCAACAGCATACAACCCCTCATGGTTTTACATGGTGTGAGGCATGAGTCTGGTCTCTCTCAACCTTCTAATAACACTGCTGGAAACTCTGTCTACCTCCCTATGCATTCTGGGTGACTCTGGAGAGATCTGTGGGTCCTTCTCATCTCTCACTGACAGGAAAGGAGGTGACTCTCCAAGTCTGGATTTCAAACTGTCTCTGCCAGTGTCGCTTTTCAGGGCCAACACCACAAGATAAATCAAGAAGAAGAGAAAAATAATTTTTGTGGTGCCGGGGCTCAAAACTATAACACATGTTAGGTGAGTGTAGTACTACTGAGCCACACCCTCAGTCCTAAGAAACTTGTGGTTGGGACTTTCACCTGTTGCTTGGATCTGAGCAGTACAGACCACAGGGTAGGAAGCTTAGTCAGTCATTGTTTCTCAAGATCCTGTGGGCTGAGTCAGATTTTGAGGTAAAAGTTAACCAGGTTTGTCCATGCCACGCCATGCCACACCTCAGCTCTAAAGTCAGCACTTAAAAGCTGTCCAGAAAGAACACTCTGTATAGATAGGACCTTCAGTGCCAAAAGGACATCTGCCACTGTGTCCCCAAATCCTTCCTGCCCAAAGCCAAAGGCTGTAGAAGGGAAGGGAGCTGGGGCCTGTAGAGGACTGGGTCTCTCTCAAGCTCCCCTTCCCAGCCTTTTATCTTCCTAGTGAAAAGGTGTCTCCTCGCTGGGGTGGGGTGCAGAGAGGGGGCTCATTTGCACCTAGTAGAGATAAGCTACCTCTTCAGCTTTCTGTAGGCTTTCGACTTTCTGTATCTTCTATCAGTTCAGGTGCAAATGTCACCTCCTCTCTGTCACCCTCCAGCACTCTGATGTAGAATTCATGTCCCAACCAGAATTCTGGCTTGTCCACCCTGACATAGGGCAGGGGTAGCCTTGCCTGGTGGTTAGCCAGCCAGACTGCAGGTAGTCTCTGGCTTCCATCTAACCAATGCCACTCTCCATACCTACATGACCATATTAACTGATCCTTTTATCTTTCTCTTGTCTTCTCTTTCTTTTTGAAAAACGGCCTTTCCATTTTGTGTTCTCAGTGCAGTCAACAGCATGAGGGATTTTGTTCATCTTCCTCCTCCTCACCTGCACGATTCTTCCAAATAACTCCATTTCATCTCGCTTACATCCTTGAAGCCGACTGGGAAATGTCCCTGACGTCGGAATGTGTCTCTTATCCTTCAGGCCTTTTGAGAGGATTCGCAGGAAGATGCCTGGCCATGTGGTATTTTAGACAGAAAACATTTTCTTGAGTCTAAATGATGGTAAAAAGGAGAAACACAGGTTCCTAGTGTATGTGCGCGCACACACACATGCGTGCTATGTATATGTATATGTGTCAGGTACACATGCCTCTATTTGTACGTGTGTAGGGGTCAGAGGTCGACATCACTTGTCTTCTTTCTCCATCTATTTCTTCAGACAGTGTCTAACCTGGAGATCTATGATTTGGCTAAATTACCTGCCCAGTGGCCTGTAAGGACCCTCCCGTCTCTATCTTGCAGTGCTAGAATGGCAAATGTACATCTCCCAACCATCTGTCTTTTACATGGGCTCTTGGGAGTTAAAACAGCTCCTCCTTCTTGCATGACAAGCACTTGCTGAACATCCTCAGGTCCACCATCATTCCTTTTTATATTTGCTTGCTTTGTGTTGGGGAATTAAACCTTGTGGATACTAAGCCAGGGCTCTACCACTGAGCTACGCCGCAGGCTGGACCATTCTCAGTTTATTAACAGGAACACAGGGTGAAAATGTGTTCTCCTTGAATAAGAAGTGGGTGCGATGCTTTATCTGCATTTCCAGTGTGAGTTCGTGGTAGCTGCTGCAAAGGTGATCAGTGAGGCTTTTAAATTCATTACTAGTAGTATAAGCTCAGGAATGTATCCTTTACTAGGCTATAGCTATGACTCAGGGATAAGCATCATCCATCATTGGCAACCGAGACCCTGATCCTGGCTCCAGAGGTTTTCAATGCAGGTTAGTGGTTGAGAGCATCTTAGCTTGATGGTATGTCCCTTAGAGTGCACACCTCTATCTTTGCAGTCTTATTTTATGTTTTCTGTGCTTTGAGGAGATACATATCTATCATATAGCTGTATACATGCATATATATTTGTGTGTGTGTGTGTGTGTGTGTGTAGTTGTTTTCTGTTCTTGATCCAAATTCCAAGACAGCCATTACTAGGAGTGGCCAGAAGTTGAGCATCTAGTCATTAGTTTATTTAATGAGTACTTGTTGAGAATCTACCTTGTTTAGATTCTATAAATATGAGGAGATAAAACAGTCTCCTGGGTCTTGAGTGCCCCGGCTGCTGGACAGAGTGAAGGCGCCGTCCAAGTGGAGTGGCCACAGACTGGCAGAGAGACAGGATGGCCTCCAGGGGGTGTGACACTGGAAATTCAAACAAAGTCTCAGACATACTGAAATGGGAAAGACCTTCCCTTCCCTCTGAGTTCTATCTGATGCTTCGGTTCAACAAATGGAATAAAATGACATGCTAAGCAGGTGCCCCTCTAGGGAGCTGCAGCAGCCCTGGGACATCCTTTCCCAGAATGAGTCAAGTCTGTCTCCTGACGTCTCACCCTTGGTTCTGAGTGTCACTATTATGATGTCCATAAAATCTTCTTCTTGGTCCTTGACAACATTTCTTTTGTTTTTTAAAATTTTTTATTAGGTATTTTCTTCATTTACATTTCCAGTGCTATCCCAAAAGTCCCCCATACCCTCCCCCATCCACTCCCCTACCCACCCACTCCCACTTCTTGGCCCTGGCATTCCCCTATACTGAGGCATATAAAGTTTGCACGACCAATGGGCCTCTCTTTCCACTGATGGCCGACTAGGCCATCTTCTGATTCATATGCAGCTAGAGACACGAGCTCTGGGGGGTACTGGGTAGTTCATATTTTTGTTCCACCTATAGGGTTGCAGATCCCTTTAGTTCCTTGGGTACTTTCTCTAGCTCCTCCATTGGGGGCCCTGTGATCCATCCAATAGCTGACTGTGAGCATCCACTTCTGTGTTTGCTAGGCCCCGGCCTAGTCTCACAAGAGACAGCTATATCAGGGTCCTTTCAGCAAAATCTTGCTAGTGTATGCAATGGTGTCAGTGTTTGGAGGCTGATTATGGGATGGATCCCCGGATATGGCGGTCTCTAGCAAGAGAAATTAAAGGTATCCTTAAAACAAGGGGGGGAATACCCCAAATACAAATAGAGTCAGGCAAGTTTGCTAAGAGGTGCCCAATGACATCAGAGGTCTGTCAGTGCTGTACATAGCCCCAAGTCAGTCCCAAATTCTGTAGTCATTCAAAGGTAAGACAATATTACAAACAATGCACATATACTAATTCAGTGAAAAATTGGGGGAAATAGTTTCATAGAAAATATATTTCTTAAAATTCATTCTAGAAGACAAAATTTGGTATGGTTCGTTATCTGTTAAAAACATAGTAAGGACTCGTGGCCAGGTGCAGCTGTGCACCCTGTAATCCAAGAACTGGGGAGAGGGAGGCAAGAAAATCAAGAATTTAAGGCTAGCCTGGGCTATACAGGCACTGTGTCAAAACACACACATACACAAAAGAAACAACAATGACAAAAGCCGAATATCAAACCCTTCCCCAGGGAGAGACACCAGGGCATTGCATTAACATTGTGCTAATTATTCTGGAGTTAATTTATAAGGGTCAGTAGCTCTCATCCCCAAATCTAATTATAAACAAAATAGCATGAGAAACAGGAGAAAACACAAATTTCTGCCAATTCCAACACAAAACCATCAGCAAGCCTCCTGCTGAGGTGTGGACAATGACTCCCCCCAACCTGGTGCTGTGTGAACAATGCCCCCCCTTCCCAAACCTGGTGCTGTGTGAACAGGAAGCTTGCTGTGATCATGTTATCACATGATCACATGAATCACAGCTGCTTAACACGTGTCCCAGCAAAATAAAAGAAAGTAAATTTAAAAGAACATAAAATATACTATTTATATGTGCATTATGTATTAAAGTAATGGCTTAAAGCATTAGGTTAAACCAAGTGAATAGTTGTTTTTCTAAAGAGAAGATTTTCCTCTACAACTGTCCTGAAGGCACGACCCACCAGCCAGTGGTCTTCTTGTATGCAGGCCTACCCCCTGCATAGGCCACGCCTCTCTGTTATTGTGAAAATATTCTCATTTCAGAGAGCCATAGAAGAAATCTACAGACCCAGGGTTATGAAGCTACCTTGAGGGAGAAGTCAATGCTCTGGACATTCATTGACAATGCAGATTCTTCATCCCCAGACTCCCCACACAAGACTCTGTAGGGGCCCCCAGGCTCCCTAAAGCACTGTGCACAGACAAACCTGGGAAAGCCAGCTCAGGTCAGTGTGCAGCTGCAATTGCCCTGGTCAAGTCACAAACGACTCTCTAGAAATTACTGGAGAACAAGTTATTCCTACCTCCTGGCTGCCTGTGTGCTCTTAGATGATGTTAACTTAGGATCCTCCCTTCATTCCATCAGGGGGCTTGAACCCAAGGCCTGGCCATGCCAGGCAAGTGTTCCTCTACTGAGCCATACAGCACACTAAGCTGTCCTTCTTCAGACTGGTTCAAGTCTGTCTCCTGAAGTGTCACACTGGCTTCTGAGTGTCACTTCCGTGGTGTCCATCAAATCTTCTCTGGTCCTCAACGGTATTTCATAAGCAACAATCCTCAGAACGCAGCCGTGTAACCATGGGCTGTGCTTTCGAGGAAGTGGTGTTTTTCTGTGAGGAGGAAACAGGAACAGCGAACTGACGACAGTAAGCGGTGCCCCTTTGAAAATGTCTTATGCTGTGGTCAACTAGGAAAAGACGCTTCCAGCTGGAGCTGAGTCAAAGCTTCATATTCACAGGACGCAGAGACCTGGCATTCTGATGCATTTAGAGGGGAGGACAGTAAAGGGTATCTATTGATCTCTGTGGGATCTAGAAGCCAGAGTCCTTGTTTCTCACTGTGACAGAGATTTGAATAGAAAGTTTACTTTTCACAAGAAAAATTTAAGCTTGATGCATGTTAACCTTTGAAAACTGGACCAACAATTAATGTGGCACTGGGAATTGATACAGTTTTGTATGATGGTGTGGGAGAATGCAAGTTATCTGGAAGGTTGCCAAGTGTTAGAGCCACTGTCATTATCACACTTAAAATAACAACACTCCTTTGACAATGCTTAGTTCTCTCAGGTACTCTCTACAGCTGAATGGCTTGCAACTTGATGGGCACTTTGGGCAGGTTCTCACCCCTTCCAGGCAGATGTGGCTGCATTTAAACCAACCTCCCCATTTTAAAAATATGTTTTGCAGTTCTTTATATGTCTGCAAATTCATCTCTCTTTCTCTATGAAGTAGTTGGGTTAGTTAAACTGTGTTTTCCCATTTATGATCCACTTAGGGTGCAAATTGCTGGCAGACTGAATATATACATATAATATTTTGATAGTATAAAACAAATTTGAATATTCAAAATATACAAAAAGGGTCTTAGATCAGATTACCAGATATTTTATTAGTTAGTTAATTTAGATAAAACTGGGTGTGGTAGTGCATGCTTTTAATCCCAGGCCCTAGGGCTCAATGTCAGGCAGATCACTGTGTGAGTTTGAGACCAGCCAGAGCAACATAGTTAAACCATGCCACAAACAAACAAACAAACAAACAAAACCAAAAACAACCAAACAACAACAAAATGTAGTTTGCTTTGGCCCTAAGTGCAGCTCTTCTTCCTGCCTACCTACAGTGGATGTTACGGAAGGTTTGTAGAGTGGTTTAAACAAAAGTATTCTCCAAGGGGGAAAAAGTGCCCTCCATAAACTCATGTGCTGGGAGACACAGGTGTCAGCTAAGTGATGCTATTTGGAAAGTTCTGGAAACATTAGGAGGACCTAGTTGGTGGAAATAAGTCACTAGGAGCTGGTCTTTGCGAGTATCTTATCCCAGGGTACTTCTTGTCTCTCTGTCTCTGCCACCCTGAGGTGAGCAGCCTCTGCTACACTCCCTCCACCATGATATTCTGCTCAAGGATGTGGGCCAAGCAGCCATGAGCTAACTCTCTGAAACCATGAGCCAGAATAAAAAATTCCTCTTTTTAAATTGTTTGTTGGATATTTTGGCCACAGCAACAATGCAATTAGTGTTTATTGGTTGCTTTTCTATTCTCTGGTCAAACAGCATGATCAAAGCAACTTACAGAGAAAGCACTTGATTGGGCTTTCAGAGTTCAAGATGGCAGAGTTAAAACATAATGGCCAAGAACAGTTGAGAACACATATCCTGAATCACAAATAAGAGGCAGAAACAGCTAATGGAGAGCAACACACTTTTTAAAACCTCAAAGCCTACCCTCAATAACATCCTCTGCAAGGCCACACCCCACAGCCCTTCCCAAACATTTCCACTAACTAGGGTCTACGTATTCAAATGTATGAGCCTATAGAAGTCAATCTTATTTAAACTACCACACTTACTTTACAAATAACATCAGAATTGCTATAGTCACCCTCATCACTGGCAAATATCGTCTTCTATACTATAGTATTCATTTAAAATCACTCCTTTATAAGATGCAAATTATAGACTACTGGAGTCAGAAGAGACATCAAAGGTCAGAATTCTGTGTCTATTGCCATACAGTTTTATTGTGTAGTATCTAATTAAGCTTCAGCTTCATCTGAAGTGGAAACTTATGGTTTCTTTGGAAAGTCAGTTGTGTTGGATGGTATTTTGCTTGGGTAGACATGTGAAGGAATGTTTTGCTGAAGCAGACCCAGGTGGAACGATGTTTTACTAAAGCAAACATGTGAAAGGACACATGCTGTTAAAAAAGAATATAAATATAACACAACAGGTGGTGGATGATGCTGGATGGTATTGGTATACCTTGCCACTCCTTAGTGGTCATTGTTTGTCATGACTTCATAGAAAGAAACGCACCAAAAAACTTCTGGTGGGTTCTGGTAGCTTCTTGCAGCTTCCATGGACTCGGGCTGATTGGCAGTGATGTCAGCTAATACAGATTCGTGTGGAGTTTTGCTAAGACATATTCATGTGCTGTATTGCTGAGGCAAGACCCGTGGAAGAACATGTGATGTTTGGAGCAAGTATAAATAAGACTCAACTGACAGTGATGGGGACTTACATGGCTACCTTTGTAACGCTTTGTTGGTCTTGCTCTTCATCTTTGCTGACCTTCACTTTGTACCTGGAGCCTGCTAGATCATGCCACCGCTGTTGATTTGTGTTTGCTATCCTGACACTACTGAACTGGACAATGCAGAATGGATTTGCTCAAAGGAACTGTTTCTAAACAGCCCCCCCCCCATCTTAATAACCTTTCTTTTCTACTACCTCTGGTGGGTGGTGGGCTAGAAGGGAGGTTAAGAACCCATATTAAAAGTAGGGTTAGAAAAATCTAAGCCTACATTCTTCTTTAGTAGATGGAGCAGCTTAGATGTGGTTCACAGGGCTAGTTGTATGGGAGAGTCCTCATCTCTGATTTCTTTGCTCCCATCTTAGAACAGTTTTCATTGAGATAACAAAATGCCTGCATTGCTCCTACTTTTGGAGGCAAGGACTGGCTTCTCCTCAGCTGGGGGAGGGATTTATAGAGGACAGTGGTGGGAATGTGGGGGAGGGGCTGCAGAGCAGGCTCTTGCTCATTTATATCAACTCCTTTGAGAACTAACTAGGTCCCACATGAGCTACCTCCAGGCCTGTTTACCATGTCCAGACCCTATCTATTAAAGGTTCTTCCACCTCAGACTATTGCAACATTGAGGACCAAGTTTCTCACAGATGAAGTTTTGGGGGGATACGCTCAAGCCATACCCAAACCATAGCATCCTCAGTAAGGATGATAATGATGATGATGATAACTTCCATTTTACTGAGCATATACTACTCCACCCCAATACCATTCTAGGGATCTTGTGTATATTATCTTTGATATACAAAGAAAGTGAGCAGGTGCTTACATTATAGAACTCAGAATTTAGATCTTCCAAACCATCTCTTGCCCTCCATTGCCTCGAAAACTTCCCTTCACTCTAAAGAAAAACATAAATATATTTCTGTCATGAATAAATAGGCAGAAGAAGGAGAGAGCCGGCAGCAAAGACCTCAAAAGACATGTCCAACATTCTCAAGAGGCCCTTCCTTTACAGATGAATTGACTAAATGGCTTTTGTTTCTGGGAGGAGATAATGTCGATATAGTTGTTAGGGATATCTGTTGGAAATTTGGTATCTCTCTTACTGTCATGCAAAGATCTTGCCTGAGCTCCTAAAATCGAGCCCTGACAAGTCAGAGACAACGAGGAGGACAAAGGTTAGGAAAAGTTGCCCAAGAATCATCTTATTTGTTTACTTATTTTTGTAGTGCTGGAGATTGAACCCAAGGGCACCACGCACATCGAGTGAGCAATTCACCACTGAGCTGCTTCCTCAATCCCAAAAGCTTCTAAAAACAGCTTTATTGAGATGTTATTTTATACCAGAAACTACTCGTTTTAAATTAGCAATGCCATGCATCTTAGCATATTTAGCTAAACAAGATTACATGTCCTGAGGATTTATCAGCAACAAATTTGCTCAGTGTTTGTCTGAAAATGTTTTTTGCCTGAATTTGTGTGTGTGTGTGTGGTATAGGTGTATACAATTTGTTTGTTTGTATGTATGTGTATGTATATATGCATATATATATATCACACATATGTATGTGGTATATGTGTGTATATGTTTGTGTGTGTAGTATATGTGTATATGTGTGTTTGTATGTATACATGTGTGCCTGTGATATGTTTGTATGTATGTGATATATGTGTGTGTGTGTGGTATATGTGTGTATATGTTTGTGTGTGTTAGCATGTGTTTGTATGTATACATGTGTTCCTGTGATATGTTTGTACGTATGTGTTATGTATGTGTGTGTGTATCCACATGTACATGCACATGAAGACCAGAGGTCTGTATCTTGGAGCATACTCCATCTTAGTTTTCAAGTCAGGCTTTCTCCCTGAACCTGCAGCTCATCTTTAGACTGACGGGTTAACGAGCTCCAGGACTCTCTGCCCTGCACTGGGTCACAGATGTAAGCTGCAGTGCCTGGCATTCCCCCAGGTCGCAGAGACAGGGACAGTTAGCAGCACCTTGCTGACTCAGCCATCTCCCTAGCGCTGCCGTCCATTTACAAACTTAGCTATTTGACCAGACTGTCTCAGAACTTGCTATGAAGCTGGGGTGACTTTGAACTCCTGGTCCTCCTACGTCTACCTCCCAGGTGCTAAGATTACAAGTGTGCTCTACCGTGCTCCTCCTCCCTGAACCGCACCATGTAGGTCAACTTGTCCTCACACCTGGCATCTGGCCCCAGCCCTCAGTGTTGGGATCACAAGGCCTGCACACTGTTCCTAACGTGTTTTCAGGTTCACAGTCCTCTCGCTGCTGCTGTCTCAGTGAAGCCTGGCCAATGGCGCATCAGCCTCAGAACTGTATTTTCAGATTATAACTCAATGGTAGCTTTTCTCCACCTGGAGTCTATTTCTTTGCTCCTTCCTTCCATCCTTTCTTACAACAGTTGGTGTCAATCCCTTGTCCAGTAAACTCAGTGTCTGGCTTACCACAGGCTTTCTGTGTGTCCATCACAGGTCTCATTTATTGTTTATTTGCTTTTCTCCTGTCTAGAGACTTTTAAGTTCTGATGATTTGAAGTGTGTGTGGGTGTGCTGTAGAGACTCTGTATTGCACTTCCGATGTGAAGTCACCGGGGAGCTCCGCTTTTAGATGTTGCTCTTCAGGCTTTAGCAGTCTGCTAGGCCTTGGTCTCAGGATGTGGCTCAGGGTCCAAGGGGGCACAGTGCTTCTAGTTGTTCAGGATCAGCCTGCTATGTTTGCCAAACTCTAAGGGGGACTTAAAGTTGCAATGTTTGAGGCTGTAGCTGTTTGTAAGGCTTCCTAAGTGTGTGTGCACACACACAAATAAATCTTAAGAAAATAATAGGTCTGAAAAAAAAATAGTTGGTTTGGCACAAGAGTCACATAATTATACCCATGCATAACAAACATATACCATACATACACACATGTACATGCCATACATGTATACAAACATATACCACACATAAGCATACACACACACACACACACACACAGCAGCAGCAGCAGCAGCAAGCATCTCTAGTACTAGTTAAAGTAGCCAAGGACCTAAAGGGAGTCCCACCCTGGTTGTCACCCTGCTTTCTGGGATTCTCTTTAATTCCCATTCTTAGGGCAGCCCTGAGCTTAGTAGCTTTTTTCCCACAGTGACACAGCTGTCCTTTCTGTTCAAACATAGCAATGTTTTTATTACAGTAAGAAATTTTGCAAAGACTATTTTATATGTAGAGTTGGGTAAATCTCCACGACTCAAAACATGTTATCAGAAGGTTAACAGGTGTTCAATACAAAGGAACTTCTAAATATCTTGAAATCAACTGGATGTGATGACACACGCAGGCCTGCAACCTAGGCTCTTGGAAGTGGAGGCAAAAGGATTGCTGTGAGTGTAAGGCCAGCTTGAATTTGTTTCCAAACAGAACTCTGTTTACACACAAATAAACACTTTAGTACATGTTGGCAAAAAAAAAAAAAAAAAAAAAAAAATTGGTTCACCAAGTACAAGAATTCGTGTGCCCTACTGTTTGGGGTAAAGTTTTTTTTGGATGATAAACAATAGGGTTGCTTGAACAAATGATTTCTATTATATTTTTCTGGCTGTTGACATTAAATTTATTGAGGTTAGTCTTTGGGAAGGTGTGTGGTTGCATCGTACAAACGTGCCTGTCTGGGAACCAGGGATGTTGGCTGTTGCATCTGAGTCACGGTTCCTGCCCAGGTGTGTCTTTAAACGGCCTTAATTTCCTCCCTGTGTTCAGGGTTTTGCAATTATTTTTCTGTGTCATGTTTACTCTGCAGTAATCTGTGAGTATTGGTGAGGAAATTAGGGGAATTTGGTTTAAAAAGCAACATGTGACGCCCTTTCAGACAGGTGGACTGGACAGACCTTCTTATTTTGTGGTACAAGGGCAGGGTCAGAGGATGAACACCTGGCTGAATCGGGATCCAGAGAAATGATATAAACGTCTTAGTTGCTGCTTCTTTTGATTTTAAGTGTGTGTGTGTGTGTGTGTGTGTGTGTGTGTGTGTGTGTGTGTGTAGACCAGAGCACAGCTTGTGGGAGTCGGTTCTCTCCTTCCACCAGTTGGGTTCTAGGGATCAATTTGCATCAGCTTGGCAGCAAGTGCCTTTGCTTGCTGGGCCATCTCAAAAGCTTTTTATTTTTATTTCTCCACAAAGCTGCCTCAAGAGACATACCACTGTGGCCAATTTATCCAGAGTTAGGGATCCAAACCAGGGTTTCGTGTTTGCTAGCAAGCTCTCTAGCGACTGAGCTACACTCCCAGGTCAGCTTTTTTTTTTTTTTTTTTTTTTTTTTTTTAAAGATGTTGTTTTCAGGCTGGTGATGTGTCATTTATAGAGAGCCTAAAAACACCATGTCTTTTATCCTTCCACACCTGGCACAGTTACAGTACATTTGGCTTATAATTATTACCTGCTCTTTCTTCTCTATTTACCCATGCTGTTTATATTTCTTTTTTTCAGTCCTCCATTTTTCGGGAATTTTCTTGCTTTTAACTTATTATTCCATCACACTCAAATCACTCTCGAGGCATACATTTTTCTCTAGGTTTTCAGTGTAAGCCCAGTGGGTAAAATTCCTGCTGCCCAAGCCTGCACACCTGAGGGTTTCTTTTTTATTTTTAATTTTAGATTTTTAAAAACTTATTTTATGTGAATGGATATTTTGCCTGTATGTATGTATGTATGCATGTATGTATGTATGTAGAGGTCAGCAGAAGGCATCAGGTTCCCTGGGACTGGAGTTATGAATGGTTGTGAGCCACCACGATGGTGATAGGAACTGAACCCAGGTCCTCTGTAAGAGCCACCAATGGTCTCAACCACTGAGCCATCTCTCCAGCCACTCTATCTGAGCTTTATCTCTGGAATCCTTATAAGGCTGGAAAAAGAGACTTGACTCCACAGTGCTGCCCTCTGACCCTGCATGTGCCCCGACACCACACACACATACAATAATATAATAATTATCAACTAAGTAAAAAAAAAAAATCACAATCTTTAACTTCTGACTTTGCCCATGTACTATTTTTTTAAATGTTTCCACCATAATTTACCCTGGGGTAATGGGGAGTCATTGAGCTGACTTATTGAGTTATTGAGTGTAGGTGAGGGCTTCCTCACAGGAGCCACACCAGAAAATTTTCACCCCGAATGAATGAGGGCTCCTCATAGTCACATAGACAGAGTTCCCTTAACCTTCTCCAGCCTATACAGTCTAGGACACCTAGAGTCCTGAAGCCTGGGCAGTTAGGGCAGAACTGTATACGTATGGCTGAGAGAAGTAGCTGGAATCTCCTAAGAGGAGCAAATGACCCGCCACACCCTTCCTCCAGTGAGGAAAGGTCAATAATTGACAGGTGCAGATGATTTGATGAAGATGGCGGCTGTCTTGCTCAGAGGACCTCCTTCTATAGCACCAGACAAAGCAGACATTTCCGCTCTTCCGTGATGACTACAGAGTATTTGCACTTGCCAGCTTCCAAATCTATTTTAGATAAGATCCATGCTACTTATTCCCACGTGCCTGCCCAGAACGTGACGTCAGAACACCGGCTTCCAGTTACTGTACACGATAGCTCATTTCATTGCGATGCAAGTTTGTCAAAGTCATAGACTCTTGAGACCCTATACTAATTTTTATATTATCATAGTCATGAATTTTAATTTAATACAGTGCAAGTTTTATGATATCACAATTAATTTTTAGTTATAAGCCAGTAGAGTATAGTTACATATAAAGATATATTTGTTTTCCTTTTGGTATTTCTGGCATTTCTGTGCTTTGGGCTAAGATCTTATTTCTTCTGACTGAAAAAACAATAATAATTCTTTTAGTAAAGTTTATTGGTGAGAAATCTTAATTTGACCCTGAATTTCGAATGCTATTTTCCGTGGGTATTGTATTTTGTGTTGGCAATTATTTACTTTTATTGCTTAAAATAGATAGCTGCCTTACTTTGGTTTCTCGGCTTCAGTTGATTCTATGAATTATTTAAAATTAGCATACAATGTTTCAATGTGAAAATGCAGTGGAAACTGTATTTATGCTATTTCAGTACACAGCAGCTCACTCAGCAATCCTGTAAGCACAGTGGTGCTGTGTGGGGAGCTTCAGGTCATGCTTGACTTCAGCACTTCTGAGGCTGTGTCGGAATCCACTGAACAACCAGAGTCCTCTCCCGACTCCTGAGATCTGTGAGCTAAGACCCAACCAAGATGAGTCTTCGTGTCAGTTACTTTTATCATTGCTATGACAAAACGCCTGATGCTTTAGGGAAGGAAGGGTTGTTTTGGTTCTGCGTTTGAGAGGGACGAGTCGGATCGTGGTGAGAGGGTGGGGCGACAGGATGTGAAGAGCTGTTTTCCCAGCATCTGCAGTTCAGGAAGCAGAATCCTCAGCTGGCTTTCTCCCCCTTTTCTTTTTATACAGTCCTGGACCTAGCCCTCAGGATAGTGCAACCCACATTCAGGGTGGGTTCTCCCTCCTAAATATGTTCACAAGTGTGTCTCCCGGGTGATTCCAAATCCAGTCCAGTTGATGAAACCTTAGCCACCATGGTACCTTAAGATGAATGCTAAATCTCAGAGCCAATTTCTGTAATGTATCCTTGAAAGCCTGCCAGCTTTGAAGAGACAGCGTTCCATGAATGATTGAAATACTTTTATATGCTAGCTAATCCATACAGTAGATACACACGCTATGCATGTGCTTCTGTGAATTATTTCTGGGCTTGAACCCAGCGCTTCACACGAGCTGGGCTAGTGTGCTGCAGCTCATGCCAAAGTCACACCAGTCCAGATGTGGAACATTCTCTCCCTGTGTAAAGTCCATTCGTGTCCTTTGCAGCAAGTTTTGTCACAAGAGATGAGTTTTGCCAGCTGTGGAAGTTTGTGCAAATGGAGATTCCGGTCTGTCTGGTTTGTTGTTCTCACTGCAATATGTCTGAGAGTCACACGCATGACTATGCAACAATCAATGAACAGTAAGTGGTTTTCGCTGGGTGGCTAGGCCAGGTTTTTCCTTCACCTGTTGATGGACAATGAACTTGTTGGATTATCCCTTGAAAGTTTTGACTTTTAAGGATCAAGCCTCTGTGAGTATTTGCAGGGAATATTGTAGAAATGCGTTTTTATTTTATGTCTAAAACTAATCTGCAAGTCACATCTTTGTTAGTCGGCTTTCTGTTACTCGAATAAAACGCTTGAGGTAAGCAATTTACAGGTTTCTGAGGTTCGTACCTGTGGAAAAGACAGTGCATTGTTTAGGAGACAGTCGGCAGGAAGCACCACCCTAATGTCAGCAGAAAACAGTCATAGAACTTTGAAACAGAGCCTCACCATGCAATTAATTCTGAACTTGTAGCGCTCCTGTTTTAGCCTCCAAAGATGGGATTGTACGTGTGTGCCACTATGTCCAGCTTCTGAACTTTTGATTTTAAATTGCACACTCACAGTGCTCTCTGTGTGCGTTGGGTAGAAGGCCTTTGGCAGATAGTGGACACCGAAGCGTCTTTCTAGCTCGGGGCAGCTGGAGGTTTGTCTAATCCCTCCCTTAAGGATGCGTCTTCTCCTCAACTGCTTTATAAATGCCAGGATCAAGAACTGTAGGAACTACCCACAGGGATGGGAGTTCACTTTGGGAGGCTAAGTGAGTGGACCAGATAAAACAGGAACCAGGGTTCCAGCTTTCCCCCTTAACTAAACCCAGCCAAGTGGAGAAGGCTAGAATTGCCACACCATGCCAGAGTGGCAATTCAGGAGCCACCAAAAATTCAGCACACACCGAAGCCTGCTTTTTGTCAGCAGTCACAGACTTGAGTTCTGGGCATGGACCATTTTTCTTGGAAAACAAAACAAAGCAGAAACAAACAAATAACAAACTCATGGCTTAGTCAGCAAGTGCATGGGCTGGAATTTCCACACTTACTGGTGGTGAAAGGAGAGACAGGAGGATCCCTGGAGCTGGCTGGGCAGTCGGTTTAGCCAGTCAGTCGGCTTCAGGGTCGGGAAGAGACTGACTGTCTCAGAAACCAAGGTGGAGTACGTCTGATGTCAGTCACTGAACCCCGCATACACATACACGAAATGTGTGCACACACATACACAACTCCACGTACCCTCTGGGATCCTCTTCCGAATCCACTTTTTTTTTTTTTGAGATAGAGCCTCACATTGTCCCGAGCTGGCCTAGAACTCACTGTGTAAACCAGGCTGTCCTAGTCTGCATGGCAGGTACCCTGCACCAGCCTTCCACGTCCTGAGATTCCAGGCATGAACCCCACACCCGGCAGCAAAGCAAGGATCATTCTCACATCTCAAGTCCCAGAACTTTGCTCTGAGATTTCAACAGAAAAAAAAAAAATCTTTCCAGAAAAGTGACCGTGGTGTGGCCTAAGAAAACACACCTGAAATACACACAAAACCAAGCCAGGGGCTCCCCAGGAGAGCCCCACTCACCACTTCTCAGTGTCAGTCAGCCCCTGACCCAGGCTGGGTCCCCTGAATGAAAACCCCCACATCAACAGCAGCTTTCTGCCATTCCCTGCCCTTCCTGTCTTAAAGCAGAAAGCTCCTGTGGGCTATTTACTGAAACCTCTGCTTTTGCCTAGAAGAGTGGGTTGTGGCTCAGTGGTAGACCGCTTGCCTCCCATGAACAAGACCTGGGCTCCATCTCCACTATAAAAAAAGAAAAGAAAAGAAAAGAAAAGAAAAGAAAAGAAAAGAAAAAGTAATAGAAACAGATTTGAGTTAAGCTGGCTGTTCTGGCTTCAATCCCAGCCTGGGACACTAGGTCCCAGGCTGGTCCAGGTATTGGTTCTCCCACGGTGAGTTTTTATTGGGTGTTATTTAAGTTGTGCTTTCTCAGGGAACACCACATGAACTTTTCTGGAAAGACTATTTTGTGTTGTAAGTGCAAGGGAAGCTTAAATGACCCGGGGTGAGGGCAGGCTTATGCCATAGATAGGTGTCCAATACTCCAAACTGTGCTTTCTGCTGTGGCTCCGGAGTGCTTTGTCCCCACCAAAATGAGGCTCAGTCCCCAGGGCAGCAGCCTTTCAGAAGCACTTGGTGACAGGAGGGTCCTACTCAGGTGAGGTGACCGTGGTGTTAATCAGTTATGAAGAGTGAGTTGGTTATTGTGAGAACAGCCCTGGGACCTCCCCTTCCATCCCTGAAGTCACCCTCGACAGACCCCCAGAACTGTGCTAGTTTATCCAGCCTCCAGTGTTTGTTATAACAGTGGGAAGGGGACTAAGCCTCTTTATCTTGAGTTTGCCCAAGGTTAAGGATGATCTATGCGATCCCTTGAAGCTTCCTAATGTTTTCCCCTTTCTCCCTTCTGGACTCCCCATTCGGTCCTGTTGTGTGGGGCTGTAGCATCCATATAACCAGCCTAGATGTGCTTTGTAAATGGCCAAGGCCATGCCTGCCAGAACTAGCCACCTTTATGAATGTTTGCTTCATGGGCCTCCCTGGAGAGGAAGACAAGAACCAGGCTGCAGGGTGCTGGATGAAGAAGGCACTCTTACCCAACCTTGTTTGTTTGGGAGAAGCAATGAAACAAGAGGTTTGTGTTTATGCCAACTTTCAATTGATGCCTTAGTCAAGTCCAAACCAGACAGTGGCTTGTCTGGTCTCCTGGCTCCGTGCTCAGAGCTCCATACTCCACACACTTCAGCTGCTGACCCAAGACAGCCCAGTCACGTCTCCACAAGGCAGAAGGAATCTGTGGGGAGTCTGCCCCCTGCCCCACCAGCCTGAAGGGACAAGCTTTGTGGGATCCTTTGCAGCTTTGTGGGATCCTTTGCAGCATGATTTGGGAATAAGAGCAGCTTCCCCTTGGTGAGTTGAAGAGACTGTGGAACTCCACTGGTCTTGAGGCAAAACACACACTGAGAAACAGGGCTGGTGCTGTTATCTCCTGTACAATATGGGAGACAGACTTTCCTGAGAGGACCTGGGTGGCTTTTCTGTTTCTAGAGCTGAATTAGAAGACTGGCTGGATACAATGAGTTCAGTAGCCAGAGCCCTGCTGCCTGTGGCCAGACTGGCTTTCTTTAGGCAGCATCTTGCTATGTAGCCTGGGCTAGACTCAAACTCACCATCCTCTTATCCTAAGAAGTAGGATTATTACAGGCATGCACAGCACTCCTGGGTTTAACAGGACTCTCAGACTGACTGCAGCTCCTGTCGTGTTATATAGGAAGTAATTTGAAGGCCACCCATGGCCATTCAGCCTGAAGTTATTCACACTAAGGTGCACAAGAAGAGAGAGGCCTGGAGGACAGGTCTTGACTGATAGTCAAGACTGACGTCTATTTTGAAGGCTGGATGCGATTCAGAATAGAGAGCACTGGGCAGGCAGGGTGTGAGTCAGTGGGATGGGACAGGAATGTAGCAGCCCATTTGGAAGCCAGGACACTGCCAGACTAGCCAGCCAGACCTTATGTAGGGGAGGAATCGTGGTGAACCAGGACTTCTAGGCCTCCTGGCTCTCTCCTCTTCACTCACATCAGTATGGAGACATGGCTTGGTAGTGTCACTTCCCATCTTTGACCTTAAGGCAGTTAGAAGCAGACTGGGACGATGCTTAGCAGGCAGAACCGACAGACTGTTGAGACCTGGGGGTTTGTGGCATGTGTGTGTGTGTGTGTGTGTGTGTGTGTGCGTGCGTGTGTGATGTGCGGCATGTATGGAGGTCAGAGGATAACTTGAAGGACGTCATTTTTTTCCTCTCACCATCCAGGTTT
This sequence comes from Mus musculus, assembly GCF_000001635.26. Lineage (NCBI taxonomy): Eukaryota > Metazoa > Chordata > Mammalia > Rodentia > Muridae > Mus > Mus musculus. Next base: position 57,250,949 of record NC_000080.6, on the reverse strand, counting down.
CCCAGGATCAAAATCAGGTCATCAGGCTTGGTGGCTGGCACCTTTACTGGCTGAGCCATCTCACCATCCCAGAGCAGGGATTTTTAATATGGCCGTTCCTTACTGCAGAAGCAGAGGCCTCATAGTGCTGTCCAGAATCACCACACACCCCAGTGACTCTTTAGGTACCTGGTCAGGGACTCCACAGAGTCAGCAGACAATACCCAACCCCTAACCCCCACCCCGTTGGAAGGGCCATCTCCTGGTGATTAGCACGTCCTATCTTTTGCACTTCACTTAATCACCAATAAAATACATTTCTCCCATTGCTTCCTGTTTCCCAAAACTTGATACATGGCCTGTTCTGTGACTAGATCAGTCATGTGAGCACCAGGTCTGATGAAGACACTGTGCCACTTGGAAGAGCACCACGCAGAACAGACAATGACTGCTGAGCCTGCGCAGTTCACGTGTTGCCTCCAGGATGTGCGAGTTCCTGTTGAACTGAATTGTGTGTTAAAAGTCCCTCCCCCTGGTTGTTATCCCACCTAGAGATCATAAAGGTTCTTATTTTGGATTATTGCAGTAGTGATCTTACCGTCTCTTAACCCACCTTACCTGCTCAGTCTCACGTCCAGGGACAGTCCACTTTGTTCTTCAAAGTGCCAGCTGAGTGCTCTGTGCACACTCCAGCACAACCCCAGGCTCTCCTCTCTACTTTCTTTCCCTGCCCTCTAACCTGAAATCCCTACACCTGCCCTCCATTTGACTCGGATGGATGAAACATCCTACCGGTGTGCCTGATCCCAACCTGTGAGATGCTCCCTGCATTTATCAGTCCAACATCCAACTCAAATACTCACCAGCTCTTCCAATCCTTTCTGCATCTCCTACACAGAGTGCATTCCCTCCTCCCCAGGTTGCTACCCCTCCTACAATCCCTGGTATCTTGCCAGAATACAGGTAACTTCTCTACCCTTAGGCTATAAGCCATTGGAAGTCAGGGTTCTGATCTTTGAGTCACTCACAAAGCATGCTCTGTGCAGCAGATGTGTTGATAGAGTGAGCTGCGTGAAATGAGGCTGGCCTGAGCCGTTCCAGTTGGATTGTGGAGAGAAGCTGGGATACATGCCACCTTAGTTTTTTTTAAACTCTCTTTTTAAAAACACACATTCATTCATTTATGGAGAGAGAGAGAGAGAGAGAGAGAGAGAGAGAGAGAGAGAGAGAGAGAGAGAGAGAGAGAGAACAAACGGGCAGATAGTTGAGCTCATTGGCTAACAAGGATGCCCAACCAGTGAGGTCTAGATTTAGTGAGAGACTCTGTTTCAGAAAATAGGGTAGAGGGCAGTTGAAGACACCAGACTCAATCTTTGACTTCCATAGCATATGCACACATAAACACACACACACACACACACAGGGGGTTGAACTATGGATTGTACTTGGGGAACAACAGCTGGTGTTGTCTTCTGACCTCTCTATGCACATGTAAACATGCACATGCACATGTCCCCAACATGTACCTGCACATACATAAACACATGCACACACACACACACACAGACACACCCTTGGGTTTTTTTTTCTTGTTTCTTGACTGTTTGCTCTTTAAACATTGGAATTTTGTAATGGAAGAACTCACACTGTCTCTCACCAAATAGATGCAAAGCAAACGCAGAACCCAGAGTTCCCTGAATTGGCTGCTTCCGGCCCGTAAGACTCATTGAGCTCCAGCTACACAATGCCCTGGGTCTGAGAATCCTATGGGTGATCATGACTCTGGCATGGGCAACAGCCAGCTGAGAAAGGGGCAGGGCTGTGTGTGGTACCTGGCCCCAGTTCTGCCTGAAGATTGGTTTAGGTTCTCCATACACTTCGTGGCAGAAGCATTTACTCCTATTGTTCTGGAGGTCTAGCTGTTCACCATGTGGCTACAGCCATTGGTTCTGTTGTTTGCTCTCTCTGCTGTGTCAGGGGAATGACAACTAGGACCCCAGGCTACAACAGCAGGACCAGAGCCTACAGCTCACTCCAGCACCACCCAAGTGATGCCCAGGTCAGCGTTGTTGGAGTTGGCTTTGAGAACACATTCCCACGGGGAAGAAAGACAGTAGTGTCCTGGCTGGAGCAGGGCAGTGCGTCACAGCCAATGAGATCTCAGCAGGGAGGGAGCAGGGACATACTGAGGGACAGTGAGCCATCTGGGTCCCAGTCAAGCACAAAGAGAATGAAATGGACACTAAGCTCCATTGTTGTTTATGTGAGGGGGAAAAAAAAAGGCTCATAAGTTCCCTCCAGCTAACTTACTATTCTGTGTGCAGCTCTTTTCCATCAAAAATGAAATACACAGGTTTCAGAATATCTGTGAGAATGGGAACTTTATGCTCTCTTCTTTGCTGATGGCCAATATCCACGACGTCCTCACATTGGTCATTTTCTTCATCCATAGATATTTTTAAGTATCTTAGTCTCTTCTGTTGCTATCACAAGATATTTGAGGCTAGGTAATGTTTAACAAAAGAAGGTTGGAGTGGTTCACAATTCCTGAGTGGAGGCCACAGCACCAGCCTCCACTCTGCTCTCATGAGAGCTCATTCGTTGTATGGAGGTGATGGGGAGGAGGGCACAGGCCATCATGGTGGTACAATGTACTTGGAAAGAAAAGAACACGTGCTAAGGACAGATGTCAGAGAGGTCATAGGTCAGGCTTGGCCTTTTTACTAAGCCCTAGGCTCTGAGGAACTGTGTAGGGTTAATTCCAGCTGAGGGCTGTGTCACCAGTGACCCATTACCCACTAGGCTCTCAGCCTTTTAACCATCCCCCTCCACTGCTCTGCAGACCCAGCCTCCAACACACAAAGCTGTTGGGGACAACATGGCAGAAGTGAGGATGGGAAATAAAACCTTCAACTCTTTCCAAAGTAGGCCTGTAAATAAATGTAAGTAGCCCCTGAGGTCCTCCTGTCTACTCTCTTCTATGATAGCCAAGTATCAGCCAGTGTTTGGGATGTCCATGATGGCCCCCAACCTTGGCCTTGGCTCAGAGCTGGTAGCAGGCTTCTTTGGGAAACTGTGGTCACTGTGACCCTTCAGCTCCAGCTGTAGTCTGCTGTGAATTGTAATAAAATCCAGCACCTTCCACAGACCCTCCTTGGTTCTGAGGAGCCCAGCATCCTCATCTGACAGCTGATGAGGTATTTCAGTGAAGGCATATAGCACACAGGTCACAGCAGCTCTGGAATGCTGGCTGTCTAGCCATGAGCCAGGGTGCCAGGGGCACTGTGAGATAAGATTCAGGTGTTGCCTGTGCCGAGGGGAGCAATCCAATACATCATGTCAAGTTCAAAGAGTAATCGAAATCCATACGTTGGGACTAAACATATTCATAAAACCAAGCAAATGAGTGATGAGGCTGGCCTCGGTGCTTTGAGGGCATCTGTTAAAATGAAAAATATGGTTTGAGGAGAGGAAGGGAGGGAGGAACAGACCCTGAGCCCATCCTGTGTCCCGCTGTGATGGTAGCTATGTGTTATCCAGTGTGTCAACGCCGACAGCTGTGTGACATCAAGTGATCCTCATGGAGACAGTGAACACTGACAGACAGGCCCCAATCACAGTTTACACACCCTGCTAAAGATACCCCTATACCATAAGAGATGCTTAGAAACCAGAATCCAGAATCCAGAGGAGAGAGCGGAGGTCTTCATGCTCAGCTCAATTTTTCTGTTAACCTAGAAAGGCTCCTTTTTAAACGTCTATTAAAACCAGGCTTTGGATGCTTCTGTTTTTTAACCTCTTCCTTTCTGGTCAAAGAGAATATGCTGGTGTTGAGAGAGGCAGGCATTTCAAATTGGGAGAGAAAGGGCCAGGTGATCCAGGTCTAAGCTGAAGGAGACAAGAAAATCTGAGATTGTATTCACCCCATTTGGTTGCACTCAGTCTTTTGGGAAGACATAAACTAGGGCTAGCAACAACAAAAACAACAACAACAACAACAGAAATCACCTTTGGCAAGAGGCACCAATGTAAATTTTAACGACTAGCTTCATAGAATGAGGTTTTTAGTAAACAGTACGGCTGAGAAGACAGGTGATGTCTATGGTACCGGTGAATGGGATGCTAGAGGGTCTGGAATTTTGGTTCTGGTAATGGTGGCCCCAGGAAGAGGAGCTGTGTGCCTCAAACACTGGTGGATCCCCAGCTGGCCTCATCATAGGCTTGTCTCAGCATAGCTGGCAGGCTGCCCGTGATGGATGTGGGGTGAAAACGCACAAATCTCAGGTCCTGCTTGAAAGGTCCCAGGTTGGAGTAAGAGCCCAGAAGCCTGTCTTTTAAGCTACATCATAAACCACTGTTTTGCACATTGGCCCTGAGGATCCCTGGAGCGTTGTTTCCAGCTGCTCAGTGCAGAAGAGAATTTGCAAAGATCGGCATGAGCTTCAGCTACTGCATGGTTATTAGAAGCAGCTGAGGGGTACAAGGCTGTTTCACAGCCTGAACCTGCTGTCATTTAACAGGAAGGCAGGAAGGTGCCGGTTGGCTTCTTCATGACCCCGGGAAAACATACAGAAACACAAGGCACATTAACACCTGGACAGATTCAATAGAGGAATTGAGGGGAAAACACTCAGGGCTGGGCCAAATTCCACTGATCCTGTGCAAAAGAGAGTACAGTCTGTCTGCATACCTCCCTTAGGAGAGACCTTCACCTGCGAACCTGACTTTGTCTCTAATGCTTCAAACCAAGTTAGCTGGACTGTACCCATACATGCTCGAGGCTGTGAAGTTTTAGGAATCAATCACTTTGATAATTTTTCACAAAAGAGTAACATGAACACTGAAACAAACTCAAAAAGGGGGGTCACTGATAAGGGGGTGTCACTGGAGCTCATTATGCATAGCCTAGCTCAGGTGCATGCTGGGTAGTTTTTTGTCAACTTGACAGAGGCTATAGTCATCAGAGAGAAGGGAGCCTCAATTGAGAAAATGATTAATAAATTTATTTATTCACTTTCCATCTCAATATCAGCTCCCCTCTCCTTCTAGTACCACCTCACACAGATCCCCCCATTCTCCTGTGAGAAGGGGGAGCCCTCTGGGTATCAGCCCCCAGCACATCAAGTCACTGCAGGACTAGACACATCTGCTCCCACAAGGTGGCCCAGTTAGGGGAACAGAATCCACAGGCAGGCAACAGATTCAGAAACAGCCCCCACTCCAGTTGTTGGGGAACCTGCATAAGACCAAGCTGCCCATCTGCTATATATGTGTGGGGGCCTAGGTCCAGCCCATGCTCATTCTTCAGTTGGTGGATCAGTCTCTGGGAGCCCTCAAGGGTCCAGGTTAGTTGACTCTGATGGTCTTTCTGTGAAGTTAGGACATTTTCTTAGTTAGTGATTGATGGGGGAAGGCCCAGCCTATTGTGGGCAGGAACACACCTGGGCTGGTGGCCCTGGGTTCTATAAGAAAGCAGACTGAGCAACCCTTGGGGGGCAAGCCAGTGAGCAGCACTCTTCTGCAGCCTTGGCATCTGCTCCTGCCTCCAAGTCCCTACCCTCTGAGTTCCCGTCCTGACTTCCTTCAATGAGGAACAATGACTTAGAAATGTAAGCCAAATAAAATCTTTGATCCCCAACTTGCTTTTGGTCACGACGCTTCATCACAGCAATAACAACCCTAAGATAGCAGATAGTGTGTGGGTTTGTTTACTTAAACAGACAAGGTAGTGACAGCCGGTCCATTTGAGAAGGTGATACCTGAGGTGAGAGGAAGAACCAGCTCTCAGAAGATCTAGGCAGAGATGCCAGTGGGTGCAAAGGCCCTCGAGCAGAAAGAAGGGCATGGTGCCTGGGTCTCTGAGGAAGAGAGAAAAGTCCGACAAGATCTGGAAGAAGCAAGGGCTGGGGACTGCGTTTCAAACAGTAAGTAGGAAGCTTTAAACAGGAGTATAATACCCAGATTCTGCTAATTCTTTACCAGGGGGGATTCACAAGTATAGTTTTATTGTTGTCATCATAAGCTATGAAATACAGTATATATAATATTGGTAATATAGAATACTATAAATTATACCCCACCCCACCCCCACCATCCACAGAGGAAATTGTAAGGAAAGGGAGGGTAGAGGGATGCTGGAAAACTACTGAGGAGATGGACTTGGGTGTCAGTAAAGAAGATGGACAGATACCAGCAGATCTGTAAGGTGCTCTGGAGAGAAAGCAACAGACCTTGCTAGGAGCAGATTCTGGGGAAACAGTGAAAACCAAGAGCCACTGAGAGGCTGAGAGTCACTGAGCCACTGAAGTGTCTGCTGAGCTGATGAAGACTGAAGAAGAAGGAAACCAGCCATGTTTTGGTTGGATTAGGTCTGGGATGTCTCAGATGAGGATACTGATGTGGGGCATTCATCAGACAATACTGCTCAGACATGGGCTAAGTCAACAGAAAATCTTTATTTGCTGGTCAGGCAGTGGTGGTGCACACCTTTAATCCCAGCACCTGGGAGGCAGAGGCAGGTGGATTGATGAGTTTGAGGCCAGACTGGTCTACAGAGTGAGTTTCAGGACAACCAGGGCTACACCGAGAAATCCTATCTCAAAAAACAGAGTAAAAAGCAAAAAAAAAAAAAAAAAAGAAAAAGAAAAGAAAAGAAAAAGAAAAAAAGCAAGAAGAAAAAGAAAGAAAGAAAGAAAGAAAGAAAGAAAGAAAGAGAAAATGAGAGGGAGAGAGAGAGAGAGAGACAGAGGTTTTATCACCTGTCAGCAACTACATTGGAATCCTAGTGCCACTCTGAACCTTTCTCAGAGTGAGCCTTTAGCACAAAAACCATGTTCTGGGTTAACTTATTTAGGTTAACAATAACAGACAGAAGCAAACCACAGAAGCCAAAAAGCAAGGTTCGTACATTTAGAAACTTCCCAAGAACTATTGCCTTGAATGGATTAGGTCTTTGTTTTCCTTTTGGCAGGCGGTGCTGTCTATGTTCTGAGTTTTACAGCTGGAATGGTATGTCCATCATGGAGTCAGTTGTGCTAAGGTCTGGGGCCTGTTACAGATACAGATGTTTGGAACACAGGACTGAGATTGGAGCTGGAGATGTACGTGTGAAAACAACTGGAAGGCAGACGGCCTGTGGAGAGGCTTGGAGTCTTTGTCTTTTAAGAGGCAGACTTGGTCCACTTCTGTTTATTACCACTGCTAATGTATTTAGTTTAGGTTTTTGTTTTTCTTTTTTAAAATAACTTCTTACTTGAGCCTTAACCACACCTAACATTCACATTTCTGGTCAAGTGACTAAGTCCAAAGTAGAAAGGTAACAGATTTACTCTCTTACAAATGAAAAAATAAAATCTTTCCTTTAAAAAAGTAGCCCTAGGGCCAGCAAGCTGGCTCAGTGCATAAAGGAGCTTGCCACCAAGGCTGACAACCTGAATTTGAATCCCCAGGACACACAAGGTAGGCAAGAACTAACGCTTGCGATTTGTTCTCCCACCTCCACGTGCACATCATGGCACATAAACACACACACAAGATAAATTTAACAACTTTTAAAGGTAACTGTAGATTATGTTAAACTGGATCTTTTTTTATATACACATACTTAATGTGCATGTGTACATGCATGCACGTGTGCATGTGTGTGTGTGTGTGTGTGTCTCATTTCACTATGTGACTTGACTTGTGACCTGCCAAGCTGCAGACTGGATTGTTTTAAGTGCTTTTGTCTATATAATAAAAGACACGCCCATGTAATGTGTCTTACTTATACACAGAGCAAAGTGCTCTCCGCGGAACAACTCCTCAGCCCTTCTTATGTTATCAAGTCTCACTGAGGATCAAACCACACAGTGCACTTATTTGAGGTAGATAACCCAGTGGTTCCCAGGACACTCACAGATTTACGTCATTGGCAAATCAACTCTGGGACATTTCCATCACTCCACAAGCCACCCCAATGCCTACTGTCAGTCCCTCTCCAAACCCCCTCCCCTCAGCCTCAGAGAACCACGAATCATCTCCATTCTCTACACCAGTTCATATAGATGGAAATAATACATTAGTTAGCCTTTTGCTGCTGGCTTCTTTGACTTATTGTAATATTTCTAAGATGTGGCATATCGTGGCCAGTGTCATTACAGCGTGCCTTTTAATGGCTGAGAATTGATATTCCTGTGTCTTGTGACACAGGACTCTTCATAAAAGGACCTGCTGTGTTTTGTCTGGCTACTCTTTGGGTGATAGACATTTTGATTGCTTTACGTTTTAGGCGATTCCAGGCATAAGAAACCTTAAGTAGACTTGACGTCTTGCCTGGCAGCTGTAGGAAAAAGTGTGACAGACTCACCTGTGCTGGAGCACATGCTGTCAGGAGCCTGCTCTCCCTTTAACCCACCCACAGCAGTGCAGATTCGGACGGATGGGACTGAATTAAAACTTCGTGCTGAACTGTGTGTGAACTTGGCTCTCCTCAGCTTCGCCCCTGGCTGATTTGGCATTAAAATTCACCCCAAAGAAGTGACAGTCAGAACCTACAAGTCACACTCTAGCTTCTATTGGATCCATTTTCTCAGAGAGGACGGGGTGTGGAAGAAAGGAAGGAAGAAAGGACTTGGTGGTATCAACTTTACAAATTGACCTTTGTTATAAGATCAGACAGAAGCGTTGATATCCGTCCCATGTTATGCTGCATCTTGGAGCCCTCCTAAAGCCAGGTGCAGAAGGCAAGCCCTGCCAAGACAGAGTTGAAAGCAATTTCCCCAGAGCTCCACCTGGTGAACCTTGCTTTTGAGGCTCCCCAGGGAGCATCTGGCTGTGTGGGAGCCTGTCCAGCTGTGAAGATCAGTAGGAAATAGATGCTGTGTTTGGCTCTGGGCATGCTCAGATACATGCTCTGGGCACGGACAGAGAAGAAGGGCAGTGCAGCCCCTGTTCCCTGGAAGGAAACAGATGTGGTTGTGTTCTCTTCAGGGTGGACTCTTGAGGACCGACATTCTCAACTTCAAAGCAGAAAACACCCATCATTAATATTTGGATGGGCCTGGCCACTGTGGATGAGTGGCTCTGGCCACACACCTGTGGAGAGGGTCACCTCTATGCTCTCTTGTTTTCTGCAGCTTCAGGGAGTGGCTCTGTAGGGAGACAGGGCAGGATAGGCTGTCCTGCAAAGGGTACCTGCCGGTGGTCCAGAAGGCTCCACCACAAAGATGGAGACCAAGAAGATGACGATGAGCAAGGTCATTTGTTCAGTTAGCAGGGCACCTTGCACTGGGCACCAGCTGGGCAAAGGCCCACAAACCAAGAACACACAGCCTCAGGCAGGAGAACTCTGCAGAGGGAAGGGCCCTTGTTTCCAAAGAACAAGGAATGTCCATGAAAGCAGCATTATAGCCTGAGAAGTGAGGCACCAAGCTGGGGGTGAGGGGTAGCAGTGTGTGTGTGTGGGGGGGGGGGGAGCAGGTGGAAGTAGCCCATGGTTGAAGCATGTGATGGCTTAGCATAGTTTGTGTGTTCAAGGACAGGTGAACGAACATTCAAGTGTGTAAATGTGTGTGTGAGAGAGAATGAGTATGCAAACTGTAGGTTCTGTATGAGTGTATGTATGTGCATGTATGAAAGGAGGTGAGCATTGTGAGTGTGCATGAGAGGGTGTGTGTACAAACATGGGTGAGTAAGTGAGCATATACACACATAGATTCAGGTGTGTGATGGAGGGCATGCAAATTTACGAAAATGTGCAAAATGTGTGAAAGGTGTATATGGGCATGGGTGAGCATGTTCGCACCATGCATGTGCGAACACTTGAGAGCGAGCTTTTGTGTTTGTGAGCCTGTGTTTGTGGGTCTTGTGTGTGAGCACGTGCTCAGTCCTCCAAGTGTATGTGAGTTTGTGCATGTGTGACTTTGGGTGTCCTAGCCCATGTGCGTGTGAGAATGTGTGTGTGAGCATGTGAGGTGCGTGAGCATCTTTAGTGATGGATTTGTGATCACAGTGATGTGGTGATCTGTAAAGTCCTGTCAACTGTTTGCACCACCACTGATCTTGTGATTAAAATTATTGTTAGCTGTCAGCCCAGGTCCAGTTTGGTGAGTGGTAAGGAGACTTGAACCAGAGGATCCCAGTATTCCACATCTCTAGATAGACACAAGCTTTCATTGTGTGTAGATGCCCAAATTCCAAATTAGCAGGTGGATTTTCCAACATGGTCCCCATCAAAATTCCCATGGGTGCTTCTGTGATAAGATTCTAGATTTAAGTTCTGCTGGAAGCCACACATGTAAGAATGATGAAGCCGGGGTTATAAGGACAGACTAGGACTCTGTGTTACAAAACTGTGACCAGAAGGAAGCAGAGGTCCTGATGAATGACTACACCAGGGAACCAGACTTCCCAAGTTAATAGCTGTAGCAGCCTACCAGGTGTTCAGAGCAAACAAGTACATGTAGTAACTTGTTCATAAATGAATTTGGCAGGCAGGAGGCCTGTGTTTCTTCTTGAGTGGTCCAGTCATGATTGATTCTCAGCATACCCAGCAAATTCGCTGTGAGTTCACTCACAGGCAGAGTGGCCATGCCCACTGAGGGATGTTAGGGTCTTCCATGTCCCCACCCACCCTTCTGTCTAGTTAAAGTATCAAAGAGTTTTGTGTCTTTGACTCTTCCATGTGTACCTGGGAGTTATGTTAGGTGATTTCCCCACCCCTTAAGTCCATGGCTTGCAGAAAATGGGTGTCCCTACCCCAGTAGCTGTGGTCTGTGGAGGGGCTGGCTCATCTCTCTGGCAAGAGGGGAAAAATACTCAGTCTATGGTCAGAAGCAATAGAGATTGCTGTAAGTGCACAGGCAGGGTTTTAAGAAGCAAACTGATAAAGTGCCTCCCATATGACAGTTGGCTGTCTGCCTACTCCATTCTTGGAGGAGGGTAGGCTAAAGGTCCAGCTGGAGATAGAAGATGGAGATACTGGCCATTTTTGTTACTTTAAAGAGTTTTTCCTGGGCACTGGGGAAATGGCTTTGCTGGCTGAAGTGCCTGCTGTATAGGCCTGAGTCCCCAGCACCATGTGCTAAGGACTCTGGCATCTGTAATCCCAGAGGTTAGAGCAACAGTGGTGGAGAAGGGCATATCCCGGAGGCTCATGGGCCAGCTACCTGAGCTGTCAGTGAGCTCTGTGTTCACTGTATTCTTATTTGGTGGGGGAGAAGTTTTCTTGTTTTTGAAACAAGGCAGCAACAACAAGGCAAGCCTCACAGTTCAGACTGGCCTCAAATCTTCTATCCTCCTGTGTTCACCTCCCAAGTTCTGGGTTCTTGCTCCACCAAGATGTCTCCAATCATTACTTTGACACCAACTAACTCTAGTGCTTACTAAAAAATAAACATGACCAGAAGTGTAATGTGGTGGTGGGAAGACATTTCTAGTACTTGCTTTTACCCTGAACAAGTTTCCTATGTGGAAATATTTGAGAATAAAAAATGTACTCTCAGACACGGATTTTCTATGTGTCTAAGAAATGGACAACACATATAAGCTTTAGAAAAATGTTTCAGTAGTGCCCAAGTGAGGATGCCACAGTCCCACTTGGGAGAGAGAAGAAAGCGATCACAAGTGGGGAGGGAGGGAGGGACTAGGGAGGGAATGTGGACGGGGTGAGGGAACAGTAGAAGGGAACCTGATTTGGTATTGGGTGAGGGAAAAGGACTGAAGCCCTGAGGGACAGTAGAAAGAGTGGAAACAGGCAACGTCAGGAAATAGGAGGTGGGGGGGACCCCCCAGAATGCACCAGAGACCTGAGAGGTGAGAGACTTCCAGGATTCACCTAGGGAGGGACCTTTGATGAAATGCAGGACAGTAGGGAGAGGGAACTTACAGAGCCCACCTCCAGCAGGAAGACAGGGCATCAAGTGAGGGATGGGGTTGCCATCCCACAGTCACATCTCTGACCCATAATTGTTTCTGTCTGAAAGAATTCCAGGGATGGAAACGGAGAGGAGCCTGAGAAAAAGAAGGTCCATCGACAGGCCCAAAGTGGGCTCCAGCTCAAGGAGAGGTCCCAAGGCCTGACACTATTACTGAGGCTATGGAACACTCACAAAAAGGGATCTATCATGACTGCCCTCCGAAAGACCCAACAAGCTAAAAGAGTCAAATGCAGTTATTTGCATCCAACCAATGGACAGAAGCAGCTGACCCCCAGTGGTTGAATTAGGGAAGGCTGAAAGAAACTGAGAAGGGTGACCCTGTAGGAGAACCAACAGTCTTAGTTAATCTGGATCCCCAAGATCTCTCAAACATCGGACCACCAAACAGACAGCATACATCACCTGATATGAGGGCCCCAACACACATACAGTGGAGGACTGCCAGGTCTGGGTTCATTCAGAGATGAAGCACCTAACCCTCAAGAGACTGGAGGCCCCAGGGAGTTTAGAGGTCAGGTGGGAAGGAGGGTGGGGTATCCCCGTGGAGACAGGGTGGGGTAGGGAGGAGGTGTGGGATGTGGATCAGTTGGCTGGTAGATGGAGAGGGGCAGAGAATAGAATATGGAGTGTAAAAAATGAATTACAAATAAAATTAAATTTAAAAAAAGAAAAATGTTTCAGTAATTTTGTTTGATTATGGCTATATATGTATAAACCAGATATTTCCTTGAAAAACAAAAGATTCATCAGTAAAATCATCAGATCTCATACAATCCTGCCACCAATAGTGACCCCAAAACCACAGAATATTAGTCTCTTCTTGAAGTCTATAGATGTAAGCTTCCTGTGTAACTGTGAGAAGAACCGGGGGACAGGGCAGAGGCTGGGCTTGGTAGCAGCACATGAACATGCTGAGTGAGCAGTAGATCCTTTTATGGGGAAGGAAAACACCAACGAGGTAAGTGACCTAAATTACACACCTGGATCATCAAACAACCCAAGGCAGGTAGGTCATTCTTCCTGGGTGGACTCAACGCCTCTCTCCAAGGTAGAGAAACAATACTGTACTGAGCAGCTGCCTCCTTTTGCTGCCTAAGGATGCCCGGTGAACTTCCAGGGAGTTTCCTCTATCTTAAACACTGCTCATGTTCCAGTGGATGGGTCTCTGATTCTTTATTTCATGGGTTACAAGGCTACACATAGAAATCTTTCTGATATGAACCCAGAGGTTACATTGAGCTACTGAGATAATTCTAAAATTCAGTTTCTGCCCATCCAAATACTCTTCCTGTTTATAGATGGGTAAAGAAGACTTAGGTAACTTCTGGTGTCAAAGGTGTAGCCTCCTAGCCCTAGGGCCAGTATCTACCCAGTGACACAGCCTCATTTTCCTTGGACTGTCTTTTCATGGCCAATCACAGCCTGGCAGTTTCCTTCACGAGCCACCACCACCCAACCAGAGCTGGTATTTAAGGGGAAGCCAGCTGGCCACTGCTTATGTTCCACAGAAGAAGAACCTGGAATGTTTAGACAGAAATGCCAGGGTCTTATGGCTGGGAAATGGCTTGGCCTTCTGTTGCCAGCCCCACTCCATAGCCTTTTAATACCTTTAAACCCAATGAGACCCAGCTCTGCAGAAGAGTGCATTGTTCCTGAGCATCCGATGCGTGCCAAGGACAGTGCCCATACAAACGGCTGGTCTCCTTCACCTAGCTGCAGACGACACATTAAACACAGGCCCCTTTCACTCAGCAGGAGTGACAGCAAGCTCTAAGTCTACTTATGTATCCACCCATCTCTCTGCATGTACACATATATGTAATTGTGTCATCACTTGGTGCAAAGATTTTTATGAATAGTATTCTTGAATAGGAACTCACAAAGGACAGATATGTGAGCCACACAGGCCGTCAGTTCTCTGGTGCACTTTTCATGGTGGCTCTAGTGTTTCCTGGACATTCCTGCCTATAGAACACAGATGTATACATTTGCAGTGTCATATTACAATGGAAGCAAATGGAGTGTATGAAACCAGGTCTTAGGTAAAGCCTTAAGAAGGGGTAAGATCTAATATTCATGGCTCTTGGCTACGAATAAACTATTAATCAGAAAACCATAAAATGTCAGTTTCAGGTCTCTACCTCGTCTCCCCTTTTGGGTGTATGGTAGAGAAAACAGCATTGCAGTGGTGTGTGAGGATCTGCGACCCAGCTCATCTCTCCCCGCAGGCAGCTTGTGACCCTGGATGAGTCACCTGAGCTGTGCTGAGCTGTCTCTTCATTTATAAACCAGTAATGCCTTTGCCCTGCCTGCCTGCAAGGCTGTTATTAGGATTAATAATAATGCTCTGGTGATTAGCATTTGCAACACTCCTGCACCCGCCCTGTGCTATAATTACCCCCATTAAAGATGAGACAGCCACAGCTCAGGAGAGTGAAGTAAGTTGCTGATGGACACCCAGCTACAAAGTACTGGGTGTGGGATGTGAACCACCTAGGCCAGAGCAGGGCAAGGTCCTTGGGCTTCTTCTCCCAGGGGTAGGTGCTCTGGGACCTGTTTGATTAAAACCCTATCAAGACATCACCCTGCTGTCCTGGGTGCAGAGGGTCACCGACCACAGTGGCTAGCTCTTCAGGCACTTTTGGGAGCTCAGAAATATTTGAGCCGCCCTTGGTAGGTATCGTGTGTGTGTGTGTGTGTGTGTGTGTGTGTGTGTGTGTGTGTGTGATAGGCCTATATGTGGGTTCACATGCAGAGCAGAGGTCAATCTGGGGTATTTTCTGCTTTTGCTTCCCACCTTGTTTTCTGAGACAGGCTCTTTCACTGAACCGGAAGCTCACTGCCCAAGTAGATTGGCTTTTCTGCACGCTCCCGGGAGTATGTCTGCCTCCATTCCCCACCCTGCCCTGCCTCCCACCTTCCCCAGTGCTGGGATCACAGGCACCCTCTGCTTCACTTGGAGAGTTTAGATACAGACTCAGGTCCTCGTGCTCGTTCGGCAAACACTCCACCTAACCATCCATTAAAGGATTTTTATGTTTAGGAAGTAGGAGAGGATGTTTTCCGTAAGAAAACAGAGGTGATCATTTGTCCTCGAAGTCGGCTCTGCTTCTCTAGGCCCACTTGTCCAAAGTCTGAGTGTTTGTAAACACCTGTCTTCACATGTATACACACACACACACACACACACACACACACATACTTGACATTTAATCATAAACATAAATTTCAAGAGTCCCTATTCTCTCTCTCTCTCTTTCTCTCCGTGTGTGCGTGTGTGTGTGTGTGTGTGTGTGTGTGTGTGTTCAAGAGAGAGAGAGAACATGCTACAGGAGCTTATTTTACCCATGCATGTACATAATGCATGCTAATAAAATGTCTATCAAAAGACCTATAGAGAGGGCTAAGGACGTGGCTTACTTGAGAGATTGGTTGCCTGCAGGCTCGAAGTCCGGGGTTTGAGCTCCAGCACCGTGTACGCCTGCTGTGGTAGTATATCAGCAAAAACCTAGCACGTGGAAGGCAGAGGCAGAAGGCGGCCATCCTCAGCTATGCAATGAACTCAACCCTGTCTCATAAATAAAATAAAAGAAGAAAAACAAAAGACTCAAAGAAGAAGCCAAAGACACAAACATCAACACGTCAAGCAGTCACCTGAGTGATGCCCGGCAGCCCTGAGAGATGTCAGGCGTGCTGGTGCGTGCATGCATGTGTGTGTGCACACCTGAATTGACTTTTCAATTCTGTTTTATATACAAGTCTGAAGGGTCTCTATCTATGATGCTATGGACAAGAAGCATTCTCTATTTCAGAGCTTTTTTCAGACTGTGGAATACTTTTATATGTATAAAGAGATAGATGTCTTGGTGACAGGACTAAAGTCTAACCCTGAAATTCCTTATGTTACCTACCCGCCTCAGACACAGCCCGAGGGTAATCCTATAAAGTATTTTTAGTGGGCTCCCATTTTCACTGTGATCTGTCAAATGAAGCAAGGACAAGAATTTTCCACTTGAGGTGTCTGTCAGCACTCAAAGAAGTGCTGGAAGCCAGGCATAGTGACACAGGCAGGTGTGTGATCTCAGTGCTAGATAGGCCAAGGCAGAGGATTAAAAGTGAGCAGCCCACAGGGGCCGGGCCCTATAGTAAGACTCTGCTTTGAAGTAAAAGAAAGGGGGAGAGGAAGGGGAGAGAGGGATTTTCTTTAGTGCTGTAGCCGCTGCAGTGGGCACACCTCTATGTGAGTGCCTGCTCTGCCACTCATGGACACACGTGTAGCTAAGAAGGATGAAGGAGGAAGGGGGAGGTTTGAATTTTCGGAACTTTATATAACAATTGTCTGACCTGCTGCTACTGGGTCAGGGCCCAAACTGCCAAGACAATGAGGCAGTGTTTTTCACAGGGCAGTTTCAGAGCCCCTGCACCCCAGGGGCTCCTCCCTGTGAGGTTCCTCTTCACTGCTGCCCAGCCCAGCCCCTTGCAAGCTCTCAGCTGTGTTGGGTTCCACCCTGTCCTCTGCCCTCTGATAGATGGTTTTCCCAAAACAGAAATCTACCCTGTCCACGCCCCTCTTAAAGCCTCTGCCTGACCCCCAACCCCTTCGGCAGAGGGAGGAAGTGGGGCTGTGGGGATGGTGGAACCTTCCGGGCCTCCTGCACTCTCTGCTGCTGTGTCTGCATTCCTTCTGCACATGGAGCTCCCAATTGCCACACCACAGGTGACCCTGCCCTCCTAGACATCCTCTCTAAAACTATGAACAGTGACCAAAACATACAGTAACTGACACAGGGGTGACCTATTTTTCCCAAGGGCAAAAGGAAAGGGAATCCAAAGAAATCAACATTCAGATAATTTCAGATGAGGCAAGGGTTTTAAATAGGCATTTATTTATCTATTTTTATATGTATGAGTGTTTTGCTTGCACGAATGTCTGGGTACCACATGCAAGCCTGGTGCCTACAGAGGCCAGAAGAGGGTGTTGGATCCCTGAACTGGAGTTTCAGTTGGTTGTAAGCAGTCCTTTGGGTGCTGGGAATCAGGCTTAGGTTCTCTGGGAAAGTAGCCAATACTTTTAACCAAGGAGCCATCTCTCTAGTCCCGAGGTAACGGTTTTTGTTTTTGTTTTGTTTTCAAAGAGCTATGTATAATATGTGATGTGAAGTAGTAAAAATAATACCAAATAGGTTTAATGTAAAATTTGGTTATAACTACAAGCTGAGATTCAACACAAAGGAGAGGGAAGGGATGGATCTCCCACTGCCTTCTCCAGGGCCCAGCTCTGCAAATGACTGGAACTTGACACTATCCTATCGCGTGAAGTAACATTGTGTGTTCTCTTCCATCAGAGGTTTCTAGATCCAAATCTTTAGATGTGAGTACAGATCCCGTAGTCACTCCAGAAACCAGGAAAATAAAAACAGGACCATACATGAGAATGGGGAGTGGGGGAACAATAGAGAAGAGCAGGATACAAATGATCTGACTGGGGATCTGGGAAAGGGGGCATCTTAGTTGCTGTGAGGAATCGCCATGACCTAAAGCAACCTGGGAGGAAAGGGTTTACCTGGCGTGCTCTTCCACACTGCCATTCGTCACTGAAGGGAAGCAAGGCAAGGAGCGTTGGAGTTGTTGGTATGGAGTATACAAGAGACTCCCAAAGCATACAGGATATGGCTATTGCCCTCCAGGTAGAAGATAAACCCCTATCACTGAAGGCACCGTGCACTTCAGAAACAAGAGATGCTCCTGAGTGAGAATTGACCTTAGTGTCTCCTCCCTGAGGGCTAGCTTAGTAACTGACTAGCTAGTCAATACAAATGGTCAGCTCTGAAAACATACAGACAAGTAATATACTACAGACCAAACAGGTTATATTTATGTATTTGGGAATATACATGTATATACAAAAAATATGTATATAACAATAATCAATGAGAAAAAAGAAGCCATGAATTTGAAGAGGGTGAGGAAGGGTATATGGGAGGGCTTGGAAGAGGAAAGGGAGATGATATAATCATAGTATAATCTCAAAAATAATAGAAGAAATTTAAGTAAGACATTAGGCAGAGGACTGAATCATGAGGGCAAGGGTCTAGTGAGGACGATTATATGCTCATGAAAGGGACTGACAGAGAGTCATTGTTTCCCGTTGGAACTTCCAGCCATAAAGATACAACATTCCTCTTTTCTGAGAAGATACAGCCCTCACCAGAGATCTGAACCCAATGCCATGGTGATCTGGGACTTCCCAGATCTGTAAGAAATAAGTCTGCTTTTTGTTTTTTTGTTTAGTTTTGTTTTTTTGTTTTGTTTTGTTTTAAGTACCTTCTCAAAGACTATCATAGGGACAGCACAAAACAGATTAAA
Source organism: Mus musculus (assembly GCF_000001635.26). Lineage (NCBI taxonomy): Eukaryota > Metazoa > Chordata > Mammalia > Rodentia > Muridae > Mus > Mus musculus. The sequence goes on along the minus strand of NC_000080.6, from coordinate 57,232,686 downwards.
AGGGTGAGGTAAAATGTAAAAGATGAAGTTTACCAGTAGGTGTGTTTAAATATATTTTGTCTGTATGTGTCTGGTATATAAAATACAAATACAACAACTGAGTGTAATTAGCAACAGTTGTGGAAATTTTCCTGAACATTTCCCATACATCCGTGTTGAGAAGAACTTGCTGTAATTATGGCAATTGAAGACATTTACAATTTTTTAAAAAAATTAAAACCCGACAGTAAAGAAAGAAATTCTACACCTATGGCTGATGGTAGAAAGCTGATAGAGAATAAATATAAAGTAATTTTTGTGGTCTTCCAGCTTGATTCTGTTGTTTATATCACATTTTTAGGCTTAGAAGTATAAGGAGAACTTTAAGAAAACTTGAAATTTGGTGGCAGTAAGACAATTTAAAGAGAATTTGAAAATTTCAGAAGGAAACCGAAAGTTCAGGGACACACATATTTTCTCAGCGGTTGGGAAACTGATGCAGGAGAGTTTCAAGTTCAAGCTCTCTCTCTCTCTCTCTCTCTCCCCCTCCTTCCCTCCCTCCCTCCCTCCCTCCCTCTCTCATACATGCACACACACACCCTTGTGCACGACTACCTTGCATTAGCAAGCTAGCATGGACTGACAGCTCTTCAAATACATTTCAGCAAACATGAAAGTGAAGGGTTTGGAGAAGACATAGAGCAGTAAAAGAAGAAACGGGGATCAACAGAAGAAAGAACTACCTTGAGGAGTAAACCTAACTCTTTAACTGCTTCACTCAAAAGAAGAAAAAAGAGAAAGAAAGTTCTTTCGTCACTCACAAGGAGTTCAGACCCTGGTAGCTGAGCATTCCACAGACTCCTGTAACTCTGGCCTCAAGAGACCCGATGCCCTCTCCTGGCTTCTTCATATGCACATGTATATGTAGCCGCACGCACACATGTGCATTTACTTACACACATATACACTTGCTGTTAGCATTTTGTCTAAGCTCTGCCCCAGAGTTACCTGACAACAGCCAGGTATGCCTGACTCACTATAAAAAGGGGCTTCTTGCCTCCTCCACTCTCATCCCCTTGCTCTTGCCTTCCGGTCCCCACTCTGTCCTCTTGCCCCTTCTCCCCTCCATTCTCTCCCCTGCCCCATGTGCTCATGGCCTGCTTCCTCTCCTCTCTTTTCCTCTCTTTTCCTCTCTTCTCCTCTCTTCTCCTCTCTTCTCCTCTCTTTTCTCCCCTTCCATTCTCTCCCCTCTTCTCTTTACCCAAAGCAATTTGTTCCAGCTTCCCACTTTCAGATTACACAATTATTTTATTCATCAAAGAAAATCAGGGCAGAAACTCAAGTCAGGACCTAGAGGCAGGAGCAGGTGCAGAGGATGGAGGAGTGCTGCTTACTGCTTTGTACCTACCCCACAGCTTTCTTACAGCACCCAGGACCACCAACCCCAAGGGTGTCACTGACTACAGTAGGCTGGCCCTCCCACATCAATCACTAATTAAGAAAATTCAGTGCAGACTTTCCGACAGGCAAAAACAACAAACAAAACAACAAAAAGTGGAAGCATTTTCTCAATTGAGAGTCCCTCTTCACAAATGATTCTAGCTTGTGTCAAGCTGACATAAAACAGGAAAATATGCAAAACCCACAATTATTTTATTCAATACATTTTGTGTGTGTGTGTGTGTGTGTGTGTGTGAGCCCATGGTCTACACAGTACCGCCTAGTGGATAGAACATTGTTTAGAGTTATGGTCCCCTAGGCTCAAATTTCAGTCTTACCACTTACTAGCTATGCAACCTTGGGCACAGCTAGTAAGTTGATAACATGTATGCTTGCAGGGCCTTTCTATAACACACAGGCCATTGTTTAGAATTATCACCGAGATGAATGAAGGGAGGCTCACCCTGAGGGCAGCAATGTAGCCTGTGTGACTTGAGAAGCTGAGCCTAAGGAGATGAAGATGCTGTTTTCAGAGTGATGGGTGGCTCAAACACTGGCTCAGCTGGGAGTCCAGAAGAGAAAGCGAGGGGCTGTACACAGGAAAGGACACTGTACTCGTACTACTGAACTTTATGGAAGAGGCTTCCAGTGGCCTGAATAAAAGGACCTTTGCCTCCATATAGATAGCTTCCTGGATGCCTGATTACATCTGTATCAGGCATAGGCCAGAGTCCAGAGATAAACTGGCCTATCAGAAAAGCTGGTTGAGATCACAGGAAATGGGCAGCCTCCAGCAGCAGTCAAAGCTGGTGCACACACCTAGGGCTTGCACTTGCACTGGCTACCCCTGAGTGGAGCTCCTATGGAATGGGCCATTCGAACTCACCTGTGCAGGGCCTCCAGGGCCCAGCCTTCCCCTGTTCACACCCTCATTTGACCTAGAGTTAGCAGGCATTTCTTTCCCCATCTATAACGGAGGAATGAGATTTCCTCTGGGAGCTTTATCCTAAACTGAGCTGTACACAGAACGTTCCTGGAGCCCTGAGCTGGTAGAGAGCTCATGTCACTGTCCTGTGCATCTACCTCTGGCCACACATGTGTCCAAGCCACATAGAATGAAGACTAGCTGCTGTGTTTGAGTGCTTGAGTGCTAGGGCTACGGGCATGAGCCCCATCCGTTGTCTTTCCTTTTTTTTTTTTTTTTTTTTTTTAGACAGGGTTTCTCTGTGTAGCCCTGGCTGTCCTGGAACTCACTTTGTAGACCAGGCTGGCCTCGAACTCAGAACCCCACCTGCCTCTGCCTCCCGAGTGCTGGGATTAATTAAAGGCGTGTGCCACCACGCCCTGCTGTCTTTCCTCTTTTTGAGTTGTTTCTTTCTCAGGAATTTTGGCATAGCAGTGGAAAGCTGGCCCTTCAAAAGTAGAGACAGCTACTTCAGTTTTACTTCAAGGCAAACTCAGCAGCATTGTGCAAGCAATGACACTCAACAGAGCAAAGCATTTTATGAATTAGAATGTTATATTCAGTATGATAACATTGTGGGTTAATACCATTACACAAATTACGTTTCTCTTGGCTAGTTAGCTTAAATTCTTGACTGCAAAATGGATTTCTTTTGTCTCAAAAACATTTTATAATTTGCGTGTGCGTATATATATGTGCAAGAGTGTACATGTGTACAGGCATACCATGTGCGTGTGAATGGGGAAGGACGTGCGTATGTCGGGGCCAGTGATCTACTTCATGGATTCTTCTTCAGATGAATTCTGGAAAGTAGGCTAGATCGCTAGCCAGTGAGTCTTAGGCATCTGCCTGTCTCTGCCTCCCCGGGGCTGGGATTTCCAGTGCACACCACCAGGCCTGGCCTTTTCACACGGGTCTGGGATCTTACTCAGCTCCTCGTGATAGTGTGCAGGCACTTTACTGCCTGAGCCATCCCTCCAGCCCCAATTTCACGAGGTTTTAAAAGAGTTATTCATTTTTATTTTACATGTATTAGGGCCTGAATGTCTGTCTGTATACCATATATGCCTGGTGCCCTTGGAAGTCAGAAGAGGACATTGTATCCTCCTGGAACTGGAATTTGAGATGGTTGTGAGCCAATATGCAGTGCTGGGAATTGAACTCAGGTCTTCTGGAAGAGCAGTCAGTGTTCTTAACTGCTAAGCTGTTGTTCCATCCCCATCAAATTTATAAATGATAATTAGAGCCATCATCTATTGTTCTGCAAATTTCTTCCTTTTGCACTGGGTACTGAACTCAGGGCCTCATGCATGCTAGGTAAGAACTCTAATACTAAACTAAATACCTGTGTAGGCAGTAGGGAAGCCAGCCATTCATTCTCTGAACATGACAGCCTCATCTCCTTAGGCTCAGCTTCCCAAGTCACACAGGCTACATCGCTGCCCTCAGACACAGGGATGGCTGCCCTTAGGGTGAGCCCCCTTCACTCATCTCGGTGATAATTCTAAACAATGGTCTATGTGTTATAGAAAGGCCCTGTGGGCATATGTGTTGGCTTGCCCAAGGTTGCATAGCTAGATATCTTGCTCTAGTTCTTATTTTTAACCTACGTGGGGGTATAGAACAATTGAATGAATATATAGCATATGTGCCAATCAAGTCAAGGAAGTTGGCAACTCAAATATTTATGATTTCTATGTGTTGAAAAACTAATTATCTTCAAGCACAACTTTGCCTTAGTTAGGGTTACTATTGCTGTGACAAAACACAGTGACTAAAAGCAGCTTGGGGAAGAAATAATTTATTTGGCCTAGGTATTTTGAGTCACACTCCATCGAGGAAAGTCAATGAAGAAACTCAAACTGTGTGGAAACATGCAGAGGCCATGGAAGGGTGCTGCTTACTGGCTTGCCCCTCAGGGCTTGCTCAGCCTGTTTTCTTATAGAAGCCAGGACCACCATCCCAGGGGTGACACCCCCCCACAGTGGGCTAGGCTCTTCCCCCATCAATCACTAATTAGGAAATGCCCTCCAGGCTTGCCCATAGCCTGGTCTTAGGGAGGCATTCTCTGAACTTAGGTTTTCACCTCTCAGATGACTTTAGCTTGTGTCAAGTTGACATAAAACTAGCCAGCACAATCGTGTGTACTGTGGTCACTGGAATAGCCCAGTTCACTCTACCTGACTCCTGGCATTTTGGTTCTGTTATCTTGCCTCTCTGACAAGAACCTCTTAGACACTATTAATGAGACATAGGTCTGATGAGAAGACACTGTCTACATAGCTGCACTTTGGGGGGTGGTATACGATGTGACCCCACTGTTTCTTCTGGGAGTTACTCGTCTAACATTTCCACAGCTTTTGGTTTTGTGGTCATTTTTGGTGTTGTTGTTGATGTTTGTTTGTTTGTTTTCTGGTTGAAAAGGTTGCCCACTGCCCATAATAACTAAGCCATTTTGTTTTTTAGAGACTGATGCTGTAAAAGGAAGTACTCCAACCACAGTTTCTGGTACTGATGAACCTTCATTGCCCACATTCTAGAGCTTTGAGTTATTATTGAGCAGAGTGATGTTGCTTCTCTCAAGGATGTGGTTGGTGCCTGGTCATTGTTGCTTTGCTTTGAGGTTCCTGGGAACACACAGCTTCAAGCCACCTAGAACTGCCCAGCAGGTAATACCATCTGCAGTCAGGACCAGAGGCCCTAAAAGATGCACTTCCTTGTTTGGTTGGTTATTTTATTTTATGTTTTATTTTATTTATTTATATGAATACACTGTAGCTATCTTTCAGATACCCTGGAAGAGGGCATTGGATCCCATTACCAATGATTATGAGCTACCATGTGGTTGCTGGAAATTGAACTCAGAACCTCTTAATCACTGAGCCATCTCTTCAGCCCCAAACTTTGCTTGTTTTAACACTAAAGTCTTCTCAGGAAGAAGCCAGGGCCTCTCCTCCACAGCATGAAGTGTGTGTGAAAACACACTGTCAAATATACTTATGTCTTTACCTTGCTGGGTATGCATTCTTATCTCAGATTAATTTACCCACCTTAGGAAACCCTGCGAACTTTGGAAGACTCCACATGGTCTCCTGATTCCCCACAATACTTTACCTTTGTGTGACTATTCTTGGTTTACATTCCAACATGATTCCCACCAAGAGGCAGATACACCTACTCACTCAGGATTTGGGACCCTTTATTTAAATTTAATGTGTATTGCTTATACATTTTTTTTTTAACAAATGAGGAGCATCCATGTGTCTTTGCTGTCCTGGAGATTAAACCTAGAGCCCTACAAATTCTAGGCAAGAGCTCTGCCACTGAGCTACACTATGTGGCTTTAACATTCTTGATTTGCTGTCTTGTTGAGGACACAAACTCTTCCCTGGAAGAGTGTGATCAACAGGGACTAATCTAGTGTCAAAAGTCTAGTTGTCAGCAGCATAATCCCTCCCAGAAAACCTGCTAATCTACACATAACCCATTGGTTCCATTAATGATAACGCCAAAAGACATCAACAGCTCCAAGTTGGGACATGTTTCTACCCTCCAGAGAATGGAATCCCAAGAACTACTTGTCAGTGTTTTGTGACTAATCAATGTCATTTGAGTACAAGAGCTTTATTCTAATGGCTTTCCCATCTAGTGAATTAACTGTTTAGAAGGTTTTCATGTGTGTGGAGGTTGGGGGGGTGGTGGGGGGGTGGGAGGGTTGGAGTGGACAAAAGTGTTGAAATCAGAGAACATCTGTTTGTGGAAGGGATCAGATCTAAGAATCCAAGATAATATTTGATTAAAATGATTGGACTTTCAGCTCATAGTGTAGATATTACTTTCTAGAATTTCCTTCCTGAGCCCCCAAGACAATGTTAAACACACCTCCTTCTGGAGCCCCGACAGCTCTCTCTGGAGCCTCCAGTCCCACAGCCTGTGGAGACAGTGCGTGTTGATCCTCATTTACTCCGGATAGTCCTTCATGGCAGGGCTGAAGGTTTGCTGCTAAGTGTTGAAAACTTTGGAAATCACTCTGGGCTGAGGTGGCATCATGTGTTTGCTGAATAAATGCATTTTAAAACTTTTATTCATTAAAAAAAGAAAAAGACAGAAAGAAACTTAGAAGAGCCAGGAGGCAGACAGGTAATCCAGAGTTGCACAATGAATAGCTCTATGGGAGTCAGAACCAGGACGAGGATCTCAAGAGGTCTACGGAATCTGGGACAGGCCAGGATTCAGACCACCCAGAAGCTCCAGGCTGCAACATCGCCTTCTTTAAGTCAAGGATTTGTATAAAGCAGAATTGGGATTGAAAGGCAGGTGGAAGCTTCTTAGCAAACAGAATCCAGAGTGTACCAGGTCTATGGACACTGCTGGTTACATGAGGATATCCCTCAGGTGTATCCTGAGTCAAATTTACTGTAGAATTCTGTTGGAAATCCTGGTCAGCTTCAGGTCCAAGTCTGGAAATGACTTTGCCCAAGGCAGCCCTCCTGGAAGTAGGAAAGACCTGAGCCAAGAGATAGCAGTGGGCCAAGTCCCAAGCTGGAGATACTTGGGACCAGGTTCATGTCATTGACATATCCTAGAACCAACCAGGGAGAAGCCAGGCATAGGAAGCTGCAGCCTTCTTAAACCTTTTTGGTTTTGTTTTGTTTTGTTTTTCGAGACAGGGTTTCTCTGTGTAGCCCTGGCTGTCCTGGAACTCACTCTGTAGACCAGGCTGGCCTCGAACTCAGAAATCCACCTGCCCCTGCCTCCCAAGTGCTGGGATTAAAGGTGTGCGCCACCACCGCCCGGCTTCTTAAACCTTTTTGTTTCAATTAGATCACCAAGCAGAGCCCCTGAGTACATACTGGGCAGATGGAAGGAGGGATGTATATTAGTCTAGTTCTTGCTGCTGTAACAGAATGCCCCAGTCTAGAAAACTTATAAAGAATAAAGGTTCAAAACCTATGATTCTGGAGACTGTGGAGCCCAAATGCATGGTGTGGGCATCTGGTGATATCAACTCACCTGCCTCAGAAGATGGCAGATTACTCTCACGGTAAGACAGCGTAAATGTGCTAGTTTGGTCTTGTCTGCTTCCTCTAAAGCAATTAATGCCATTGTGGAGGCCCCACCCCTATGACATCATCTAATCCTAATCCCCTCCCATAAGATCCCACCTCCAAACAACATCAACTAGAAACTGGGGGCTTAGTTTCCAGCATGAGCACTTGAGAGATACCTTCAACAGTAACATCAGTGCAGGGTTCGTCACAGCAGAGGGTCTCACCACTCAGACTTGTGCTGTTAATTGTGTCCCACCCACAGCTTCACTGGGCATACAGACGGAGACAGCGCTAGTCAGTCCCCACATCCTCTGGGGGCCACTCACCCCATCATCGCAGGCCTCTCACATTTGGAGAAAATCACTTTCCTTTGGGTCTAAAGGCACCCACCACCTTGCCCAGCTTCTTCAGCACTTCCTAAGGGCCCGAAGCGTTTTTTCTGTTATGGTATTAGAAGTGCACTCACTTTGCTTTGGGGTAAAATGAAGATTCTCTGTTTTCTTTGCTTTGATCGTCATTTTTGTAAGGAAATGAGTACCAAGGAAAATACAAATGGATGTGAAACATTTCTGCTGAACTCAGCAATGTCTTTAAAATAAATAGAACACTAGAAACAGAAAAGCCCCAGGATCACGCACCATGCCTGCCTCTCACAGGGATGACTCGAGCCGCTGCCAAATCCCGGAGCGCACACTCCTCCTGCAAAAACAGGTCTGAGATACACAGCCAACTCCACTCCCAGCAAGCCTTCTTTCTTCTGACCTCTGATAGGAGAAGCATTTAAAAAAGCAGCTTCACAGAAACAGATTTATATTTCACATAGTTTGCCTGTTTAAAGTGATTTGGGGAATGTTACCTTATTAACTCTTTCAAACAACGGAAGGTGTATGTCAGTATTACTTTTGTTATTATAAACACTTAGGCTGTTTGGTTCAGTGAGCGGCACTGAGCCCGTTCACAGCCCTGCATCACCATTGTCTACTCCAAACTGTTGCCCTCAGCACCCACAAAACACTGGCTGTCATTTCCCCTCCGCAGTCCTTGGGACTCACATCTTCTGCCTGTCTCTTTAAGCTGGCCTCTGCCAGGTGTCTTGTATAAGAATCATTTCCTGTTTGTCCTTTGGGGTGTGGATTATTTCACTAGCATGTTTTCTAAGGTTCACCTGTGTTGAAGCTTGTGCCGAATGTCTTCCCTTATTATGCCCGGGTAAGATTCCACTGTGGAGAAACTGCAGTGTCTGCTTATATGACATTTTAGAAACCAAATATGTGTGGACAGTCCACACAGAGCAATTCTCCAGCAACTGGAGGTCCTATAATTTAGTTCAAACATGACAATAACTACCCCAAGTTAGTGCAAACCCCATATATTAAAGAATGCAGTGTCATCAGTCAGCTAATGGATGGATCATAGGGCTCCCAATGGAGGAGCTAGAGAAAGTAGCCAAGGAGCTAAAGGGATCTGCAACCCTATAGGTGGAACAACATTATGAGCTAACCAGTACCCCGGAGCTCTTGACTCTAGCTGCATATATATCAAAAGATGGCCTAGTCGGCCATCACTGGAAAGAGAGGCCCATTGGACTTGCAAACTTTATATGCCCCAGTACAGGGGAATACCAGGGCCAAAAAGGGGGAGTGGGTGGGCAGGGGAGTGGGGGTGGGTGGATATGGGGGACTTTTGGTATAGCATTGGAAATGTAAATGAGTTAAATACCTAATAAAAAATGGAAAAAAAAAGAGAAGAAGGAAGGGTCAATATTATAGAACAAATAAAATATGTTAAAGCAAAAAAAAAAAAAAAAAAAAAAAGAATGCAGTGTCATAGACTATCTCCACATAGGAGTCCAGGTCAAACGCAGGCTCAGACTAGCTGCATAAATATGGTTCCCATGACAGCCCAACCTCAGGCTCAGTACTTTGCTACAACAGCTAAGAAAACACTTTGCTTGTGCCTGTTGGTTTATTATGAAGGATACAACTCAGAAACAACGAATGGAAGAGACTTAATGAGAAATACATGTGGAAAGAGAAGGTTGTGGCAAGTCCATGACTTCTGGAAGGATGCCCTTCTCCCTGTACTTCCGTGTGCCTCCGAGCCTGGAAGCTCTCTGACCCCATGCGCATGTGTTTTAAGGGCATCCTTATGACAGTATGTTTGCTTCCACCTCTGGCTTGTGGTGATTAGTACTACCCTCATTTTCTACCCAGAGGAGGTGTGTGGGCTTCCAACCTGCAACGACCTGGCTTGTTCCTTTGCCAACCAGCTTCCATCTTGACACTCTCTGGGAGCCCCCGATATTGCACCAGCTTGCAAAGTGTTATGTATTACTTTGATGTTTTCTAATAGACTAAAATCTGAATCTTTCTTATGTTAGAACACACACTTATTTCAACTTTTGGTGATAACATATACTATTTAACTATACATAGCTGTTCTCAACTCTTTTGGGTCTGTTTGTAGGAGTGGGCATGCTGGGTTACAAGGCAAATCTATGTTTAGCTTTTGAAGACTCTCCTAACTGCCACAGCTGATGTACATTTTACATCCCTCTCTAGCAATAGTTCTCCTAATTCTTCTTTTCTTTTTATCTTTATTCATATTCTTTCCTGTTATTGTTTAGAGAACTATAGTCAATCTAATGGGTGTGAGATGATACCTCAGTGTTGGTTTTATTCGCATTTCCCACGACTGGACTATTTTGCATATCATCTTTAGAGCAATGTCTGTTCAGCCCATTGCCCACTCGTTGGTTGGGTTGTTGGTCTTTCTGCTGTTGAGTTGTAGTGATTCTTTATATCTCTACATCAGACACATGATTCCAGTGTTTTCCACCACTCTGCAAATTGCTTATTATAGTTTAGATATGAAATGAAGCCATGATGAGTGCTTAGCCCGCAGGTAGTAGTTCTAATATGAGAAGTTATAGGGACATTGTCTGGGGAGGGGGTGAGATACAAAAGGTCGATCTCAGGGGTCATGTCTTTGAAGGCTAGACCTGGTCCCAGCATCCCCTTCCCTCCCCGATTCTTGGCCACTATATAGCTTTCTACATGTACTCCCACCTCTGAGATGCTCTGGCTAACCATGGGCTGAACACTCTGAAACCATGAGCAAAACCAGTGTTTTCCCCTTTAAATTGACTGCCTGGTGTTTTGATCCCAGGGGCACAGACACACAGCATCTTGTGTTGTCTTAGCATTTTAAGTCCTCATATGAGTGGTGCTTCATCTTCATTGTCAACTCGACTAGATTTAGAGTCACCAGGAGACCAAGCTCTGGGTGTGTTCATGAGAGTGTTTGCAGTGAAGTTCATCTGAGAAGGCAGTATCTATCCTGATGTGAGTGGTTATCCTGTGGGCTGGGATCTGGGACTGAGTCAAAAAGAGAAAGGCAGGTGAGCACCAGCAGACCTCTCTCTCTGCCTCCAGACCATGTTCCTGCCCTATCCTCTCCGTCGTGCTCAGCACCCAGTCTCAAACGGAGAACCAGACAAAGCCTCCCTTCCTTAGGCTGTCTTTCATCTTTTCCCCTATAAATACAGGAATAACTAATATGACTTGTTAGTTCGCTAAACTCTCAGTGCTAGCTGGTCCTCACAGAGTAACTGCCGCAGGGAGAAATAATCTGTGAATTTCACAGACTCCTCAATGCATAAAAAGTCTTGGGAAAACAATTAACATTTCTTATCAGCCTGTCTGCAAGCCTCGTGGGGATTCTAGTTTGGTTCCTGCAACAAGCCCCTCCTCAGATGATGATGTTCTTGTATGGGAATGTGAGAGGCTTTCTACACTTTTCTCCAGTGTTCTCGGTCTTCATTCTACTGGGTTCCTAAGTTGGTCAACTTTCTGTCCCTGCAGCAGATCATCTGACAAAGAGGAAAGGTTTAGTTTTGAGTCGTGGTGTCAGAACACCGTGGTGGGAGTGTGTGACAGAGCAACCGCTGATCCCACGGTGGACCTGAAGCAAAAGGAAGCAATGGAGGCACTGGGGGCTGGAATGTACCCTTCAGTAGCATGTCCCCGGAGACTTCCCTCTTACTCAGCTCCAACTCTTAAAGACCTTACCACCTCCCTACAGGCTGGGAACCAAATGTCTGGGCATGAGCCTTTTCAGGTTGGCCATGGTCCAAACTACAGTTGTTTCCATCTATGGGACTTTCCAGTTTATATATATATATATGTATTTACATATAATTTATAGGAAGGGAGTCATTTTAGTACCATCTCTCCTGTCAATCTTTTCTCTTGCTCTCTGCACCTCAACTCTCCCTCCATCTTGCTCTGGCTTTTGTTTCAGGTTTAATATTTGAACTACATCTGTACAGTACTAAATGTGCCACATTTAATTTAGTTGGGTTCCCCCCCCTCTTTTCCTAATTTTTCACCCTTCCCAAAGAGTCTATTAAGCTTATAAGGATGACATAGCTTAAAATACATATATTCTTAGCAGCAGAACCCAAAGGACAAGTCATTTGTAGGTGACTTCCAGCAAAACAAAAGAAACGCCTAAACCACACTTCAATCCTGTCAACCTAGTTGAGAATAAAGGAAAGTACTTGGTATTAAGTAGGGCTGTAACCTGGAAAAGCACAGACTTGGGCCAACTTGAAGTGTGTGGTGGTTTTACAAAATGGCAGCAGGATTTAAGGCTTTAAACCAGAAGGCATTGAAGATGACTTCTGTTTTTAGTCAGGGATTATTATTGGTTCTGGCAGAAGCTGAGCTGTTTGGTAAGAAGGGGATTAGACAGAATGTAGGCAAAGGGACACCTGAGTCATGACAGATTAGATAGAAAGCATTTTTTTTTTTTAAGTTTCAACTTGTCATAGTGGTTTATTGTTGTTTTGGCGGTGGCGGTGGTGGCTTTTGTTTCGTGGTACATCGGTATACAAGAGTTGTAATTGGCAGTGTAAAGTGTAAAGTGCAAGTGTAAAACCCCGAGGGAAGCACCTTCCAAGTGTGCAGGAGTTCACTGAGAAATCCAGAGTTTGGGATGGGGCAGTGTTTGAGTGACTTCCTTCATCCAGCCGTGTGATGCTTTGGTCTGTGAGTTCATTAGAGTAAGATGACTTTATTCTCTTAAAGTAAAAGTAATGTTTAAAATTTAAGCTGGGTGTGACAGCTCATGGGCATAGTCTTAACGCTTGTGAATTGAGAGGCTGAGGCAGGAGAATTGCCAAGAGTTTGGGGCTAGCTTGAGTCACTTAGTGAGTGTAGCCAGGCCAACCTAGGCTACAGTGTGAGACCTTGTCTTAACAAACAGAATAGAAAGAGATTGGAGGTGGCAGTTTGGAAGAAGGGATTCCCATATGTCCATTACACAGGAGGCCAGCAGGGACCAACATTGCTTCAAAGCCTGCCTATCACAGGTTGGTTTATCTGTAGCTCAGGTCAGAGTTTGTCTGTAGGTGTGTCCAAGGTCTGACTAACGAGGGCCTCCTGGCTCCAGGGGGAGCTCCAACTAGCTTTTTGTTGTTTTAACTTGGCAGTTCACACTGGGAAACATTTCAATTTGCTCCCCCAGAAACAAGTACTATTATAATAATTACTCCATGAAGAAAGTGACTTTTATGTTGCATCCTTAAATGTATCCTAGGCATCTTTACAGCATACAAGAAAAAACAAAGTCGACATGTATATGTAAGTATATATGTGTTATATAGAAAGTAAGTCTCCGGGGATAATTCGCTTTCAAGGGCTCATGTAGCAGCCTGGTAGGATGATCAGAGTGAAGCTTTCAGCGTGGAATCACTTGGTATTGTAACCTGTGCTTCCTGTTGCTGCAGCCAGTAAACTGGGGCAGGCCTCTAACTAGTCTTCCTATCTGATTGAAATCAGATGGACTTTGTCCTGAAGTCAGCAGTTGAGGATTAGGGGGAGAGAGGAAAGTGGGTTGTTGTGACTGAATAATTATTGATGTTTCCAGACTTCTTGCCTCCTGGGGATGGCATGGAACTGGTTCCATTAAGGATGAACCTCCCCCAGCTCCTGGGAAGACAGGAAAAACTGCCCAGCCTTTCCAAGACTTCCACATCACTTAATTAACATGGAAGTACAGCGTGAACTCTTACCTACTGGGTTCTCCCCCTCTGGGGCAAATCTGGATCACAATGAGAAAGACAAAGGCAGAGTGGGAAGGACATGGGAAGCTGTTAAAACATGGGAAAACCTAGCGTTCTAAGCCAGACAATCCCAAAGGAACCTCATGCTATCATAGCCTTCTCTGCTCTTCTTTTTCTTTTTTTAAAACCACTTTAGACCATAACTAATGAAAAGAAAAACTTTAGACCTGCACACACACACAAAGACCCACAAACACAAACAATTGTGCATATCTGCATATATGTACCCAACTGCACAACACACACACACTCACACACACACACAGAGCGCTAAATACTTCCATTTCAAAGGAACATTAACATTTACAGTGGTGCTTTCTTGGAACTTAACTGATAATCAGTTTTGAAAAGGTTTGTCTCATCTATTAGATAAACAGTCATAGGAAGAAGCCATGGAAAGACCCTGGGCTTCAGCTACTTGGCCTTTAAAGCCCTGGTCTCCAAAGGCCTCACTACCTGTAAAGGGTGTTTCATTAGGAAATTAATACTACATAGTTAGGAACCTGGCTTAGAAACATATATACTCTTCAACCTATATATAATGGTACCCACCATGAAAATGCCTCAAAATGCTTGAATTGCTATGGAAAATAAAGTTATCCCCACAAGGTAGAAAGTCTCTTCCATGCACTGACCACAGCATTGACTGAACATGGCCATGATCCATCACCTCCTTACTAACCATACAGTCTTCACTGTGCCAGCCCAAGGATTTCCACAACATCTGATGTTCAGTGTTAGAGGATTCATGGGGGAAGTTGGGCAGGCATGTCAACATTCAACCACAACTACAGAAACTCTGTGTTCCTGTTCGATATACAAAGCCAGCTCCCATCACTCTAAACCTTCTCCTGTCTTTGGGTTTCTTTAGATTTAACTTACTCCCCAGAGATTAGTGAGTGGCTTCATCTCTGTCCTAGGCATCAAAAAAGCCAGAGATATGCTTACTTCCAAACCGAGAGCAGGAAGGGTCTATATGATTTCTGCCGTCCATCACGGGTGTGTTTCATTGTTCAAAGCTAAACAGATTCCCTACCAGTTTCTCTACTAAAGATTCAGAATAGGATGGGCGTGATAGCACATGCCTTTAATCTGGACAATTGGGAGGCAGAAACAGGAAATGCTCTGTGAACTCAGGCACAGTCTGGTCTACACAGTGAGTTGCAGGTCAGCCAAGGTTACATAGTGAGACCTGTCTCAAAACAAGATAATAAACAAACAACCAAACCAAAACACAAAACCAAACTAACCAACCAAATAAACAAAATTAAAAAATCAGAATGCCTCAGAAGTATTTATAGCACTAGAACTGAATAAAAATAATTTAATTAAGATTGCAATATCAAGACTGGAGTTTAGAGGAAGGTATAGAACATATCTATCTACCATTTCTATAGATATATAAATGGCAGAGCATATACAAGTATATGTACCTGGACTTTTGCACTTTTTTTCAGGTTTATTGAAAATATGGCATAACAGATTAAACAGCTCTACTTTGTATTTTGAAATTCATGCCAACCATAGGCTGAGAGACCTGAAGGTTAGAGAGACTGCTAAAGTCCAGAAGTTTCAACATTTCCTTAGTGTCAGGATCCACCTCAATGATCTCCTGATCTAGGGCCGAGACCTCAGGAACGTAATTATCTCTCCTCTCTCTCTCTCTTCTTTCTGCAACTTGATAGAGATACCTCTCAGAGGACCTCTCTGAATCTGCTTCATCAGATGTGAGACATAGCCGGCTGTCTTGTTCCGAAGCTTCTTGCTGGGGATAATGGTGATCTCCTCGCACACACGCTTGTTGGTGTGGAAGTCATTACCCAGGTGTGTGTAGTGCTTTTCAAAGATGACCAAGGCCGCCTTCTTCATGGTTTTGATGTGAACGCGACCCATGTTGGCTGGTCTCGGCAAAAGAGGAGATTTTTTGCACTTTTGCTACTTTGTGGGTGCTCTTTTCTCTCACCCCTTTTCATCCACC
Source organism: Mus musculus (assembly GCF_000001635.26). Lineage (NCBI taxonomy): Eukaryota > Metazoa > Chordata > Mammalia > Rodentia > Muridae > Mus > Mus musculus. Next base: position 57,217,147 of record NC_000080.6, on the reverse strand, counting down.
CTTTCAAACTCCTAACACTAGGTAGGAGAGAAAGAAGGATAGAAGAGGGAGGGAGGGAGGGAGGGAGGGAGGGAGGGAGGGAGAGAGAGAGAGAGAGAGAGAGAGAGAGAGAGAGAGAGAGAGAGAGAGAGAGAGAGAGAGAAAGACCCCTGGATAAAGTCAGAAGTAGGAAAGGGGGAAATGATTCATTAGACTACTTCCTGCTGATTTGGAGCCTTGAGTTCCTTGAGACAAGTTTGATCTTAGTGCCAGGATATCTAATTTCTTCTTCTTGTCTCTTTGCACATGGCTACAGCAACTGACAGCAACCAACAGCAACCCACCAACAACCACCCACCCACTCTCCCAGAGCCCTAGCATTTATTTATTTATACTTCTGAAAAGCCCAGGATTCCAAAGGCCACACACTCATAGAAACTATCTGCAGCTGACATAACTATGTCCCTGCTAGAGCATGATGCAAACCATAGTCCAATGCTGTGAAGCAGCCCCATATCCCATACCCAGGATTAAAACAAAAAGATGTTCCCATAACATTGCTGTTTTTTGTTTGTTTGTTTGTTTTTAAGAAACCAAAATTCTCACAACAGGGATAGATGATGGTGACAACATAGACACAGATATATTGAAACTGAAAGTTTTACTCTAGGAGATGGGTTCACATGATGACAGGGGTTGTGAGTGCACAATCTTCAGGGTAGGTTGGTGACCTGAAGAGCCAAAGGGCCATTGTTGAATCTCCCCTTTGAAAGCTGAGTTATACAGAATTTCCCATCTTTCAGGGAAGCTGTGGTGGTTTGAATAAGAATAGCTCTTACAGGCTCCTATCTTTAAATACTTAAGTACAGTTGGTGGAACATTTTGGGAAGGATTAGGAGGTGTGGCCTGTTGCTGGAGGTTGTGTCACTGGGGGATGGACTTTCAGATTTCAAAAGCCCATTGCTGTTCCTTGTGCCTCTCTGTGCCTCAGGGTTGTGTCTCAAGATGTGAGGGAAAGAAGGCATAGGATTGGATGGTGCATAGGATTGGTGGGTGGATCTGGGAAGAGTTGTTGGAAGGGAAACTGCAATCAGAATATATTATATGAAAATTAATTAATTTTTTTTTTAGTTAAAAAAGGATCTCTCAGCTACTGCTCCTGCCTGCCTGCTGCCATGCTCTCTACCATGATGGTTGTGGGCTCATCCTCTGAAATGCTAAGCCTCAAATAAACACCATATTCTATCTGTTGGTTTGGTTGTATGTCTTATTAGAGCACTAGAAGAGTAACTAAGACAGAAGCTGACTTCTATCTAGGATTTCAATAGATGAGTGAGACCATCATATTGAGCACAACAATCTTCCAAACTCAAGCTTCACTAATTTTAATGTTAATCTCATCTGAACATCCTGCTATAGTCTAGATCTGGAATGTCTTCCATAGGCCATGAATTGAAGGCTTGGTCACCAGCCTAAGGGGCTACTAGGATATAGTGGAGCCTTAGGAAGTAACTCATGGGTGTAAGGTAGGTCATTGGAGCAGAGACAAACTCTGAAGGGAGATTGGGGGCTGGCTCCTTCCTGTCTCTCACTTTGCTTTGCAGCTAGCATCAAGTGAGCAGGCCTCATCTGCCACAGGCTCCCATTGTGGTATACTGTGCTTCCACACCAAACCACCCCCTGTGGTCTAACTGAAATTTCTGGAACTGTGGGTCCAAATATTTCCTTTTAGGTTTGTTATCTCCAATATTTAGTCACAGTAATTGAAACAAATACCCTCACAGAAACATCCAGAATAGCATTTCATATAACATTTGGGTGCTATGGCTCAGAAAAATTGACATATAAAACTCACCCGAGTTCACCTATGTCAGCCTGATACTAATACTAATACATCTCTTTAAGCCATATTTAATTGGCCATTAAAGACAAGGTTAGACTTCAGCCTAACACAACTATTCAGGATACAAAGAAAAGTACACTCTTTCCCATAGAGGATACAAAGTTCTCAGTGGTATTCACTTTCTTCTTCTTCTTTGCTTTTTATTAGATATTTTCTTTATTTACATTTCAAATGTTATCCCCTTTCCTAGTTTCCCCTCTGAAAATCCCCTATCCCTTCCCCCTGCTCACCAACCCACCCACTCCCATTCCTGGTCCTGGCATTCCCCTGTACTGGGACATAGAATCTTCACAGGACCAAGGGCCTCTCCTCCCATTGATGACCAGGTAGGCTATCCTCTGCTACATATGCAGCTAGAGCCATGAGTCCTACCATGTGTTTTCTTTGATTGGTGGTTTAGTTCCAAGGAGCTCTGGGGGTACTGGTTAGTTCATATTGTTGTTCCTCCTATGGGGCTTCAGAACCCTTCAGCTCCTTGGGTACTTTCTCTAGCTCCTTCATTGGGGATCCTGTGCTCTGTCCTATGGATGATTGTGAGCATCTACTTCTGTATTTGTTGGGTATAGAGCCCCTCCGGAGGCAGCTATATCAGGCTCCTGTCAGCAGGCTCTTATTGGCATCTGCCATAGTGTCTGGATTTGATGGTTGTTTATGGGATGGATCCCCAAGTAGGGCAGTCTCTAGATGGTGTTCTTTCAGTGTCTGCTCCGAACTTTGTCTCTATAACTTCTTGCATGGGTATTTTGTTCCCCCTGCTAAGAAGGATTCTGAACTTCTGGGCTAATATTCACTTATCAGTGAGTGTATATCATGTGTGTTCTTTTGTGATTGGGTTACCTCACTCAAGATGATACCCTCCAGATCCATCCATTTGACTAAGAACTTAATAAATTCATTGTTTTTAATAGCTGAGTAGTACTCCATTGTACAAATGTACCACATTTTCTGTATCCGTTCCTCTGTTGAAGGACATCAGGGTTCTTTACAGCTTCTGGATATTATAAATAAGGCTGCTATGAACATAGTGGAGCATGTGTCCTTATTACATGGTGGAGTATCTTCTGGGTATATGCCCAGGAGTGGTATTTCTGGATCTTCTGGTAGTACTATGTCCAGTTTTCTGAGGAACTGTCAAACTGATTTCCAGAGTGGTTGTACAAGCTTACAAACCCACTAGCAGTGGAGGAGTGTTCCTCTTTCTCCACATCCTTGCCAGCATCTGCTGTCACCTGAGTTTTTGATCTTAGCCATTCTGACTGGTGTGAGGTGGAATCTCAGGGTTGTTCTGATTTGCATCTCCCTGATGATTAAGGATGCTGAACATTTTTTTTTTAGATGCTTCTAAGCCATTCAGTATTCCTCAGTTGAGAATTCTTTGTTTAGCTCTGTACCCCATTTTTATTAGGGTTGTTTTGTTTTCTGGAGTCCAACTTCTTGAGTTCTTTATATATATTGGATATTAGCCCCTATCAGATTTAGGACTGGTAAAGATCTTTTCCCAATATGTTGCTTGCCTTTTGGTTTTACTGACAGTGTCTTTTGCCTTACAGAAGCTTTGCAATTTTATGAGGTCCCATTTGTCGATTCTTGATCTTTCAGCACAAGCCATTGGTGTTCTGTTCAGGAATTTTTCCCCTGTACCCATCTCTTAGAGGCTCTTCCCCACTTTCTCCTCTATAAGTTTCAGTGTCTCTGGTTTTATGTGGAGTTCCTTGATCCACTTAGACTTGAGCTTTGTACAAGGAGATAAGAATGGGCCAATTCGCTTTCTTTTACATGCTAACCGCCAGTTGAGCCAGCACCATCTGTTGAAGATGCAGTCCTCTTTCCACTGGATGGTTTTAGCTCCTTTGTCAACGATCAAGCAACCATAAGTATGTGGGTTCATTTCTGGGTCTTCAATTCTGTTCCATTGATCTGCATGTCTGTCATTGTACCAGTACCATGTAGTTTTTATTACAATTGCTCTGTAGTCAGGCATGGTGATTCCACCAGAGGTTCTTTTATTGTTGAGAGTAGTTTTTGCTATCCTAGGATTTTTGTTATTCCAGGTGAATTTGCAAATTGCCCTTCCTAACTCTGTGAAGAATTTAGTTGGAATTTTGATAGGAATTGCATTGAATCTGTAGATTGCTTTTGGCAAGATAGCCTTTTTGACTGTATTAATTCTGCCAATCCATGAGCATGGGAGATCTTTCCATCTTCTGAGATCTTCTTCAATTTCTTTCTTCAGAGACTTGAAGTTCTTATCATACCTATCTTTCACTTCCTTAGTTAGAGTCACACCAAGGTATTTTATATTATTTGTAACTATTTTGAAGGGTATTATTTTCCTAATTTCTTTCTCAGCCTGTTTATCCCTTGTGTAGAGAAAGGCCACTGATTTGTTTGAGTTAATTTTATATCCAGCTACTGCACTGAAGCTGTTTATCCGGTTTAGGAGTTCTCTGGTGGAATTTTTAGGGTCACTTATATATACTATCATACCATCTGCAAATAGTGATATTTTGACTTCTTCCTTTCCAATTTGTATTCCTTTGATCTCCTTTTGCTGTCTAATTGCTCTGGCTAGAAATTCAAGTACTATATTCAATAGGTAGGGAGAAAGTGGGCAGCCTTGTACAGTCCCTGATTTTAGTGGGAATGCTTCCAATTTCTCACCATTTAGTTTATTGTTGGCTACTGGTTTGCTATATATTGCTTTTCTTGTGTTTATGTATGGGCCTTGAATTCCTGATCTTTCCAAGGCTTTTTATCATGAAGGGGTGTTGAACTTTGTCAAATGCTTTCTCAGCATCTAATGAGATGATCATGTGGTTTTTGTCTTTGAGTTTGTTTATATAGTGGATTACGTTGATGGATTTCCATATATTGAACCATCCTTGTATCTCTGGGATGAAGCCTACTTGATCATGATGGATGATTGTTTTGATGTATTCTTGGATTAGGTTTGCCAGAATTTTTATTGAGTATTTTTGCATCGATATTCATAAGGGAAATTGGCCTAAAGTTCTCTTTCTTTGTTGGGTCTTTGTGTCGTTTAGGTATCAGAGTAATTGTGGCTTCATAGAACAAATTGGGTAGAGTACCTTCTGTTTCTATTTTGTGGAATAGTTTGAGGAGAGTTGGAATTAGGTCCTCTTTGAAGGTCTGATAGAACCCTGCACTAAACCCATTTGATCCTGGTCTTTTTTTTTTTTTTTTGGTTGGAAGACTATTAATGACTGTTTCTATTTCTTTAGGTGATATGGGACTGTTTAGATCGTCAATCTGACCCTGATTTAACTTTGGTACCTGGTATCTGTCTAGAAAATTGTCCATTTCAACCAGGTTTTCCAGTTTTGTTTAGAATAAGCTTTTTGTAGTAGGATCTAGTGATTTTTTGGATTTCCTCAGATTCTGTTGTTATATCTCCCTTTTCATTTCTGATTTTGTTAATTAGGATACTGTCTCTGTGCCCTCTAGTTAGTTTGGCTAGGTGTTTATCTATCTTGTTGATTTTCTCAAAGAACCAGCTCCTGGTTTGGTTGATTCTTTGTATAGTTCTTTTTGTTTCCACTTGGTTGATTTCAGCTCTGAGTTTATTTCCTGCCATTTACTCCTCTTGGGTGAATTTGCTTCCTTTTGTTCTAGAGCTTTCAGGTGTGCTGTCAAGCTGCTAGTGTATGCTCGCTTCAGCTTCTTTTTGGGGGCACTCAGAGCTATGAGTTTTCCTTTTAGGACTGCTTTCATTGTGTCCCATAGGTTTGGGTATGTTGTGGCTCCATTTTCATTAAATTCTAAAAAGTCTTTAATTTCTTTATTTCTTCTTTGACCGAGTTATCATTGAGTAGAGTGTTGTTCAGCTTCCACGTGGGTTTTTTTTTTATTATTATTTATTTTGTTATTGAAGATCAGCCTTAGTCCTTGGTGATCTGATAGGGTGCATGGGATTATTTCAATATTTTTGTATCTGCTGAGGCCTGTTTGGTGACTGATTATATGGCCAATTTTGGAGAAGGTACCATGAGATGCTGAGAAGAAGGTATATCCTTTTGTTTTAGAATGAAATGTTTTATAGATATCCGTTAAATCCATTTGTTTCATAACTTCTGTTAGTTTCACTGTGTCCCTGTTTAGTTTCTGTTTCCAGGATCTGTCCATTGATGAGAGTGGGGTATTCAAGTCTCCCACTATTATTGTGTGAGGTGTAATGTGTGCTTTGAGTTTTAGCAAAGTTTCTTTAATTAATGTGGATTCCCTTGCATTTGGAGCATAGATGTTCAGCATCTAGAGTTCACTTTGGTAAATTTTACCTTTGATAAGTAAGAAGTGTCCCTCCTTATCTTTTTTGAGAACTTTAGGTTGAAAGTCAATTTTATTCAATATTAGAATGGCTACTCCAGCTTTTTTCTTGGGATCATTTGCTTGGAAATTTTTTTCCAGCCTTTTACTCTAAGGTAGTGTCTCTCTTTGTCCCTGGGGTGGGTTTCCTGTATGCAGCAAAATGTTGGGTCCTGTTTACATAACCAGTCTGTTAGTCTATGTGTTTTTATTGGGGAATTGAGTCCATTGATATTAAGAGATGTTAAGGAAAAGTTGTTGTTGCTTCCTGTTATTTTTGTTTTTAGAGTTGGAATTCTGTTCATGTGGCTATCTTCTTTAGGTTTGTTGAACGATTACTTTCTTGGTTTTTTTCTCAAGGTTAGTTTCCCTCTTTGTGTTGAAGCTTTCCCTTTATTATCCTTTGAAGGGCTGGATTTGTGGAAAGATATTGTGTAAATTTGGTTTTGTCATGGAATACCTTGGTTTCTCCATCTATGGTAATTGAGAGTTTTGTTGGGTATAGTAACCTGGGCTGGCATTTGTGTTCTCTTAGGGTCTGCATGTAATCTGCCCAGGATCTTCTGGCTTTCATAGTCTCTGGGGAGAAGTCAGGTGTAATTCTGATAGGCCTGCCTTTATATATTACTTGACCTTTTCCCCTTACTGCTTTTATTATTCTTTCTTTGTTTTGTGCATTTCGTGGTTTGATTATTATGTGATGGGAGAAATTTCTTTTCTGGTCTAAACTATTTGGAGTTCTGTAGGCTTCTTGTATGTTCATGGGCATCTCTTTCTTTAGGTTGGGGAAGTTTTCTTCTATAATTTTGTTGAAGATATTTACTGGCCCTTTAAGTTGAAAATCTTCCTTCTCATCTATACCTATTATCCTTAGATTTGGTCTTCTCATTGTGTCCTGGATTTCCTGGATGTTTTGAGTTAGGATCTTTTTGCATTTCACATTTTATTTGATTGTTGTGTCAATGTTTTCTATGATATCTTCCGCACCAGAGATTCTCTCTTCTATTTCTCATATTCTGTTGGTTATGCTTGCATCAATGGCTCCTGACTTCTTTCCTAGGTTTTCTATTTCCAAAGTGGTCCCCCTTTGTTATTTCTTTATTGTTTCTACTTCCATTTTTAGATCCTGGATGGTTTTGTTCAATTCTTTCACCTAAATGGAATGTATTCTCCTGTATTTCTTTAAGGGAGTTATTTATTTCCTTCTTATAGTCCTCCATCATCATCATGAGAAGTGACTTTAGATCCATATTTTGCTTCTCTGGTGTGATGGTGTATCCAAGACTTGCTATGGTGGGAGAGTTTGGTTCTGATGATGCCAAGTAACCTTGGTTTCTGTTTCTTCTGTTCTTATGTTTGCCTCCTGCCATCTGATTATCTCAAGTGCTCACTGCCCTCAATATATCTGATTGGAGCCTGTCCTTCCTGTAATCCCGGTTGATTCAGAACTCCTCAGAGTCAAGCTTTCTCTGTGAACCTGAGATTCTGGGTGTGTAAGAGTTCTTGGCAGTCAAGCTTCCTCTGAGACCATGAGATCCTGGTGTGACCAAGCTTCTGAGATCCTGGAATCCTAAGATCCTGGGTATGTTACAGTGCTTGAAAGTGGTACCTCCTCTGGGGACTGTGGGGCTGTCCACTGTGTTCAAAACCAAGGTAAACCAGCACCAACCAGAAGGTACCAGAGCTGCTGGTCAGGTGGGGCTCCTGTGTCCTTGTTCCTGCTGTCATAGGCCCCTAACGATTGTTTTAGAACAGATGTTGTGTTTTATTCACCAGTGACCCTAAGATCCTGGGTGTGCTAGGGCACCGGCAGCGTGGAGAGTCCTCTGGGGACCGTGGCACTGCCTGATAAGTTCTTGTCCAAGGTGGCCCGGGGCTGGCCCCAACCAGAAGCTTCACTCTTCTTTTTAATTAGCCATAACTTATATAATATGACAAAAGTTAATCATACATAAATGCCAAGCTCTAATGTCAACGTATTCTACACTGTATTTTATTTGTATCATACAAAGGGATGAGAAGAAGAAAACAAATGTAATGCTCCTTATCCTTATCTTCTGTACTTGGTCACATGTGCACAGGTGAATTTATAGCTAAGTTCTTCCTACTGTGTAGTCCATATTGTACAAATAAGCTTCTGGTTGTGATTTTTTTTCTCTCCTAGTGGATTGACCCAAATCATCAATTCTGGACTGATTGGACCAGCTTATAAACAACTCTGCTTTAAGTGAGTTGTTGTGATTGTCCATCAGCCTCCCTCTCTGGGTATAGAAATGTTGAAAGAGGCCTTAAGGAATTTCCTTTATTCCAGACACACTCTTCTGTCCCTCCTTTGGAAGAGCAGTTCAGCATTCCTTCAGGAGTCAGGATCTGTCTTTCCAGACAGCACAGTAACTCAGTTTTGCTTTTTGACTCTGACCTGGCTCAGCAAGTTGTTCCTCAGCAACAGGTTCCTGAAAGGGAGGACCAGGAGATCAGAAAATAAGAGTATAGGAGAGTTTGGGATCATGAGGTCTTATATAAGCTATATCTTATGCCAACCATATTTATTAAGAAGTACAACATCATATATTATTTGTGTGGGGGTGGGGAGAGTCAACAGAGAGTTATTGTACAATATAAACTAATTAGCAAGAAGCCAATCAAACAATGTTGCATAAAGGGGACACAAGATATCTCCGAAACATTACAGACTGAACTCACAGAAGCCTTGGGACTGATAACCATAGGTCCTTAGGGTGGAAGAGTTGGGATTTTAGGATCTGAAGCCACAGCTTCACCAAGGCCTGGGCCCAGGCCATCACTGCCTCTGGCAAGTATATTCTTGGTTTTAGAGAAGGAACTATGTTCCTTCTCCACACATCAGGACCTCAAGGAAAGCCTCACATTGATCTAGTCCAGTAGCACTACTATTGAATCTTAATACAAACATCTTCCTCTGGACTTAAGACTTCTAGGGCAGCCAAGCATATGGTCTTAGGAACAAGAAAATGGTCTTGGTCACATGTTTACCCCTTGATTCCTGGACCATGACTTCTGACTATGGGAGGAACAGCATATATATTTGACAATAATTCAGAGGCTATGCAGCCTTCTTCAAATAAATTCTTTAAAGGCCATTTTTTTTCATTCTAGCAAGTTGGTTGCTTGAGGAAAGTAGAGAACATGGTAAGATAATGGACTCTATGTGCAGTGCATATCATAGGTTTTTTGTTTGTGTTTGTTTGCTTTTGCTGTGAAGTGAGTTCCTGGGCCAAAAGCAATGCTGTGTAGAAGACCATAATGTTGGATAAGATGAATTGGCTACAAATGGCAGCTAACTGATCACTCTGGGGAATGGTATACATTTTTTTGTGGGGTGGTGTTTTATGTTGGTCTCTGTTGTTGGCAGGTTGGGCATTCAGCTGTAGCCATAGCCAGGTCAGCCTTGGGGAGTGGGAGTCTATGTTTAGCTGATCAATAACTTACTTCTCCCACTATAGCCACTTTGTTCATGAGCCCATTGGGTAATGAGAGCACTGGCTAGGTAAAGAGGTTGACTGGAATCTATAGGCTGGGTTATCCTATCATGTCTCCTTACTCTTCCCTCTGGTGAGCATTCATTGGGAACACTTAAATCTGCAACAACTTTGCCCATTCAGAGGGTTTCTACCCATATATCTCTTCCCTGGGTTACCTTGTGCTCATTTGTCCAACCATATTTCTTCCAAGACTCCAAAGACCCAGGCAAACCACTAGCTAACAACATAGGAATGGATGTACATGAAGTCTGACCATTCCTCCTTCTAAACCAAGGAAAAGCTAATCACACTACTCCATGTGATCCATCAAGGGAATTTATTCAGAGGCTTCCCATGATCACCTTGGGGCCTTTCACTAATTTTAGAGCAAAACCTCTCCAATTGAACAAATCAGAATAAAGGGGATTTGAACATACCAGAGATGAGAAACTTACATACTGCCTTATAATTCATAAATTGTGCTACTTGCAAAAGCATTTGGTGTAGCCTAAAATATCAAAAGGCGCCAGGAAAGACAGTGAACATTAAATGGAGATAGCAGTTATCAAGCGTTCTCCTCAGCAACTGATCCCATTCTCCTTCTTAGGCTGTCCATCACTAGCCATCCTTCCCTTCATGGCTCTATGTATATTCTCTTGGGTCTTTTCATCACACCAGTGAAGTTATCACTGTCACCTTCCAAATCCATCCTTCACCCTTACAGCCCAACCAGGGTGTGCTGCTCAACCTTGTGCCACTGTTCCAGATGTGGCTCTGAGTCTAGAGAGTTCCAGGTCCTTCTGTCTTGGAACAAGGAATCAGACCAGGGACACACAGATAATGATAAAAATAGGAACAGCTTGCTAAATATGAGAATAATGTCCCCAAGAATGGAAGTGGACTAGTTAGTCCAAGCCTCAAAAGTCTACCGCTTCCTCAGCATCATGACTGCTTTAGGTTGTTTAAATAGCAGCCACTTTTTCTCACATTTGGAGAAGTGGGGGCATTCTCATGTACCATTACTACTACTACTACTACTGCTGCTGCTGCTGCTGCTGCTGCTGCTGCTGCTGCTGTTGCTACTACTACTACTACATTGTAGCCTTGGTGGGGGAAGATTTCTTGTCCTTCTGCCAATTCTTCTTTTTATGTTAATATTGACGTCTCTTTCGCCACTCTAATTTTCCTGCTACACCAAGTCCATATTCATCATCCTGAGCAATGATGAATAGAAACCTCTATCTTCATCTCCACTTGGATGTCACCACTGTACACCCAGTTGCTCAAGACAACCTGAATCATACTTCAATTATCTGCACATCTGATTGGTCACCAGGCTTCATCATGATGATACTCAAATACACCATTTTTTTTTTTACATTCTTCTCCACTACCCTCACTTACATCTCATCATTTCTCCTGGGATGTTCTTAGGCCTCCCAGGGGCCTCCACACCTCCAGGCTTCACATACCTTCCTCCTCCAAGAGGATTTCTTGACAAAGAAAAGACATTAGATCTATCTGCTACCTTCACTCAGAATTCTTCAACAGCTCCCCATGGCTGACATGGAACACTGTGTGCTTCCTGAAGTGGCTCTGTCAAAATAGCTCGCCCCATTAAAGAGTGAGGTGTTCCACCTACACAAATGTTTAAGAGATTTCTGGTTTGTCCACAGGTAGAATAGAATTAGCCATGATCGTGTTGTTAAAGTATTTTTAACATGTGACATGTCTTTCAAACAAGAAACTCTAGGTATAACGTCATTTCTGATGATCAGGGTCCCCACCATAGATTCTGACTCCTGGGCTGTGTTGTAATAGGAGGACGCCCTGGGTCTCCTAAAGGGTGCCCATGGGAATCCCTAGTCGCAGGGTGAGGAATCTTCCAGACTACATCATAGCATTGTGGTTGATGAACTGGCTGCCTCTCCTGGGTCTTTTATCATAGCCTGATAAAGTCAACCCCATGCATTTCTGTTCCTTTACTCACTATACTCTGGCTACAGACTCTCCTGTTGAATATAGCATCTTAGTTTTATCTAAAATCCATGTCAGTGGGTGGAACCTGAGGGGTAGGAGGGAGCAGGACATGAACTCAACCACTCTGTTTACTTTCAGTTGCCACCTTGTACACAACTGTGCCTTCGAGGTGGAGCTGATTGATGTTTGGCTTTACTGTCTGTGTCTTAGGGTTTCTGTTGCTCTGAAGAGGCACCATGACCATGGTAACGCTTATAAAGAAAAAGATCTGATTGGGGCTGGCTTACAGTTTCAGTGGTTTATCCATTAGCGTCAAGGCAGGAAGTCTGGCAGTGTGCAGGCAGACATGGTGCTAGAGAAGGAGCTGAGAGTTCTACATCCAGTTCTGCAGGAAGTGAACTGGCTTGAGTTTCTGAAACCTCAAAGCCCACCCCCACAGTGACACACTTCCTCCAACAAGGCTACTCTGTCTTAGTCAGGGTTTCTATTCCTGCACAAAACATCATGACCAAGAAGCAAGTTGGAGAGGAAAGGTCTCGTTTTGCTTACAATTCTACATTGCTGTTCATCACCAAAGGAAGTCAGGATAGGAACTCACACAGGGTAGGAGCTTAGAGTCAGGAGTGGATGCAGAAGCCATGGAGGAATGCTACTTATTGGCTTGTTTCCCCTGGGTTACTCAGCTTGCTTTCTTATAGTACCTGTGGCTACCAGCCCAGGGATGGCACCACCCACAAGGGGCTAAGCCCTCCCCCCTTGATCACTAATTGAGAAAATACCTTACAGCTGGATCTCATGAAGGCATTTCCTCAAAGGAGGCTCCTTTCTCTGTGATAACTCCAGCTTGTATCAAGTTGACACACAAAAGCAGCCAGCACACACACCTTCTAATAGTGCCACTCTCTATGGACCAAGTTCTTAAACACATGAGTCTATGGAGGGGCCATTTCTAGTCAAACCACTTCAGTCTGTGTTCCAATGAGTTGAATTTATCTGTTTCCATAAAGAATCAAGAAACAGGACTCAAAGGGCTGGTGTGATGGCTAAGCCTAATGACCTAAATTTGAGTTCTAGAACCCACATGGTGGAGAGAAAAAGAGGACCATCTCCATTAAGGCATTCTCTGCCTTCCACATGTGCACAATGCCACATACATGTCCTCTGACAATCACTGAAAATGCTTTTTTAAAAACATAAAATAGAAAGAAACAGGCCAGAACTCCTCTCCTTACCCTCTGCCCATCTGAAGTTCTCAGCCCAGGCACACAATAGTTATTCTAGTTTCTGTGCTGTTTGGCTGAATTGGGGAAGATAATATGTTTTAGATATGGCAGAACATGAAACTTGTTAAATTAGTCCACAGTATACCATCCAATTTTAGGATTACTCTCAATGCCAAGGAATACATAGCCGTTCAGTTGCTATGTGGTTCTATTTAAAAAAAAAAATCAAAACAGCCCTGGAAAAGCTAAGTAAGCATCAAGTAGCCTGGCTGGGCGTTGGTGGAAGTACCCAATGGCTCACATGCACCATCAGTGCACAGGTTTTCATCATATCATATTTAAAGGAACAGAACTGACAGGGTGCATTTATGAGAATCTAATGCACTGTCTTACATGAACATAATGGCAAACAATTCTCAGTAGCACAACCAGCCACCTTCACCTTAGCTAGGAGAGACAGCATCTGCCCATGACACAGCAAGGCAGGTGATAGGGACACAGAACTCTCAGACAGTATAGCTCTGGCAACAGCTCTATATCTGGTCACTTAGATGTCACAAAACCTCAGTTCCATGAAGCAGAGCTGAAAACTGTACATCAAAGCTTCTTTCATGGGCTGGAGAGAAAGCTTAGCAGCTAAGAGCACTGACTGCTCCTCAGACAGTCCCGAGTTCAATTCCCAGCAATCACATGGTGGCTCACAACCATCTGTAATGGAATCCAACGCCCTCTTCTGGTGTGTCTAAAGACAGCTACAGTGTACTCATATACATAAAATAAATAAATCTTTAAAAAGAATAAGTAAAATAAAAAGAAATCTTAAAAAAAAAGCTTCCTTCATGTCCAGTGTTGTCCTACACACTGAGGCCACACCACAGCTCCCTTGGGAATGCTTCAGTGCACACAAAAGTCTGTAGGGACTCCAGCACTACTAACAACAGGTTTGTCTGGACCTGTGGGAAACCAAACATTAAAAAACATTAGCATTAGGATTGTTGTGTTGGGAATCAACTAAGCAGGGCTCATAGGGGCTCATAGAGGTTGAGGCTGCAAATCATGGATTCTGCATGGGTCTGTGTTAGGTCCTCAGCAAATATGTTAATGATTGTTAGCTTGGTGTTTGTGTGTAATTCCTAACAGTGGGAGTGGGGATGTCTTGGATTCTTTTGCCTGCTCTTGGGACCCTTTTCCTCCTACTGAGCTGCCTCATTCAGCCTTGATATGAAAGTTTATGCCTAGTCTTATTGTAACTTGTTATGCTGTGTTCAGTTGATATCCCTGGGAGGCCTGCTCTTTTCTGAAGGACAACAGAGGAGTGGATCTGGGGGTGAGGACAAGTGTTGGGGTACTGAGAAAGAGGGGAGGCTGCTCTCATATATTGTATGAGAAGAATAAAAATGATTGCTGTGAAGTAGAAACTTCTAGTTCTTTGGAATGTTATGTCAAATAATGTTTTGTTCGGGTACACAGATGAAAGGATGTTTTGCTAAAGTATACACATGAAAGACTGTTTTCCTGAATCAGACACAGGTGAAAGGATGTTTGGATATAGCACACATGTGAAAAAAAAAAAAAAAAACCAAACACTTGAAGGAGTATAAATATGACGCCACAGACAGTGGGAGACAGGCACTGAGCATTTGTTTGGTTTGCTCTGCCTTGCTATATTCTTCACTAAAGACACGCATATATAGGTTCACCTTCTATAGCATTGTTGAGCTCAACTTGTGGTAACTCCAACATTGAGAGAAACTTGCCCATGAACTGCTCATGAGGTTCCTGCGGTAGCTTGCTGCTTCTGCAGCCTCGCCTTAGGCCTGGGAGTTTCTTCAGGATTGAACTACAGCTGCCTGGTTGTCTGCGTGCTGAAAGGACTGGACTTATAGCTGCTGGTTCATGCCCGGTGTCTGCCTGCCTAGAGGACTGGTCTGCAGCTGCTGAATCGTGTTTGGTGTTTGCTACAGGACTGAACTGCTGCCAAAGAAGATCAAGCTCGCCCCTAAAGAACTATTGTTGGACAGGTCCACTTTCCCCCATATCCTAATAACTTTTCTCTTCCACTATCTCTGCTGGGTGGTGGGCTAGAGAAGAGGTTTAACCCTTATTAAAAAATAATTTGCAAATAATTTATGTCTACATTGCTGTGTTGTTTTTCTTTCAGAATTAATCACTCTCTCATTCTATATATTGTTTTTAAAATTTTTTTATTGGGTATTTTCCTCATTTACATTTCCAATGCTATCTCAAAAGCCCCCCATACCCTCCCTCCCACTCCCCTACCCACCCACTCCCACTTCTTGGCCCTGGCATTCCCCTGTACTGAGGCATATAAAGTTTGCACAACCAATGGGCATCTCTTTCCACTGATGGCCGGCTAGGCCATCTTCTGATACATACGCAGCTAGAGACACGAGCTCCAGGGGGTACTGGGTAGTTCATATTGTTTTTCCACCTATAGGGTTGCAGATCCCTTTAGCTCCTTGGATACTTTCTCTAGCTCCTCCATTGGGGGCCCTGTGATCCATCCAATAGCTGACTGTGAGCATCCACTTCTGTGTTTGCTAGGTCCCAGCATAGTCTCACAAGAGACAGCTATATTCTATATATTGTTTAGTTCAGTTTGCAAGTGCTTGGTAAGGATTTTTGCATAGTTGCTCATGAGGAATGTTAGTTCATGTTTGCACATGTATGCATGGGTGTGCAGGCTAAAGCTGATTTTGGGTCTTTTCCTCTGTAGATCACTGTTTTGGGTACATTGCCTGGCTATCAAACTCCCAAGGGCCCCTCTTTCTCCCCTAGTCCTCATCCATATGGGTGTGTCGCTCTGCTTTGTACATGGGTGCTGGGAAATTAGAACTCAGGTACTCATGCCTGCAGCAAGCACTTTACCAACTGAGCCATCACCTCACACTGGGATTTTTCTTCTTGCAATGTTTTTATCTAGTTTTGGTATCAGGATAATGCCAGCATCATAAACCAAGAGATATTTCCCCCTCTTTTATTTTCTGAAATTGGAAATATTTCTTCTCTACATTATGAAATGATTTATCTCTATGAATTCAATTTCCTTGCTAGATTTAAAGCCATTAAGTTCTCTCACTTCTCTTTGCATGATTTTTGAGTTACAAAAACAAAACAAAGCAAAACAACAACCAGATTCTGTGTAAACACATCACAGGATACCAGCCATATGCAAACAGTATTGACGGTAGAGGAATAACACTGGCCCGTCTGTGTCCACACTGGCAGATACAGATCTGTATTATGAGGTCTTCACAAGACCCTTTGGGATCCTGGGCTGAAGTAACAGCCACGGCCTTGGTTGGCAGAGTCTGCAGTCCTTGGCCTTGGAGCTATGAATCCCCATTCCTGGGGTGGGTAATGAAAGCAAGTAGACAGAGTTCTTGACTGGGGTCCTTTGGCCTTTGGGCCTGAATCTTCATGGGTTTCACAAGGGCCTGGATGACCTGCTGCTCCAATCACTGCCTTCACAGCATCTGCCTGCATCTTCTCCAGGGCTTTTCTATACCTTTTTGCAAGACTTGGTTGACCCCCTTATGAGATTTCTTCCCCTGTGACCAGGGATTTTTATGCCATTTCTGTGCTGTTCCCAGGGGTAACAACTGCTCTGGAATCATCAGGGACCAGAAGAGAGAGAGAGAAGGGCCACAGTGCAACATGGGAAATAGGGTCGCTGGGCTTGAAGAGTTAGTTCCCCTTTGAGCTATTCATATGTGCATCATCTCAGGCCTCTGCATTTATTGACAGAAAGTGCCAGCATCATGACATATGTAGGTCATCAGTAACTCATCTTTTGTTCTTATTACTGCTAGTTATTTTCTGTCTTTATATTGTGATCAGAATGCTAATGGTTTATTAATTCAGTTTTAGCTTTATCTTACACATTCTTATATGCCTGTTTTAATTATCACCTGGTGTAAAGTATTTCGTACTTTGAAACTCACAAATACTTAGGAATTTTAAAGAACATTCCCAGGTACATTATTGATATTGATTTTTAAATTTAATTCCACTGTAGTCAGAGAACACATTCTCTAGGAAACAAAGCAACAGCAGAAATCTTTTAAACTTACTTTATCATAAAACATGTATCCTGCCCTGATGAATATTCCGCGTAAACTTGAAAAGATATTGGGTATTATATTTCTTTGCTGGGGATGTTCTTCATAAATGTTAATTCATTCTTAGTCTACCATTTACTGTGCAACGTTTGAACCATTTATGTATATTTGTTGCCCCCCTCCCCAATTCTGCCAGGTCTCTCTCATGTTTTACAAAGCTCTATTCTGAGACATGGGCACCAGGATCAATGCCACCTCTTTACTGTTTCCCTTTTCTCAGAGTTCACTTTATCTTATATTAAAATAGCCACACCAAGTGTTCATATTTAAGAAAACCACATTTTGTTATTATTATTATTAACATTTCACAACCAGAACTAAACTTTAAACATGTTTGTCTTTGATGATGAGTACATCTTAGCATTGATTTAACATATAACTTTGGAGAAAATTTGATATTCTCCCCTGATTGGGTTAACAAGGAGTGTAAAACTACAAACTACTATTTTAAGAGTGAATTCTAAATTATGTCAGGACAATGATAAACAACTTGCTGTTTTTCCTCTAGTCTTCCAAGGTGATTTTCACTATAAAAGCTGTTTTAAAATAAGTTTATATCAAGAAAGGAAAAAGGGGTACTCATAAAAACCATTTTTCTTTAAGTATAGGATACATATAGAATTAATAGACTGAACACATAAGTCCTACTTCCTCTTTAAAGTTACGAGTTGAGGGAGATAAACTAATGTCAGCAGCAAATCCTAGTATCCCAAACCTGTATACAGCATTTGTTTTTGCCAGGAAGAGCTAGGCCTATCAAAAGATGACACACTTGACAGTTATGTTAGCCATTTGGTGCTCAGAATGGGAATGGCCAAATACTGCTTAGTGACAGGCATTTAAAAATCAATCAGCTCCAACACGACCAGAGTGAACAGAACTACTCATTCCACACTTCTGGATCAATATTGTACAAAATGTAGACTTCTAGCATTCACTAAAGGTTTTTTTTTTTTTTGAGAGAAAAGAGTTTATTTCACTTACATATCCTAAATCACAGTCCATTGAGAGAAACCAAGACAAAAACTCAAACTAGGCAGGAAAATTGAGGCAGAAGCTGATGAAGAGGCCATGGAGGGGGTTGCTGCTTTTGCTTGTTCAGCCTGCTTTATTAAAGAACCCAGGGCCAGCAGCCCAGGGTAATACTACCCACAGTGGCCTGGGTCCTTCCATATCAGTCACTAAATAGTAGAGTCTTGCCTACAGCTGGATCTTTTCTCAATTGAGGTCCCCTCCTCTCAGGTGGCTGAGCTTGTGTCTGGTTGTCATAAAATTAGTCAGAGCACAGATGAGCCTTTGAGTTTTTATCAGAATTGCTGTATTAAAAGGACACCCTCCCCACAAAGGAAGGTCCCCTGTGGTTGTACCTGTCACTGCTCCAAACCGGGATGCCGAGCTGCTGAAGTTACACGGAACACAAAAGCATCACTTACAGTGCAATGCTGATGTTAGACATGGGCAAAGTATGTCGATAAATTAACAAATACGGTTCTGTATAGTACTCTGTTAGCCTGGAGCCTATTTTACTGTGTCTCAGAAGAGATCTATGTAGTTCAGGCTGGCTTTGAACTCACAATCCTCCCGTGTCTGCATCTCCAGTGGGATAACCAGTGTGCACTGCCACATCCAGCAAGGATGAGTCTTTTTTAGTACTGCTAATCTTAGGTACATTTTATCTTTTTTTAAGCCAGGGTCTCAGGCAGCCCATGCTGATCTGGAATTTGCTAGGTAGCCAAGGATAATGGTGACTTTCTGATCCTTTCCAAATCCTGGGGCTATGGGAATGAAAAGCACCATGTCCAGCTCACTTAGGTACATTTTTAAAAAGAGACAATTTAAGATAATTTTTCCCACTGATTGTAGGATGACTATAACTATTGAAAGTGAATAATTCTTTCTGTTCTCTGTAGACTTGCCCTGTCTAATGTCACTGGTAAGATGCAGAATAATTAGTCTCATTAGATTAGTCCAGTGATAAAACATTTTCTCATGTAATTGTTTTACAGAATTTATTGCTTTTTCAAATTTCACCTTTAATGGCAAGTTGTTAATTTTTTTCTAAATGTTTCCTAGTATCAGATTCTTAAACGAGAAAGAACACGGGATATGCTCCATACAGTTTAGCCTCTTCCCTTCCCAGAAAAGCCAACATCATGTTTAGAATGCAAACTCACACTCCCTTTCTTAAAACAGAGGCTAACAAGTGTGTAGAGTGTTTGTGTTTAGGATACAGAAGTGAACATTCTAGACTATGTGAATTCCTTGATCTCTATTACAACCACTTCATTTCTGCCACTCAAATGGAAAGTGGACTTAGGCAGATATAATCCCTTTAAGATGATATTTGTAGAGAAGAATTTCTGCTTCCAATACAGAACATTGACATATGTGTAAAATATTGACAAAAGCAGTAGTGTTTTAAAGAAATTACACTTCTGAATTGATTTTTATATTCTATTGTGAGTATAGTTGACATGAATTTCTGGAGTGGGTAGTGAGTGTATTTATTTTAAATGCCTTGATTCTGATACATTCTCATTAGGTTTTTAAAAAATTAAATTAGATACTAAACTGTATGAACATCACTTTTTAACTTTACATTAAACTCTCATTCTTGAATTCGGATGGTAACTCCCAATGAAAAGCATGGTTACATGATTCTTAATAGAAGAATCTTATTGCGGAGAGTTAGCTAAATTTCTAGCGTTCCTCATCAAAATAGAGTGGCTTGCTGCTAGATTCTGAGTCAGCCACTGCATCTGACTAGACACCGGTTTCTTCAAGGTGACTAATAACAACTGCTTAGTTCTGAGGCAAGTAACTGCCCTTCAGGCGAACTTTGGTAGGCTGCACCTTGAATTTTATTATTTATAAAAATTTTATTTTATTTCAGTTGTGCATGTGGGTATGTATGTATGTATATGTGTGTGTGTGTGTGTGTGTGTGTGTGTGTGTGTGTGTGTGTGTGTTGTGGCTTGACCTTTGGGGGCTACTTTATTGGGCTCTTTTACCTACCACTTTTCTCCATCCCACTCCCTTCTAGCGCTCCAACACTAGGTAGAAGAGAAAGAATATTAAAGAGGAAAGTGGGCATAGATCTCTTTAGATTACTCCCTGCTGAGGCATAATCTAGAGGCATTGAGTCCCTTGGGGAAAGTCCAGTTGTTGTCAGGACATCTCCAACCAGCAACCAGCAATCCAGTAATAGCAGCAGCAGCAGCAGCAGCAGCAGCAGCAGCAGCAGCAGCAGCAGCAGCAGCAGCAGCAGCAGCAGCAGCAGCAGCATGCACTACAGGGCCCCTCATCTAGCTTTCTCAAGAGTTCCCAGAATTCCAAACATAAACTATCTGCAGCTGACAAAACTCACACCCCTCCTAGAGCAGGAGACAATCATAGTTAGCAGCTGTGGACAGTCTGAGGCAGCACCACATCCCACATCTGGGATTAAAACAAAAACATAGTCACATAATATTACTGAGTTTCTAAAGAAACCAAAATTCTCACTACATGTAAGTATGTGTGTGAGTACAAGAACCTTCAGAAGAGTGTACCAGGTCCTTTGGGGCTGGACTTACAGATGGTTGTGAGCCACTGACACACTGAGAACCAAATCTGGGTCCTGTGTTAGAGGCCTGCCTGCTCTTAACCACTGAGCCATCTCTCTAGACCACTTACTGCTTTGATTACACAGCCTTTTTTTCTCCTCTTTCTACCCATCAGGCTATGTTAAAGTCTGTGTTTCTAGAGTGTATCTATTTGTATAATCCTTTTTACATCAATATATTCACTTACATTGCTGTGAGTTTTGGATTTGTAGCTGTGGTTTTAATATGCTGCATATGATTTGCTTCTCTACTTTTAAATTTATTCTTTGTTTCTTGCCTTATTTTAGGCCCATAAGATGCCTTTTAAGATTCTATTATAATCTCCCAGTCATGTTTTTCCAGTAGTTATTGCAGTTGATAATAGGTATCTATTTAGAATAAGTGTTGTCCCATCTTGCAAATAAGGAAGAGTCTTGTGAGTGAAATCTCCCTCCATTCTTTGTTCTAGTTCATCTATCTTTTCGTTTATTTACTCATTTCCATATATAAATATGCATGACATCTTTAAGTTCTCAGTCTTCAGCTTCCCATCTACTTATTCCAACATCTGGATTGTCTAGAGGCTTGTTTCTATTACCTGTTGTTTTCCTTGATTACGGGTCACAGACCCCACTTTTCACAAGTCTATAATCTCTCTGTTCCACATTATGGGCGGTGTTTTGTATGGACAAGGTCATCTGTTATTAGAGGCTGTTGAGGACCTCTCTTGTGTGGTTTTATTTTGTTAGGGTGGGTCTGTTTTGGTTCTGAACTTAATTACAGGGTGTGACTTTCCCTCTAGGATGTGGCCTTTCTCCTGAAACATGTCCTTTCTAGGTTCTTAACTGAACCTACAAGGTGTGCAGGAAGACGCCTCCACTGTGGCCAGGGCAGAGCTCAGTCATCTGCCAACTGGGCATAGCCTGTAACACCATCATCCTTGTCTCAGCTCACAGCAGTGAGTCAAGCCTGCCCAGGCCAGCTATACTCCAGGAAGTACCCTGAGCCTCCACCAACATTCCTGGGCAACTACCATCCTTGTACTAGATCCCTGCCCTAAAACTCTGCCTGTTGCTGTATCTTCCCTGCATACCCTTGATGTCTGGTCTGCTTGTTCAGCTCAATGAGACTTCAGATTCCTTGGATCTTGACCTCTCACACTGTAGCACAGGGGTCTTCACACTCAGAAGACACCTCTATTTCTGTTCCTTCTATCATTCAGTCCCCTGGGTGACGGTTGCAGTCTTCTTTAAGGGGCATTTCCATCTTATATATCAAATACAAAGAGAATGTGTAAGAAAATGTGAGGTAAGAAAACAGAGCCACCAAAGCCAAGAGCAAGAGGTTCATGTTTTGTACTGGAAATAATTATGGCCTGATTCAGGCCGGGAGGAGACTCTCTGGGCATCAACCACCCTAGAAACACCCTTCTTTTAGTTTCTTGAATGTTGCTAAGCAGGTGAGTTACAGATGTAACACCCTGCCCTGGAAACCACCCTACTGCTATCAGGGGCCATCCCAGGCAACAGAAAGAACATCGAACAAAGCTTTGGAGCCAGGAAGATCTGGTCCAAGGAAGGTTTCACCTGGCATTTGAGTTTTAAGCTGGTAACCGGATGCCTCTGAGCCTGTTTCTTCATAGGAAATATAATAGGGCAACACTGCCCACTCTGCATGGGTGTTCTGTGGATGTGAGTATTGAGGGTGTGGACCAAAGCTTGTAACAAGCTTGACATTAAACAAGTACCCACATGGGTTGGCATTCTACCTCTTGGGAGTCTGCTTATATGCTGTTTTAGTCTTTGGGACAAGCCAGGGGACTGATGGTTGCCTCCCCACCTTCTCCCTAATGAGGAGTAGGCAGCCATGGCTCACACTCCACAGGCAGTTGGCAAGATAGCTTCAATAGCACAAGCTAGACTTAATTCACATCCACCTTTGGCACAAGGGGGACCCAGAGAGGACTGGGGGTCCACTCTCTGTTCCTGCATGGGACCCTCCTCCTTGCACCTCATTTCTCTCGCCAGTTAAATAGTTAATGCTGGCCTCAGCCACATCACAGAACTGTTAGAAGGCACCTTCCAGGTTCCAGAGGTGCTCAGGTTAAGTGTGTATGTGGGTGAGGTAGGGCGGGGCTGGATGGATAGCCACCTGACAGGTTCCCAGAAAGAGGTCTTTGATGGGGATGAAGGTCAAATGAGGAAGGAAGACTTTCAGTAAGAGAAAGATACCGAGGCAAGTGATGATCGAGGAACAATGAGGCCACTAGAGCCCAAAAGAGACCATAGACAGAGGCCAGTTCTACACCTGGGAGGCCACTATGTGGACAAGTGTCTTTACACCTGAGACTTTGAATAATCTATAGGGTTAACATGTAGAGAGATCCCCACTTACACTCATGAAAGATGATTGAGGGTCTGTCTACCACTTGGACAAGCTCCTGCCCACAGCAATACACAGAGTGAGAGTCTTAATACCCACCATGGCTGCATCAAGATACAACACCACCAGTCACAGAGTTGGTAGCAGATGCCACCAGGTGACCTGGTGCTGGCCACTGTTGACCATATTCATAAATTCCTCTGGGGCCAGAAAAATTCAAACCACCTGGGCTCTTTGCCTTCCATCATAACCTCTAAGGGGAGCCAAAGTCAACGTATACATCTTTATTTTGCCAAATAACCACTTCTTGGAGGGAACCAAATTTGTTTTTAAGGGATCTTTAACCACACTAAGAATAATGTTCATCTTCTCACCACCCAGAGTACTCAGCGCAGCTTGTTCTGGTTCTATTTGTGTGCTATGTAGTAGGGACTAAAGCACCTTCCCCTCTTGGGTCAGGGATAGAGTGCTTATCTATCATGTGCAAAGCTCCGGATTCCGCCTCCTATGCCACAAAACCATGTTATTTACTTGTAAACCCCTTCAACTAAGTCTTTTGAGGCAGCCAGTACAGACAAGGCTCTCCTTCATATGGAGAGACTTGGAGCTTAGGCTGAGCAGAGTGTTCTAGAAGTGCAGTCGTGCTATCTTAGCTGTGTAAACTAATAGCAGCCTGTTCATCACAGGAAGAATCAGGATGATAAACCGTTAGATGCCAAGGAAGAGGAAGGTATACGACTCTCACAATGCATACATTTTGTTAGATTCAAGTAGAGGGAAAGGCTAGGAGAAAGAGAGGTGGGGAGAGAAAGGAAAGAATGAAGGAAGAAAGGAAGGAAGGGAAGAAAGAGAGGAAAGAAGAGGAATGAGGTGGGGGCTGGAGAGATGGCTCAGTGGTTAAGAGCACTGACTGATCTTACAGACAACATAGGTTCAGTTCCCAGCACCTACCTCATGGCTCACAACCCTCTGTAATCCAGTTCCAGGAGGTCCAATGCCCTTTGACCCCCACATGTGGCACACATAAACCCATGAGGGTACATATAAGCACATACACACACAAATAAATCTTTTAAAAGTGGAAGAGAAGAGTATCGTCATAGTTACTTCACCTCAAGATTATCGAGTTGGCTATCTAGGATTAGAGTTTATCTGTGACACATTTTCTGACACCCAAGTGCTAGGTCAATTCCTGTTTTACTACATGCATAATGTGTGGGTTTTGCTTTCCTCCATCTCTATTATATTAAAGAAATTGTGGAAATATGGTCAATTCAACATATTTCTTAATCATTATTTTCCCCAAGTCTCATTAAAATGTGCATAGAATTATCTGGGAGATGTGCAAATTCCTGTGAATAGAACTAGGGATAGACAACAGTGGGGGGGGGAGAGGGAGAGAGAGAGAAAGAGAGAGAGAGAGAGAGAGAGAGAGAGAGAGAGAGAGAGAGAGAGAGAATCATAAGGTGGGACTCGACCATTTCAACCGACCCCAGCAATTGCAGCCTCATCATCTTCATGTGTGTCAACCCATGCTACCTACAGGACCTGTGGAAGTGGGGACTTCTAAAAATGGCCAGGGCTGAGGTGAGGCCTGGGCAGGAGTCTGTGAGGAGTGACAGGACCACAGCCACTAGTCAGGAATCAGACAACTCTTCTCTGCTGATGGAGGCAGTAGGAGATTCTCTGGTGTGGCTGGGCCTAAGAGCCTCTGGCCTTGAGAATATATGTACAATGGTCTTGTAAGCACAAGTTCAGTGAACATCTAGATTCTGAACAATGAGAAACCTTACCTTAATGAGATACCAGGTTCCCACCAATCCCTCTGGAAGGAAATCTGTCCATCTGTGCCCCTCGTGTGACCATCCTAACCAACTTTTTAACTACACTTCCCTCAGCATCAGTAGTAAACTGGACCTCTGAGGAATGCTATTAAGAAGAGATAAAGCAAACCAAAGGGAGTGAAGAGAGGGAGGGAGGGAGGGAAAGGGAGTTGAGATATTTTTAGGAAATAAGAAAAAAAGGTTATGAAAATGGAGGGAAGGGTAATCAAGGTATCATGGTAACGCCCACAAAAGGGTAAAACTAGGAAGTCAAAGTATGACGGTTGCAATTGATGAAATAAACAGAGGGATGGTGTCACAGGTGCCAGAAAACAGCCTTTCCATGGATACCCAGAAGCTTGTAAAACCTGACAAAAATCAAGGGCTTGTTTTGTTGTTTGTTTGTTTTTGTTTTGTTTCTTTAGAATGGGAAAGTCTAATGATAATACAAGTAACAGAAGTGAGGGCAGCTGAAGCTCAGCAGGGGTGATATGATTTGGAAATTGAATGTTCCTTGATGGTCTGAATTTTAAATTTTGGACTTTAGTGTAGCACTCTGAGAGATGAAGGGACTTTCAGAAGGCAGGGCCTTGTAGCTCTGAGGATACCCTTGGAGGTGGCTGTGGGACCCTGGTCCATACCATCAGAGGGGGCTGTGGGGCACTGGTCCATCGTTTTTACTCTATCACGTTCTCCCCACTATCGGCATCCTGTCAAACAACAGCAATAGGGCCAGAGAGCACGAACTTGAACTTCCAGCTCCAGAAACTAACTTAATTTCTCTCTGTAACCTACTTATTGCAGGCCTTTCATCGTAGTAACACGAAGCTAGCTACTACAGAGCTCCTCACAGCCTTACAGAGCACATGTGTGAGTGGTGGCTTTCTCAGTATGATCACTGTCTCACCAGGGCAGGGAGGCTGGGGTGGCCTCCTCCCTAGTACAGCTTTCAGCACCACGGGGGCTACTGGACTGGACTAGACTGTTGGCTCTGTGGACCCCACACAAGGTGGAAGCAAAAACTAAAATATTCCCTCAGCTGCTTAGTGATCAAAGAAGCTTCAAGCTCAGAGTCAAGCTGTGAACCCCTCTCCCCTTTCCTCCAGATCCCCAAAGAAGCCATTCTGGGATCACTGTTAGCCACAAAGCTGACAGAGGTGAGTAGAGTGGAGAATGGCAGCACTGTGTGGGAGGGGTGTCAAGGTAGGAGGTCCACAAGTTTGAGACCAACCAGGACTACACACTGACCAGCTGTCTACCAATAAAATAAATAAATTCAGAAAAGATCAATGGCCCAACCATAAGACATCCTCCCCCACTCACTAAAAAAGTTATAAAACTCTCAGAAGAAAACATGGAGAAAAGTTCATGACCCTGAATTTGATGATTTATTAGATAAGACTCAAACACAGATAATTATAATAAAATGTGTAAATTATACCTCATTAAACCTGAAAACTTTAGGCATCAAGGACTGTATCAAGGATAAAAAGGCAGTACAAAAAATAGGGGAAGACATTTTCAAATAATCTCTCTGATGATCTGTGATGGGCAATCCTAACTTCTGTAACTCAAGAAGAACTGCAAAGTGAAACCAATTTAAAACTATGCAGCATGCCTGCATCGACATGTCTCTCGAATGTTAGACAAATGAGTGATGAAAGATATACGGTGCCACTCATCATTAGGGAAATGAAGCTCAGAAGCCCACGGGAAGCCATGTGGGAATGACTGTACTCAGAACAGCACTCATTGGTGGCAAAGACTGGGGACAATCAGAACCCTAGTGCACTGGGTGTCACCACTATGCAAGACAGTTCCGTGATCCCTCAAAAAGCTATACACAAAATTACCAGTTGAGCCAGCAATTCCAGTCTTCGGTTGATTCATTGCAGAAAACAGATGCAAACATGTCTACTTGTATGTAAATGTTTATAGCAATATTAAGCACAGAAGATGAGAACAACCCCAAAATCCATGAACAGGTGTGTTCAGACAAAATCTTTCTCAATCTCTCTCCCCTCCCTCATTCTGTGTGTGTTCATGTGTGTGTGTGCATTTATGTGTGTGTATGTGCACGTGTATGGTGTATGTGTGCATATATGCATTTATATGTGTGTGTGCATGTGTCTGGTGTGTGTGTCTGTGTGTGTACATGACCATCATGGGATATTATGGATCATTACTCAGGAATAACATTTGAAACACATTACAATGTCTTAAGTGACACTGTGTTAAGTGATGAAAGCCACTGATTTCTTTCAGGAAAGTTATCAAAGAATGAGAAAGGAAGAGGATGGGGTGAGGGAAAGGCATGGAAGAACCTGCCCAGAGTTTCAAAGGGATCATGTTCATTGTGACCTCATTTTCTAGCCTTCAGAACTGTCTGAGTTGTTTTAAGCCATGTAGCTTGGGTTCTTTATTATAGCAGCCCTGGGAAACTCATACTTACTTTCTTAACTAACAGTGCTCACTTAAATTGCCCTTGGAGCAGCTATACAACGGCTACAACATCTGATGGATCTAATGGTCTCTGGCCTTCACCTTCTCTGTCAGCACAGCCTCACCTCAGACTTTGTTACCACAAAGATCTGATGACAATCTTTTGTTGAAGGAAGTATTTACAGGTGTAATCATATGCACCCATAATCCCAGCACCAGCGATGGAAGAAAACGAATCAGGAGTTCAAGGCAAGCCTCGGTTACATAGGAAATTCAAATCCAGTCTAGACTACATGAGACCTTGTCTCAATAAATAAATAAGTAAATGTACTCTAAATCATAGAGCATTTGAGCCCAACCAAGTAGAAGGGAACTTTTTCTTCATCCCTGGGTAATTCCAGTCCCACTGCCCAAAGTACTCTTTCAGATTGGTTCCCTCCATTTTCCTGGACCCAACCAGACTGGCTCTGGAGTCCACTCAGATCAACTCCCCATGTTTTCAATACAAAGACTCCCATCCAGGCCCTTTCCAACATGGTGGCCCATCACCCAATCAGCTCTGGTCTGGCCTTTGTTTACCCTGTTCTCTTGTGAACAGGACCCTGCCTGGAGCTGGGTCAGCAGTCCAAGGTAGGCACGGTTTTGCTGAAAGTATCCCAGGGTACTTCTGAGCCGGAAGGGCAGTCTCTCTTGGAGGCTGTGACAAAGCACTGGATTTCCCTAGAGGACTGAGACCTAAGTGGCCATGTGGCCCATCCATCTGACCTGCTGACCTCTACCTTTGCACTGGCCTTCCCCTCCCAGCTCAGCCACCCACCAGCTTTGTCACATCTTGATCTTGTCACATCTTGATCTTGTCAGCATGTCATCGCTCTGGCCTGTCCCACCTCCAGGATCTCCTATTAGGAAGGGCCTCTCCTGGGAGGAACTTCTACCCTCCCTCTTACTCACAGCCCAGCTTGATCTGCTCCAGCAGCTGCTTCTTAACTCGCTCTCCTACTCCTTTGGTACCTTCCGGGCCATCAGTGAGAAACGATGAGTTAAAGCTATACAGTGTGAGTTCATCCTAATTGCATTTAAATTACAGTTCTAGGGAGTTCAGTTTAGGAATTCGGATGATGTTATTTACTAGATTCGTGTGTGTGTGTGTGTGTGTGTGTGTGTGTGTGTGTGTGTGTGTGTGTGTTGTGTGATGTGCACCGTATGTAAGTGAAATAACAAACAACACAAATAGGAGAAAGCATAGTTAATCATTACACTTGCCTGGTGAAGATTTGTACCACTAATGCTAGGAAGGAGGAAACTGAGTGTTGGCTGTCTAATGGAGGAGTTTAGGAGTTAGGAAGTTTAGGAGTTAGGAAGTTTGCTAACGACCATATTCCCATGTCAAACCTCCAGGTTTGTCACACTAATGGAAGTTTCCAGAAGACAGCAGGGCAAGAGTGGGCTCTAACAGTGACTTACACCTTGTGTCAAAGAAAAGAATAGAACTGAAGAGCACCTCCACCACCCCGATAAAGGGAGTCTGAGGAACAAGCACACATGCACGGGCAGGGACTGCATTCACCTCAGCTCTAAGACAACAGACTTAATTTTTTTCAAGTAGCAGAATTCTTCCTCCCAAGCACAAAACAAAGGCAAGCAGAACTC
Source organism: Mus musculus (assembly GCF_000001635.26). Taxonomy (NCBI): domain Eukaryota; kingdom Metazoa; phylum Chordata; class Mammalia; order Rodentia; family Muridae; genus Mus; species Mus musculus. Next base: position 57,188,216 of record NC_000080.6, on the reverse strand, counting down.
TGATTACTGCTGAGGACAGAAGCCTCATCATTCAGACCCATGGATTCTGGAATGGATTCCAAAGTTGCTTATTAGAACTATGAGGTAAGGGGTGGCTGGGAAGCCCCATGCCTGGGAACACAGTTCCTCTGAGGTTACCATTCACAGCCACCTTGCCTGGCCACCTGCTAAGTGTAGTTATTGAAGTATTGGTGCTAGGCTACCTGGACATCTGTGGGCTGTCGCAATATCTACCAGAGAGTTGAACTTAGAGTACCTCTTTATTTGACTTTCCCTCTCCTGAAATTTGCACACATCACATCTGTTGTTTACTCCTAACTTGCACACCCAGACACCCAAGTTTGGGAGCATCAGTGTGGCTCTCTGTACTGTGTCTCTTCATTATTCACCCACCCAATCAGTATTTAGTAAACAATTACTAATTATGTCTACACGTACACATGCAATGAAGAAACAGTTGAACTGGGTAGTCTCTGCCCCCAGTGCACATAGTCTAACGAGGAGATTATAGTATGAAAAGCACAAGGCTAGAACAACACCTAGGACACCAGAGCATCCTCCTGGAGAGAGTGTATACATTAGTCTATTTCAGTGAGCTGAAGACACAGTCCGGAGAGGAGGAACTGATGTAAATTTTTAAAAGATTAATGAATTAAGCTCAGTTGAAATGATTCAGTAGAAAGCCAGAAAGTTCAGACTGTGGAAAACTTTGTGTTTTATTCCTGTTGCACCAATCTGACTTTTCCAAACAACAAAAGTATTATGCTCAGTGTTAACTGTCAGCTTGACATAATCTAAAATTCAACTGGGAGATGGACCACTGGGAACATCTGCTCTACCGGCTAGTTTTCTATCAACTTGACACAAGCTAGAGTCATCAGTGAGAAGGGAGCCTCAGTTGAGAAAATGCCTTCATGTGCTCAGGCTATAGGCAAGCCTGGAGGGTATTTTTCTAGGTAGTGATTGATGGGGAAAGGGCCCAGCCCATTGAGGGTGGGGCTATCCCTGAGCTGTTGGCCATGGGCTCTATAAGAAAGTGAGCTGAGCAAGTCATGGGGAGCAAGGCAGTAAGCAGCTCCCCTTGATGGCTTCTGCTTCCAGGTTCCTACCTTTCAGCAAGTTCCTGCCCTCAGCACTTTTGGTAACGGACTTATATAGAATTGTGAGTGAAATAAACCCTTTCATCTCTGAGTTGCTTTGGTCCTGGTGTTTCATCACAGCAATGATAACCCTAACTAAAACATCTGTGAAGGATTATCTTAATTACACTAATTGATGTGGGAAGACCCACCTACTGTGCGTGGCACATTTCCCTGGCCAGGATATACAGGAGAAAATGGACAGAGTGCTAGCACAAATTCATTCACTGCTTGGCTGTGGATGTAATGTAAGCAGCTCCCTCCAGATCCTTCTGTGACTTTCTGCCACAAAAGACTCTAACCTGCAACTGTAAGCCACATAGAAACCTTTCTCTCTTACGTTGCTATGGTGGTTTGAATGAGATGTCTTTCCATTGCCTTGAGCATTTGAACACTTGGTCTTTGACACTGTTGGGGAAGGCTTAGAAGGTTTGGCCCTACTGATGGAAGCATGTCTCTGGGAGCAGACTCTAAGGTTTCAAAAGCCACATGCCATTCACTCTCTGCTTCCTTAGTGAAGTTTAAGATGCCCGTTCTCAGCTATTCCTGCCTCAATGCCTGTTGCCTGTTGCCTGCTGCCCATCTTATCACAGCAATAGGAAAGTAACTAATGAAGTTGGGTTTACCAGGGTAACTATCTTATCGTAGCAACAGGAAAAGACACTTGGGCATCAAGAGACACAAAGAAGTGACCGTGGTTGCTAGGATCACACTCATCACAGAGTAGCATGGTGTGTGTGTGTGTGTGTGTGTGTGTGTGTGTGTGTGTGTGTGTGAGAACTGTTGAGCACACAGCCTCTGGTGACCACACAAATCGGCCATGTGCTAAAACTCACAGTACTGAGACAGTGAGACAGTCACACAGTGTTATGTCTCAAAATATTTACCACATGATCATTGAGCCAATTAGTAAAATAACTCAAAACTGTATAGCTGTTCCTCAGAAATTATAACTAGCTGATCCTGATCAACCATTAAACACATTGGGAGGATGTTTTCTGGGGGGGTCTTTTGATTGGCTGCAGTTGTCAGTTTTCTAAATCATTTATTATGCCATCAGGTTACAATGTATGGTCATTTCAGTGTGTCCACTCTCTTTTAATTAGACCTACAATGATGTATTGCAAAGTCTGACTCCCAGTTAGGTTGATAAATTTTATATTTTAGGCTTTATATCACATTGAAAATAATATTATAAAATAAGGAGATAAAGGAATAGTTATGAACATTTAACATTTTCTATAAGTATTATGGTTATTCCTCAAAATTTTTTTCAAGTGTAATCTCTTATGCTGAATAATTTTTGAGGTGAGATCTCATTTTGTAGTCCTGAAACTTGCTCTGTGGAACTTGTTGGCTTTGAACTAACAGAGAACCACCTGCTTCTGCCTCCCAAGTGCTGGGATTACAGGCGTGCATCATCAGGTCTGGACCCTGCTAAATGATTTACTTTATTATTTCATGTGTATGAGTGGTTTTGCCTTCATGCATGTCTGTATCCCATGTGCACACTGGTACCCACAGAGGCCAGATGAAGGTACTGAGTCCTCTGGATTGGAGCTACTGACAATTGTGAGCTTCAATGTGGATGCTGGGTGGGACTCAAACCTAGGTCCTCTGGAAGACCCAGCCAGTGCTAGTAACTGCCGAGCCATCTCTCCAGCTCCAATGATTTTTAATAAATGTGTTTATAGTTATGAAAAAATAATAATTGTATTTCTTGATTTTAATCTATTTTAAAATTAATTAATTAGATTAGCTAATTTTGAGACAGGGTCTTACATAGCCCAGGCCAGTCTTTTTTAGTTTTCTTGGACCTGCTTTCTGAATGCTGCAATTACAGGTATGTGTCACACATATAACCTGCTTAATTGGATTTCTTAGTATTGACAAAGAATACTTCAATCTGAAATTTTCAAAAGATAATATTCATAACAGTGTATAAATATGAAGTGTCTAGTTCTTGTATGTATATACCAATATAGAACCCACAAATAACAACATGTCTGTATCTTGGAATGAACGTAGTTAAAGATATTCAAGGCTTCTATATGGGCACTGTAAAACATTACTGGCACAAAGTATAGATATTAACAAAGGCCTGGTGAGATGGCTCAGTGTAGCTGAGACTGATGACCCGAGACCCACATCGTAGAGAGAACCAATCTTCCGTATGTGCATGGTAGCATGCATTCACTCACATGCATACACCAAATAAATAAAAAATAAAATGTGGTAAAGAGAGAGAGGTGAATCTAAATAGACAGAAGAATGTATTGTGTACTCAATTGAATGACTTAGTATCATAAGAATGTCCATCATCCCCAGAGTAAGCCAATGCAGTTTCGAGAAGGATCCCAAAGGCCTGGATGGATAGCTCAATAGCAAAGTGTTTGGCTCTCACACTCAAGTCCCTGGATTCAATCCCTAGCACCAAGGGGGAGAAAAGGGTCATTCAATTCTCTCTCTGTCTCTGTCTCTGTCTCTGTCTCTCTGTGTCTGTGTCTGTGATGTGTGTGTGCACATGCACTTGAACAGAACTACACTCACCTGTGTAAGGCAAAGGTTGATGTTGGGATGTCATTCCTCAGACACTTTTCTGCCTTAATTGTTGGAGATAAGATGTGTCACTGAAGCTGAAATTTGTGGTTTCTCCATCTCTTCCTTCCAGTGCTGGGGTTACAGGTGCATAGTGCATGGCTTTTACATGGATGGTAGGGATCAGAACTTGGGTCTTCATGCACAACAAGCAAGTACCTTACCCACTGAGCCACCTCCCCAGCCCGGTTATGTATTTATCTTTCAGGTGTGCCACCACATGCTGCCAACCCAAGCAGCATTCCAGAGGAAAAAGCAGGAGAGCAAGGATTGGATGTCAGTTTGAGCTATGTAGCAAGACCCTGCCTTAAAAACCAAAACCAAAACCAAACCAAAACAAAAAATAAATAAAAACAAACAACCCTCTAAACAAAAACAAATAAACAAAATCTCTACACCAGAAAAACAGTAGGTATGACTCAGAAGTTTAAGCATGCATAAAGCCTTGGGTTCCACTCCAGTACCTCCACGGTACTAGCCACCTACATACATGTGAGAAATTCCAATAGATTTTTTAAAATGTTTTATTTATTGTTTATCTATTTGTTCATTTGCTTTGAGATATGCTCTGTCTGTCTCTGACTCTCTCTCTCTCTCTCTCTCTCTCTCTCTCTCTCTCTCACACACACACACACACACACACACACACACACACACAGAGTGAATGGGGGTGGAGGAGATAGAAAGCTATGGGTCAACGGGTACAAAGTTCAATTAGATTCTAAAGGTGGACATCGAGATGCATGGCCATCATCCCAGTGTTCAGGAGGCTAAGCAGATAGATCATGAGTTTGAGATCAGCATGGTTACTTGTACAGTGACTTCCTGGCCAAACCACGTTGCATAGCCTGACCTTGTCTCAGAAACAACCCAAAAGGTTCCGTAGGTCTAATGGTGACAGAGCTGACTTGGCTGATTGATTATACTTGAAATCTGCTGGAACCCTGAGCATCCCCAAACACAGGCCACCTATGTGAGGAGATGGCCACATGTAGTTTGAGATAATCCCTCCACAATGGGTACATATGTAAAAACATCAAGTTATGCACCCTGAAGAGATATAATTTTTGTTTGTTGGCTGTATTTCAACAAAGGTGAAAAAAATTGTGTGGAAATGCAATGTGCTAAGAATAACCAAGACTGTGAAGATGAACCAGAGAGAGCTTGTTCTTCCAGTCAGTGTTGGCACAGGCTGGTGAACCACCAATAGAACAGAGCACAGCCTGCAAGACAGGAGTGCACAGCAATTGCATCACTTAAGACCGAGGGGCTGCAAATAATCTGTGGGGTGTGTGTGTGTGTGTGTGTGTGTGTGTGTGTGTGGTACTTAGTTGACCCTCTTAATGAGAATAAAATGAACCCTTTCTCACCATTAGCAAAAATCATTCCATGTGAATGTCAGTTTTAATGTGAAGACAAGAGGACCCAAAACTGCTAACACCAAGGGAAGACTCTGGTAAATTGTCTGGGAGGGATGGGAACCCAGAGCCTCTAGCACGCCAGCAAGTGCCTTACCGCTGAGCTTCATCAGCTTCCCTGGGATTTTAAGATTGAAGTCAGTATTACTTATGACTTAGCAGAAATGTATTCCCTCACTGTTATGGCTTGCATGCATAATGGCTCTCAAATCTGTTCTCCTGCTCATGGTGCTGTTTTGGATGGTGCTGGAATCTCAGGAGGTATCGGCCCAGCTGGGGTAAGCAGGTCACCACGGGTGTTGTGCCTATGTGTCCAGTCCCCTCCCCTTCCACTTGTCCTCTGCATCCTATCTCCTATGACACGAATGGCTGTCTTCTGCCAAATGTTATGATGCTCCACCCAAGCACAAGGGGCCAAGTGACCTTGTACTAGAACTTGAGCTAAAACAAATAACACCCTCCTTTCTTTTAGATACAGATTTGTCAAAGAAGGCAATGCATTCATAATTCTAGAGGCTGGATATCCAAGATCAAGGTGCAGACAGAACCGATTTCTCAGGAGGCCTCTGCCTGCCTTGCACATGTCCACTCCCTTCCTGTGTCCTTGTGGGATCCTTTCTAAGTGTGTGCCCCTGGGCTCTCTTTGTAGCTAATGATTCTCTTACAAAGACATCATTCAGGTTAGAGTCCATCCTGACGGCCCCATTTCAATGTCATCTCCCCATGGAAGCCCTGTCTCCAAATATAGTCACATTTTGAGGTATTGAACTGTACAGATTTAATTACAAATCTGGAAGGATACCACTGGGTCTATAACTCCATATTCTCTATGTCCCCCAAGTTCATATTTAGCATCCTCACATGCTAAACGCACTTACCCCATCCCAACTGGCCCAAAGTCTTAACCCATGCCCAAACCACTCCAAGTCCCAAGTCAACACAGTATCACATCATCTGGTATAGGCAGACCCATGTAGAAGGGAATCCGTCCTCTGGCTGTGAACCGGCAAAACCAGGTTTGTTGTGTGTTCCCAAAAGACCATGATAGGGCAGGCAAGGGGCAGACATACTCATTCCAAATAAGTGAGCTCAAAGGAAGAGGGAAATGAAGCTTTGCCCTAGAGCAGAAGCCTCTCCTTTGGGGCCCACTAAGTGGCAGGGTAGGATACCCCTTTTGCCTGGGGCATCATCCGTTCTTGAAGACTGCAAGTCTTTGTCTTTGGTTTGTGTAGTTTCTGTTCATACGGTTTGCATATTTTTTAAGCTGGAGGGATCTATTGGACAAAGTTCCTGTACAGATTTGGGATCTCTGTGTTGAGAAGGATTAGGAGGTGTGGCCTTGTTGGAATAGGTGTAGCCTTTATTGGAGGAAGGTGTGTCACTGAGGATGGGCTTGAATGTTTCAAAAAGTTCACACCAGGCCCATAGAATCTATTATTTACTGTATGTAAGGATTACCTGTCAATAAAAGAAAGTAGGGCCAATGAGCTGAGGCAGAAAATAGGAGGTGGGACATCCAGCAGGGAGAGAGAGAACTTTGGGAAAGAGTGAGAGGTATGGTAGAATCACCCAGGAATGCTGAAGAGGTGGTCATAAACCATCAGGTAGCTGAACCTGGGTTAGAATAAAAGAGATAATAAGTTAAGAGCAAGTCAGAGAACAAGTTTGAGACTAGTCTGGTTTACACATTGAGTTCCAAGCCAGCCAGAAATACATACTAAGACTCTGCCTCAAAAAAGTATTTGTGTATGTGTGTGTGTGTGTGTCACACATGCATGTGTGATCATGCACACACATATATTCATGTACCGGTCAGAAGATAGCACAGGAATCTTTCCTACTATGTGGACTTCGGAGATTAAACTCAGGTTTTCAAGCTTGGTAGCTGAGCCATCTCTCCAGACAATATGTCTGGTTTTTAATACGATGTATATATAATTTATGCCATGGAAATATTCCCAGTACTAGAAATGGAAATGACAATGTCCATGTTTCCCATTTGTTTTAAAGTTTAGAGGAGAGGCAAATGCAGCTAAGTAGTAGGTGCTTGCTTAGCTGTAGTAAGACTTATACTTACATCAGGCTGCGATCATCCTCAGTGTCATGGGGGGGGGTACACAAAATGTCCAATGAGAGATATTAGTAACATCTTGAGAGTGTTGGAACTGTGGTGGTTTGTATATGCTTGGCCCAGGGAGTGGCGCTATTAGGTGGTGTGGCCTTGTTGGAGTAGATGTGTCACTGTGGGTGTGGGCTTTAAGACCCTTGTCCTAGCTGCCTTCTTGAACAAGAGGTGGAATTCTCAGCTCCTCCAGCCCCAAGTCTGCCTGGACACTGCCATGTCCCTGCCTGACCCTCTGAACCTGTAAGCCAACCCCAATTTAATGTTGTCCTTTATGAGAGTTGTCTTGGTCATGGTGTCTGCTCACAGCACTAAAACCCTAACAAAGACAAGAACCGTCTAGAAAAGTCTACAAAGAGCACATTAAAGCCAGCTGCCTGTAGTCAAATGTAGCAGATTCACTACTGCAGGCAATGAGTTACAAGCACGTATGAAGTGCAACTGTGGCAAAGCCAAGAGAGGATGAAATGACAGGTGAGAAGCAAGATGGAATGTACTTATTTTAATTAATTAAATAATTTTCGTTTGTCTATTGATTTTGTTGTTGGTTTGTTTTTTGAGATAGGATTTCTCTGTGTGGCCCTGACTGTCTTGGAGTTTGTTCTGTAGAACAGGTTGGCCTGGAACTCATAAGATCCTACCTCTGCCTCTCTGCCTCTGCCTCTGCCTCTGCCTCTGCCTCTGCCTCTGCCTCTGCCTCTGCCTCTGCCTCTGCCTCTGCCTCTGCCTCTGCCTCTGCCTCTGCCTCTGCCTCTGCCTCTGCCTCTGCCTCTGCCTCTGCCTCTGCCTCTGCCTTCTCAGTACTGGGATTAAAGGTGGGCACCACCATGTCTGGATATTGCATTTTTTTTGACAAGGTCTCATGACTTGTTTGACAAAGTCCAGGCTGGTTTCAGACTCATCATCTTCCTGCTTTAGCCTCCTAAGTACCAGGCTGAGAGGCATGGCACCAAAAATAAGGAAGCTGGATCAATAAGTCAAATGTTTTCCTTAACTGACACCACAACAGCAGAGGTTTGTAAAGGGGTGGGCAGGGTGGAGAGGAGAGTAATGGAGCAGAGGGTAGGTGGGGAGGAAAGGCTCTAATTAGAATTACATACTATATATCTCAATGTCACGGAACAGGGGGGATCTCAAATGTTGTCAAGGAAGGGGTCAAATGTTCAAGGGGATAGATGGGTTGGTTGGCTTGACTTGGTCATTCCACATTGGATTCAAGTTATAAAAGTGTCATTATGTGTGTGCATTAATATACATATACAGTGTATTAATATACACAGCCATTATCTATCACTATCTAACATGTGGGCTTAAAGATACCAATTTAAGAAAGATTCATGTCACACCTTTCAGAAGCAGTTCATGCTTCTGAAAGAAGCAGGTTCTCTGTTTTAAGGGAGGATAAAACAATATTTAAGGCAGAGAATCAAAAATGATTTTTCCACAAAATTCTACAGCAGCAATAAACACCAGAGATAAGCCAGATGTATGGTAGCACAGGACTGTAATCCCAGCTCTCAGGAGCTGGAGCCAAAGGATCAGCTGGCTAAATGAGACTCTGTCTTAGGAATTAAAAATCTAGCTAGGCATGGTGGTGCCCACCTTTAATCCCAATACTCAGGAGGCAGAGGCAGGAGGATCTCTGTGAGTTCCAGGACAACCTGGTCTACATAGCTAGTTCCAAGACAGTCAGAGCTACACAGAGAAATCCTGTGTCAAAAACAAAAACAAAACAAAAAACAAGCAACAGAAACCAACCAACCAACCAACCAACCAACCAACATGAACCTAATTAATTTTGGTGACAATAAGAAACTCAGAGAATAGGTAGGCCTCTATAAAATTGGTTTCGAGGGGAAACCCTGTAATGTGGTTGTTTGCAGGTGTGTAGTGGCTAAAGACTATAGCCAAGATTCTCAGGCCAAAGATACCCTTGAAGAGTACTTCAAGTGCAAAAAATGAAGGAATAAAAGATTTGTCTCAGTCACAAACAAAACAAAACAACAGGCACCAAGGAGACAGCACAGTTGTCAAATGGCTTGCCACTTGACATGGGTTGGATCCTCGGACCCACCCACATTAAGGTTGGTGTGCCCCCATAGTCTATGCACTGGGGAGGCAGAGTCTAGCTGCATCAATGAATCTAGATTCAGTGAGAGACCCTGCCTCAAAAAGCCAGGCAAATGGCTCCAGAGGAACAGCACCTGACACTGACCTCTGGCTTGCACGCACATGCACATCAGTGTATGAACACAACACACACACACTAGGGTCCAAGAGCAGGCAGCTCTCTCTCAAAAGGAAAACTGGTCAAGACAGTTGCAAGAAGAAAATGAAAGAGAAACCACCCTGCGTGTTAAACTAAACGCGAAGAAATGCAAGCGTTCATGAGCTGTCTCCAGCAACACCTCTCAGAAGGAAGCCTGCTGGCATTAAAGAAGCAACTCTTAGATGAAAACAGCTAGGTCAAAACACATTATAACACTATACAAAATACATTCAAACATTAAGAAAACAGTCAGCTACAGTTGCCTGCAGTTTAGCTTAGAACAGTGCTGTTCAGCTGTGTGAGAGAGCCCTGGGGGGGGGGGGGGGGATTCTAAACCTTTCTTACACCCTGCTCTATTAACTCAGAATCTGGAACAAAAGTTTCAAGTTCAGGACAGAAAAAACTCAAAGGAAGACAGACTGGCAACCGCAAAAATCAATATGCCGAAGAGTCGTAATACAGACATATCCAGCTTAGCCCTAAGGAAACAGGTAAGAATAATAAAAGATCTAAGATAAAAATAAAGGACAGCTAGAAGGCTGGTAATATGTAGTACAGGTGTTGATTTTACTAATTTGTAAAAATTGTGTGCCCTGTTTTTCATGTCTAAAGATAGACAGAGGATAGGAACACCAGCTTCCAGACAGAACACGGCCAATGGCCAATGAAAACGAGAAGCAGCCAGTGTTACTGCTTCCATAGTTAACACTGCCACGGTTTTAAATTATCAAGAAGTTAATCAAATGAAAAAAATGAAACTAATCACAAAAGTCTCAAAAAGTCATTTTTTCTAGCCTGAAATGGATACAAACACATCACTGTATGCCAGGAAAATCACCGTGGGCTGTTCGGGGTCCCGGTGGACTGTTTGCAGTCACAGGATAGCAAACACAAGCAGTGCTCCTGAAAACACAGAAGCAGGAGAGAAAGCTGTAACACTGTCACAAAGTTAGACACCACGCAGGCCTGAAAACTGATCTTAAAAGTATCTTCCAGTATGAAAGCATCCCATGTTGTTTAACTTAGAAAGGAAGGGCTGTGAATGACGTCACAGGAGTTGTATCCCAGCATTCCAGGGGCAGTGGCAGGGGTTGTGAGTTCCAGGCCAGCCAGGGATATATAATAAGAGTATGTCTCAAAAAATAAAATAAAAACAATATAGTACTATCATAATAAAAAGTTCAAAGCCAGGTGGTGATAATGCACGCCTTTAATCCCAGCACTCAGGAGGCAGAGGCAGGAGGATCTCTGTGAGTTTGAGGTCAGCCTTGTCTTCAGAGTGAGTTCCAGGACATCTAGAGCTACATCGCAAAACTCTGTCTCAAAAGACCTAAACAAACAAACAATAATTCAAAATTTTGGTAAACAGGGTGTCTCAGTGTGAGAAAAGAATGACGGGAAATGTAGCATCCCAACAGGAACCAATCCAAGGACCACAATGCATCATCTATAAAAACAGGGAGGGGCACAGGGGAAGGAAGCCCAGCAAGCCCCCCACCATTGCAAGATTAGCAGAATGCCCTTCTCTCGACAGCAGGATCCATACGTTAGTACAGTTCTGGGGTGCCCATTCCCTTGCTTGAAAAAGGAAATCAACCTGCCTGCTGAAATGGCTAAGCAAGAGAGTAAGGACAAAGCAGTCACACTGCCTCATGCTAGAGTAGAAGCAACAGCAGAAGGGTAATTCACAATCATTCTGATCCGGGAGTTTTGTAATTAAAAAAAAAAATGAAGCCCCACACCTGGCAATGGTGTAATGGTGGGTTTTGTACCACAGGAACAAGGAAACAGAACCACTAAGCGAGAGAGAGAGAGAGAGAGAGAGAGAGAGAGAGAGAGAGAGAGAGAGAGAACGCTATCAGTTTTATCTGGGCTTAATTGAAAGGACTTCCTTATTAGGTTGATTCAGACAGATTGGAATGTCACATTTTCAGGAAAAGCTGGTCTGTTTTGAAATCTACCTGTGTCCTTGATATTTACCTTAAGCGACTCCATTCTAGTTTAGTCTGTAGCCCAGTAAGAACTCATTTAAAACCAATAGCCTCTGTTCATTTGTGCTTGACTACAGATCTAAATGATGCATTTAAAACATAGTGGGCTGGGCACACAGCTCAGTCGGTGGCAGAGTGTCTGTCTGGTATGCACAAAGCCCTGGGTTGTGGCACTGAAGAGCACTATGAAAATAACAGCAGTTACTGTGATAATCATTGTTGGCACTTTTGCAATAGTTATCCAAGGACCATATGAAGTATGTAGACTTCAACACTACCCTACAGATCTCAGCATCTTTGGAGACCTTCTGAATGAGGGCCACCCTGGACTGTGACCTCAGATCTCCATGAACAGTATAAGTATCTGCTCTCGCTCCTTCTCGCACACTCCCCTCCTTACAGTGTATGCCTGTGTGCGTTGGCTATCTCAGTGTTAAGCTTCTTTTTCTTGATTAGCTAATCCTCCAGAGGTGTCACAGAAGAACATGGCTTTCTGGGGCCCCAGTGCTGCTGTATTTGGACAGACAGGAACTTCTTTCCACTTTTAAGTTGTTTTTTGTTGCTCGTGGCCACAGGGTTTTGGGGGTTCCGAAACAGGTGATGACCCTTTAGACCATGTAGTCTTCTGCGGTGCTGAAATTAAATTAGCAGCCAGAAGGCAAAGGTACTACATCTGTTCTCCAAGCGCTTACTCCAAACCCCGGATACCTCCTCCCAGTGATCACAGTCAGAGAGTCTTTTGTGTTTGTAGGTGTGCATGTGTGTGTACATCTGATGGAAAATACACAACACAGATTTCCTGCCTTTGACATTGCTAGCTGCACAGTTCAGTGGCATCAAGGACATTCACACTGTGTGCAACCACCCTCTCCTGTTCATCTTCAGAATCTCCTCACCTGCATTAAACACTGACTCCTTCCTTCCCCTCCCTCAGCTTCTGAACCCCTTCCATTTCTCTAAATTTGCTGGCTCTGGGATTCCCATGCATATGAAAGAATGCTACTAATAATACCTTATAATATCTGTCTTTTTGTGACCAGCACATTTCACTTAGCACAACCTCCTCAGACTTTGTATCTGCTGAAGATGGGCCTGGATTTTCTTGAATTTTAAAGTATTCTAAAGAGAAGAATTTTGCGGTCGGATATGCACAACACACCGTGTCACATAGCCATCCAAGGCAGACACTTGGCATGTCCACTTCATGGCTGTTGTATAGTGTTGCTGTGAGCCTGTGTGTTCTTACATGGGGCATACAGGGCTCCTCTCCTGGACCCACTCCTGACTCTCTTGGCTAAACACTCACACACAGTTCTGGTTTTTGATGTTCTTAGGAAGCAGATGCTGTTGTCCATAGTGCACAAGGGTTTTCTGAATTTTTAAAGAATAGAAACCCTCCATACATACACTGTTTTGAAAATATAAAAATGACTGTATAAATACCTTCACAAGGAACACAAAGGTGGATGCTTACAGTAGCAAGTACCCAAAAAGGTCATTTCCTAAAGGATAAAAGCATCCTTAGATTATAAAAACACTGTCTTAGGTTCCTAATGCTGTGATAAACACCATGACCAAGAGCAACAGCGGGGGAGGAGAGGGCTTATTTCAGCTTACAGATCTCTAGTCAAAATCTCTCACTGAGAGAAATCAGGAAAGAAAGTCAAAGCAGGAACCCAGAGGCAGGAATTGAAGAGGAGACTATCAATGACCACGGCTTACTGGCGTGCTCCTCTTGGCTTGCGAAGTTTGCTTTCTTATGGAGCCAGGAGCATCTGCCCAGGGGTAGTACCACCCACAGTGGGCTAGGCCCTTCCATGTTGATCACTGATGTACCTACACACAAATCCTGTGAAGGGATTTTCTCAACTGAGGTTCCCTCTTCTCAGATGACTCTAACTTGTGTCAAGTTGACAAAACAACAACAAAACAAAACAAACATGAACAAAGAGCAATCAGGACAAATATACTAAAGGATGGAACTGAGGGTCACCAAGGTGAGTCAGTGGGTGTAATCCTCACTACCTGAGTTCCATCCCATCCCCCAGGCCCACAGGGCAGAAGGAGAGAACCTCAGACCTCCACATGTGTGCTGTGGTACGCACATGCCCACACCCAGAAGCACAAAATAATGCAACACAAAGATGATCTTGATCTATAAATGAAACTTTATGACAGTGGGAATACAAGCATGACTTCTTTGAATAACGTAGAGAAAATATGTTGGGGCCGGCCTGTGGCTCTCGTGTCTGGGTTCGAGCCTGGGAGGCAACCTGGAGCTGAAAGAAAAGAGGGAAACTAGGCGGACGAGAGAGAGATGGAACCAAGACAGGATTCTGATCAAGGCTCAAATTTTTAATGGCGGACACACTTTATAAAGGAGGGTGGAGGCCCATTCCCGCTAATTCATCCTTGGAGTCCAGCTGCAGGTGACTGTGTGGTCTCCAGAATAGCTAGGCCGACTCCAAGCAGGTAGCAGCAGCGGCAGTGGCTGAACAATAGAGTGATCTAGGGAGGCAGGCTACTTGGAGGTAACAAAAATATATTAGTAAGACAAGTTGCTGAACATGACAGCACATACCTGTGAGCCCAGCACCTGGAGGGCAGAGGCAGGACAACTCAGAAGTAGAAAGTTATCCTTGACTGTAGTCATCCTCGGCTACATAGGCAACCTGAGCGAATGAGATTCAGTCTCAGAAGAACAAGTAAGTGCCCAGGCAGGCCATTTCCTAAAGGATAAAAGTACCTACCAACTGATGGTAAATACAGTCTTGGGATCCTAGTGCTGTGGTAAATACCATGACGAAAAGCAACAAGGGGAGGAGAGGTTTTATTTCAGCTTACAACTCTCCAGTCAAATAAGTCAAATAACTACTAAGCTTCAAAATCTGTTCTTGATTGGTATATTAAAAAAAAACAGATTCAGCATTATTTGATATGGAGATTCATTTTCCTTGAAAATAGATGACTAAGGTAGACTCGAGCACCACTCCTAATCTTCAGCGTTCTAGAAATGTCCCGGTTCAGAGAAGATGGGTGGGTATGTTTTGCTTCTTATTGCTAGAGTGTTTTGTAGCTGCGCAAAAAGAAAATGAAGAGTTTTAATTAGAGTTGTCCTCAAAGAAATAGGTGTAGTTGGTAGTAAATAGGATGGTGGGATGAGGCAAAAGCAAACACTGTGTTCTGAGATGTCTTCAAGGGGTTATATGTTCAGGGGAGATGGGGCAGTGAAGAGGTGGCTCTGCGGTTAAGAGCACCTGTTGCTCTTGCAGAGGACCCAGGTTCAGTTCAGGGATGCATAGGGTACACATAACATATAGAGAGGCAAAACATTCATACACTTAAAATAAATCCTTTTGTTTTGTTTTGTTAGTTTCTCTGCATTTCTCTGTGTAGCCCTGGCTGTCCTGGAACTCACTCTGTAGACCAGGTTGGCCTCAAACTCAGAGATACATCCCCCTTCCACCCTCCCCCCACCTTGGCCTCCCAAGTGCTGGGATTAAAGGCATATGCCACCATTGCCCAGCTTAAAATAAATCTTAAGGAAAGAAAAGAGAAAAAAACAGGGTGCTGGTGTGTGGAGGTGGGTCAGCAGTTAAGAACACCTACTTCTTTCGCAGAGTTCCAGAGTTCAGCTCCCAATAACCAGATCAGGCAGCTCACAAATCCCCAGTGTCAGGGGAAGCTGAAACCTTTGAAGCCTCTGGCCTCTGCAGAGTCCTACACAAACTCATGCGCACATATTCATATATAGACCACACAAATAAAAATAATAAAAAATGATTCTTTAATAAAAGAAAATGCAGTCTCTAGATGGTCCATCCTTTTGTCTCAGCTCCAAACTTTGTCTCTGTAACTCCTTCCATGGGTGTTTTGTTCCCAATTCTAAGAAGGGGCAAAGTGTCCACACTTTAGTCCTCGTTCTTCTTGAGTTTCATGTGTTTTGCAAATTGTAACTTATATCTTGGGTATTCTAAGTTTCTGGGCTAATATCCACTTATCAGTGAGTACATAACATTTGAGTTCTTTTGTGATTGGGTTACCTCACTCAGGATGATGCCCTCCAGGTCCAACCATTTGCCTAGGAATTTCATAAATTCATTCTTTTTAATAGCTGAGTAGTACTCCATTGTGTAAATTCCAGGGATCCATCCCATAATCAGCCTCCAAACACTGACACCATTGCATACCCTAGCAAGATTTTGCTGAAAGGACCCTGATATAGCTGTCTCTTGTGAGACTATGCCGGGGCCTAACAAACACATAAGTGGATGCTCACAGTCAGCTATTGGATGGGTCACACGGCCCCCAATGGAGGAGCTAGAGAAATTACCCAAGGAGCTAAAGAGATCTGCAACCCTATAGGTGGAACAACAATATGAACTAACCAGTACCCCAGAGCTCTTGACTCTAGCTTCATATGTATCAAAAGATGGCCTAGTCGGCCATCACTGGAAAGAGAGGCCCATTGGACTTGCAAACTTTATATGCCCTAGTACAGGGGAACGCCAGGGCCAAAAAGTGGGAGTGGGTGGGTAGGGGAGTGCGGAGAGGGTATGGGGGACTTTTGGGATAGCATTGGAAATGTAAATGAGGAAAATACCTAATAAAAATATAAAAAAAGAAAAGAAGAGAAGAGAAGAGAAGAGAAGAGAAGAGAAGAGAAAAGAAAAGAAAAGAAAAGAAAAGAAAAGAAAAGAAAAGAAAATGCAGTGAAGGAGCCAGAGACACGGATCACTGCGCAAAGGTGCTTGCCACACAAGCCTAGCCACCTGAGGGATTCTCAAAACCACATAAAGGTGGATAGAGAGAACTGACTCCACAAAGCTATCCTCTGAATACTGCATACATGCAGTATCATGCACTCCCCCTTCCTCTGCATCACAGACACACACACACACACACACACCCGCACACATACACACGCATGCACATACAAATTTTTAAAATCTTAAACAGAAAAAAGAAATCCTTTTTATGGAATAATTGAAAGCAACAGAAACATCAAATACCCGAGTACTGATTGTATTAGTCAGGGTTGTCTAGTTGAGCAGAGCTGATAGAAAGAGTATGGACATATATGACTGGATTCAGGGGATTCAACAACAGCTGTGTCCCCACAGAAAGTACAAGAATCGAATAGTTATTCAGTCCACATGACTGGGTGGCTCTGCTGGTCTTCAGTATCCACTGGAATTCCAAAGAAGTAGGCTCTAATGCCGGTGAAGGAACGCCTCAGCAGCAGGCTAGAACTTGCCAGTGACAGTGAGCACACGCATTCGAGAAAGCAAAAGCTTCCTTCTTCCGTGTCCTTTACACGGGCTGCTGCAAGAAAGTGTGGCACAGATTTAGAACGAATCTTCCCACTTCAAAGGTTCAAGAAAATTCTTCACAGGTCTGCCTAGCTGCTCCGGTGTTTAGTTAATTCCAGATTTATTCAAGCTGATAACCAAAAATAGTTATCACAGTTATTTATTGGGGAAACAAGAAACATGATAAGGCACCCCATGGGTCACTGACACATGACTTGATCCTGATAATGTATAGAACAGTAGATGTGTACCTTCAATTGCTGTGGTGAAACACCATGACCAAGGCGACTTATAACAAAGTATTTAGTTTGTGGCTCACAGTTCCAGAGAGATAGAATGTATGACCAATAGGACCAGCATGGCAGCAGGCAGGCAGGCATGACACTGGAGCAGTAGCAGAGAGCTTACATCTACAAATTCAAGGTAGAGATACTGCAAATGGTGTGAACTTTTAGAATCTCAACACTCATCTTGTTGGAGGAGTGACACACCTCCTATTCCTTCCCAAATAGTTCCACCAACTGGAGAGCAAGAATTCAAATATATGAGCCTATGAAGGCTATTCTTATTCAGACTACCATGGGTGGAGAAGGTAGTGTCTGGGTCTTGCAGCAGGAGCTACCTACATAAGAGAAGGGACAGGTATGTAAGAAGAAAGACAGGGGCCAAGAGGGTGTCAGCAGACAAACCAAGAAAGGCCATCAGAAAAGGATACTACCAGCCCCACATCAAACATCCAAAAGACTTGGGGAGATTAAAGGCAGCGAAAGTATCCCCAGGTGTCAGCCAGGGGTGACTCTGACAGCTGTCCTAGGGTCATGGGGTAGCAGCCAGTCTGCAATGGGTCAAAGAGTGAGTGAGAAGAGGGCAAAGTACAAAAGCCTTCTCAGAATCAAGACTGTGGGAAAAATAGAGCTGAGGTGACCCTTGGGAGGCTGAGGTGACCCCTGGGAGGTGAGCAAGGAACCCACAGGCTCCACTGTGAGGAGGCCAAAGTCAGAGTGCAAACTGGATCAAAGAGGGCTGTCTCCACCCAAGGAGGCGGGGGTACCTCTATAGCCGTCCTGGGCTGGGTGGGCTGGGTGGGCTGGGTGGGCTGGGTGGGCTGGGTGGGCTGGGTGGGCTGGGTGGAGATGGGCTGGATGCCCTGAGACAGAAGAGCTGCTGAGGCAGGCCAGAGAGGCAGTGGAGGTGTGGGGAGAGGGCGGGAGGGTCACTGAAAGCATGGAGTGGAGCATTAAACTACAAGGGTGTGTTCATGTCTCCTCCTCTCATGCTCACAGTGAGTAGGATGAGGTATGAGATGGGCTCTGGTCACCTGAGGCTGAATTTGTCAGGGAATGAGCAGAGCAGACCTGAGGGAAGGAGGAAGGACTGGCCATGCTCAGAGGAGCTGACAAAAGGACACTTTCAGGACTCAGGTGGAAGAAGACATCAATGTCTAAGGGACCATTGGACAGGAAAAACTGGTTGGGAATGCGGCAGTGGAGGTCATGAGTGAGTGGGGTGAAGGCTACGGTAAGAAAATAGACTCCTGAAATTTAACAGAGAGATGGTTTTTAAAATGAGAACAAAGAGTTTGACTCCATTGTAACAAATAATCCAAAAACACAGTTTAACTTTTTTTTTTTCCCATTTAGAGGAAACCCAGAAGGCAGCCCACAATTCTCTTGGTGTCTCTAAAGGCGTCAGTGACCTGGGCTTTGGTTGTTTTCCTGCCTTGCCCATCCTAGCAAAGAGCTTCTACTCCCAAGGTCACCGTAAGACAGTGGTTCTCAGCCTTCCTAATGCTGCAACACTCTGATACCGTTCCTCATGTTGTGGTGACCCCTAGCCATGAAATTATTCCATTGCTACTTCACAACTGTAATTTTGCTACTGTATGAATCATAATGTAAACATCTGTGTTTTCTGATGGTCTTAGGTGACCTCTGTGAAAGGCCATTGGACCACCCCAAAGGGTCGAGACCCACAGGGTGAGACCCACCGTGTTAGCCTTAATATGGCTGCTGTGTGCCAGCTGGTACATCTGGATTTCAAGCAGCTGCATACTTTGAAAACCAAAATCTCCCATCCCCGGTTGAATTAGCCTTCCAGGAAGCTCCACCCCGACACATTCCCTTTCATCTCTTTCCACCCTACTCTAGTCACCAAGCCAGAAGCAAAGAAGACAGAAAAATCTGTGAGCTTTTCTTGCTTCCTTTAAGGAAGTGTCTTACTTTGCAGCACAGGCTGTCCTCAAATGCTTTATTCTC
Source organism: Mus musculus (assembly GCF_000001635.26). Taxonomy (NCBI): domain Eukaryota; kingdom Metazoa; phylum Chordata; class Mammalia; order Rodentia; family Muridae; genus Mus; species Mus musculus. Next base: position 57,169,112 of record NC_000080.6, on the reverse strand, counting down.
CTGCCTCAACACCCACCCCACCACCAACACTGCAATTACATGTGTCCAATACCACACTGCACAGAAAAGCCAGTTTTCATTCAAGGTGGCAAGGGTCTAGGCTAATACCAAGGTCTCCTCATTGCTGTGACCAAATACTTGGCAGAAGCACATAAGAGGAGAAGAGTTTACTTCTTCTCAGGCTTTCAAGGGACCTTCAGTTCAGCGTAGTAGGGAACGCATGGCTGCGGGTGGTTCTGCACATGATGGGATCAAGGAACAGCAGCTGGTTACACAGCACTGACCATGAAGCTGACTGGTACCCTGTAACACCCAAAGCCTGCCTACAGTGGCCTTAAGTCAGCCAACTAGGCCACATCTCCCTGGATTCCATAATCTCCCCACATGTTGTCAGCATCTAAAGACTAAGTGTCCAAACACATGAGCCTATGTGGACATTTCATGGAAGCCTAGCACCAAGGAAGACAGAGGTGGTGGGCAATTAGCAGATGCCCTTAAAAGCAAGCCATTACACCTGAGGATCACAGTAAAATGGAATCTGCTTTCTCTAAAGTAAGGTTTTGTTCCAGGTGCAGTTACTGCCTAAGCTAGAGTCCCTTCTGGTGAGCTTGGGAGGCACCCCTGGTGTGAGCTTAGCACTGCCATCCCGAGGTGTCTCTTGTTTCTCCTCTATTCTGTTTTTAAGCTGACATGAGCTCTAGCTAGACAGCGCTAAATGATCGGAGCAGGGCAGGGGTCATGAGAGAACAGCATCTTTATGAGCACCTTGCTGGGCTTGGACCTCCCCACTGTCCACCAAGGCAGAAGAGCCTTGGTCCCGCCACCGCCACCACCTTTTTTGCATCCCATTTACTGCAAAGCCAGCAAGGAGAATTCACTGAGGAGCCCAACCCAGCTTCCAAGGATTCAGCACGGGGTGCTTCTGACTTCCACTTCTGCTGACACACAAGGTCTTCAGAGTGAGTCCCACCCCTCTGACACCTTTGAGCTCCTAGACATCTTAGAGACCATCTATACAATCCATAAATGAAGAATCTCAAATAAAACCGATTGGATACTATTAAAACCATTTACAACTGGGCCCCCATCCTCCAGTTATGGCCACCAATAAATATCACTCTGTGTTACACCACTTGGTTCAGCTTAGTTTTCTCCTCAGTTTTATACTCTGAGGAAAAAAAAGATCATTTTTCACTTTATTGTTTTTAAATTGAAATAGAATCATTGCAACTTATAGGTATGGTAGATTGAGGAGGAATGGCTTCCATAGACTCATGTCTTTGAATGTTTGGCCCATAGGGAGAGAGAGGCCTTATTGGAGCAGTTGTGGCCTTGCTAGAGGAAGTGTGTCACTAGGGGCCAGCTTGGAGGTCTCAAGGGCTCAAGCCTACTGCCTCTTACTGACTGACTGCCTCTTACTGCTGCCTGCAGAGCTCTCAGCTCCTTCTCCAGCGCTGTGTCTGCCTGCACACTGCCTTGTTTCCCACCATGACGGGCAATGGAGAATTCTGAACTATAAGCCAGCCCCAATGAAATGTTTTCTTATATAAGAGTTGCTGTGGTCATGGTGTCTCTTCACAACAGCAAAACCCTAAGACAATGTGGTTCCATGTGACATTTCTGCATCTGTATGCAATGCATAGTTAAATACCAGATCAGGGCAACCAGCAGCTTCGTATCCTCAGACATTTATCATTCCTTTGTGCTGTAAACGTTTAGAATCGTCTCTACTAGCTATGTTTTACAAATATCTGTCTTTTGGATATTTGCTTGTTTGTTTTAAGACAGGATTTCACTCTGAAGCCCTGGCAGGCCTGATCTTTATAGAGACCAGGCTGGCCTTTGGCCTTGACCTCACAGAGCTCTTCTTATCTTTGTCTGAGTACTGGGATTAAAGACAAGCATCATCATGCTGGCCTTATTTATTGTTCTTTAATTCTTGTGTATATGTATGAGACGGTATCTGTGACTAAATATCCTGGCACTGGAGCTATGTGAGTTGTGAGTTGTGGGTTCTGGAACTGAATCCTTGTTCTCTGCAAAAGCAGTGAGCATGCTTAAACACTGAGCCATCTCTCCAGCCCCATCCAATTTTATGTTTATATTTTATGGGATATATATATATATATATATCCCACGTATGTGCTCTTAGTTGCTGAGCCATCTCTCACTCTCTAGTAACCACTTTTTTTTTTCTGAGACAGGGTTTCTCTGTGTAGCCCTGGCTGTCCTGGAACTCACTCTGTAGACCAGGCTGGCCTTGAACTCAGAAATCCACCTGCCTCTGACTCTCAAGTGCTGGGATTAAAGGCATGTGCCACCACTGCCCTGCTAGTAACCACTTTTAAGTATTCCATTCATTATTGTCAACCACTTCACTACTTTACTACAGAATATTAAAAGTTATTCCTCTTCTCTAACCTCACCTCTTATTTCCATTAGTTAGATAGAATTATATAAATAAATGAAGTTGTATAGTTGTGACTTTGCCAGTTAAATGAGTGAAGAAACAAACCTCCCCACTAGGAAAGTTTGTTCCAAAGTGCTCTGAAGTTTCAGAAACACCCTTGAGAGATTTGTGATTAAGTTTGTAGATTGAGGTACATTTGTGTCCTTCAGACTGAGAAAGGAGCGTCTAGGTCTATTGGGAAGTTGAGGCTTTTAAACACATCTGGGCGCCAGGTATAGTATCATAGCTATGTAATCCCAGTTCTCAGGAGGCTGAAGCTGAGATGCTAAGAGTTCAAGGCCAGCCTGAGCTACAGAGAGTGCTCCAAGCTAGCCTAGGCTAGTGAGTAATGACTTATAAAACAAATAACGAAAAGAAAAAAAAAATCTATGTGTAAACTTTTCCATCTCCCACATGATTTACAAAGCAAAAAATGAAAAAAAAAATCCATGTGTATTTCTTTCCACCTCTCACTGAACAGGGACCTGGTCTGGTGGCTGCGACCAGGCTAAGCCTGTGTAAGATCTGTCTGGCAACATGGAACTGCTGTCTCTGTCTGGTTCAGTCCTGCTCAGTCCTAAGATTCTCTTAACAATTCTCACTATAAATACAGAGTTAAAACAAATTAGGATATGTGCAGGAACACACCTAGGGAATGATGTTATGTGGTGAGCAAGGGCTTCCCTCACAGAGACTGACAGAGCCACTCCATGCCCTAATGTTCTTTGTGTCCCCAGCAGCATCGAAGTTGGAGACAGGCTCTGCAGGGCCACCTGGCTTGCTACACATGTTGCAATTCCCCACCCAGGCTGAACACCTGAGAGATGCTGGCAGAACAGCCTGGGAACTGCGGTGTGCTGTCTGCCCAGCAGAGAGTGTCTGTGGCAATCAGGGCACCGCTGTTTGTTTTCAGTTGTGGATGCCAGTAGAATTGGAAAGGCTCAGAAAGAGCGGTCCAAATTCATTCAGACTCCAAAGGACAATTCTCCTTTGAATCAGAGCTTCACAAGGCTGCCCTCCCTTTGAAGGCAATTGTTGTTCTTGTTTTTCTGTTGGTGTGGTGTCTGCCAAAAGCATAACTCTGAAGATCATTGAGCATCTGAACATGGTGTCCACTCAAAGCTCTACTTTCCTCCTGTGTTTAGACCCAGCTGACCTGGAACTCAATAATCCTCCTGCCTCAGCCTCTGGATTGCTGACATTTCAGACGTGTACCATCAGCAGTGCAAAGCTTCTGGGTGAAACATTCCCTTGAAAATTTACAAAAGCAAAAAATATACATGTCAAAACGAATGTCTTTTTTTTTTTTTAAGATAAAATGCCATGTGTTCCAGGCTGGTCTCTTTCTTACTCATTATGTAGCTGGTGATGGCACTGAATGGCTTCCTCCATCTCTGAAGTCCTGGGGTGACAGGCATACATCACCATGCCAGCTTTATCAGTGCTGGGGATCAAACCCAAGACCTCATGCATGCTAACAAATGACCCACACCCCCAGCCCCGAGGACTGTGTCTATCAACAGCTTAGTGGAATCACACAGCATGCTAAGGAGGCATCTATAGGAGGTTTTATATGTAATGGGAATGGTAGTTTTATTTCATCAAGTGATATAAATAAAACAAACAAGCAAACTCCTTCCTTGGAACCTCTGGCACGATGGCTAAGCACACTTGGTTAGAATTTGACTGAAATAATGGCTCCCAAACCCTTTGGTACCATGACTTGGGGCAAGTTATTAACCTCTGTAGTCCTCATTTTGTTTGTCTGTAAAATGGGGATAATAATAGTCATACTTCATGGGACTGTTGTTTGGATTAACTAAGGTGGTGATTAGCAAGGGTTACATCCACACATAGTAAACCTTCAGAAACTGGAAGCTACCTTTATTTTGTCATTACCCACTATAAAGTAACTACTACTAATAACACACCAAGGCTCATGGGTGTTTTCCATGCACCATTATATACTATTATTCTCTCTCTAGACATTTGGAGATAACTAAGCCAGACAAATACCATTCCCCCACTGTTGACCGTGGGTTGTCTGCCTGCTGCGTTCTGGAAGAGTCTCAGCATATTTAATGTGTCAGCCAATGCAGTATCTCGCTTGAATGCAGAGAGCACTTACAGAGTAAACGAATAGAGAAACCATTAACTTTGAGGGTTTGTCTGTCTTGCCTGTCAAGTCAACAAATAGTGTTGGGTTTGCAGACAACACCAAGAGCTGCACTTTTTCAAACTCATTGTCAGAGACTAGGTCAGTCTTTTAGAGTTTGCTTTTAGAACAACTGTGTTTTGATCATATTTTTTAGAAGAGATGGTTTAATAGTAAGACTGGCTTAAGTATATATCGGAGCACATCATTGTATTCACAGGAAAAATGGTTTAGAAATACATATCTATGTGTGTGCCTGCACTTAAATGTGTGTGTATGCGAGTATCCTCTCTCTCCTGTTCTGAAGTGTGGGGGGCTAAGAGGGAGAGAGCAAGTGAAATTACCATCAGTGAGGGAGTGTTTAATGAAAATATTTAAATCAATTTCTCCCTCCTCCTAAGCTCCTGCCACCTCACCAGTTTCTAGATAAAGCCTGCTTTGAGACGGAGCTGGCCCTGCCACCGCTCACAAGAGAAGCACATGAGCATCCTCCTATCCCTAGCCTGTTTTCTTGAACTCCCTGTGACCTTCTACAGTGAACAAAGCAGAGAAGCCTAGTGGAGTTTTTAAAGTCCTTTCACATCATCTCTTCAGCCCCACGATACAAAAGGTTGAAAAGGAACGAACTACATTTCCATGCAGTAAAATGCGGGTGTTGACACCTTTTGCTTTGGCATGGTCTCAAATGCACAGGTGTGATGGCCTCCTCTTTAACAGTACCTGCTATCTGAGGATCCTGTGTTACATAGGACACCCTGGCTGAAGCCCTCCAGACCCGGGACAGCCTCTGCAAGGGCCTGGGAACACTCAAATCCCTCTCAGACCCCTCCTCTGCCTTCCTTCCCCTCCTCACTCAGTTGCCATTTAACAGTCAGAACATAGGGATAAGATGAAGGATGGATAGAGGTGCGTCTGACAGAGACCCTGCCCCTGGAGTCACAGGCACCTGCTCAGGCTGGAAATCAGCTAGCTTTCTGCAGAGCAGCCCGGGTTGGTGCCAGGCCGGCTTTGCATCGCTCTAGTTGGCCAGTCTTACAAAGGCCAGCCAGCTCCTGCCTGCGCTGACCACAGCACGTTCCAGGTAGAACTGTGAGGGGGCCTGCAACCTACCCAGATAGAGAGAGTGGGGCACCAGTGGGGAGGAAGGGGGTGATGCCTGCGGGGAACTCAGAGCAAGTGGAAGACAGTGTCACCCTGTCCCCACAAAGCCCACTGTTTAGTAGAAAACACTGTTTAGTGTCACCCATCGCACAAACCTCATCAGGGTGAGGTTCTGGGGATCAGAGAGAAATCGGCGCTAGACCCTGCCATGGACAGAAATTCAAACGGGACTCATCCCTAACAGCAGACTCAAGGAAGGAAGACCTCCGAAAGGCTCATTTTTTATGTAATTCCTCCTTCAAGAAAATAAACATGGACAGAAAAAATAAGAAGGGTCAGGGGTTCAATCAGCAGTTGAGTGTCAGGCTCTGGATTTGACTCCTAGTGCTACCATAACCTCCAGAAGAAGGAGGAAGGGAGGGAGGGAGGGGGAAGGGGAAGAGAGGGGAGGTAAAGGAGGGGAGAGAAAGGGAGGGGAAGGAGGAGGGAGGGGAAGGGGAGGGGGAAATGAGGGGAAGGGGAGGGGGAGATGAGGGAAAGGGAAGGAGAGAGGGAGGGGAGGGAGAGGAGGAGGGAGAGGGGAGGGGAGGGAACACCAGGTTGGCTTGATAGAAGGAGGGGTTGGGGGAGGGGTGCACATATGATCAAAAATACATTGTATTCGAAGAACAAATTTAAAAACGAGAAGAAAAAGAAATCCTTTAAAAATGTTTAAGTAGAATTTAGTAGTGATCAAAAACTACCCTGGTTCTCACAAACATCCCTGGGAAAGCTGGGTTACTGGGGCTTCAGTCTGTTCTGTTTGTGTGGTGTCTTAGAATTGTTTGAAGAAGTAGTTTGGGCTTGTTTGCTTTTTTTTTTTTTTTTTTTTTTTTTAGCAAAAGGAGTAAGCTGTTGGCAACAGAAAATGTTAGAGGGGCCCAGCAGTCAAGTTCTCAAACAGCCTTCAGTCGCCCCTACTCCCAGACCAGAAGCGCTTTTAGTTGGGACAAGAAAAGGGAAAGAAACAACAAAGCAGCCATCGCACTGCGGCTACCTCAGTCCAACCCGAAAGACAGACTTCCTTGCGTGACCTACATCGGCTGACTGGCCATTTGTCATCCAGGTTAGACACAAGATAGAAGTGAGCATTGTTCTGATGATTGGCCCTGATAACATCCCAGGAAAACTGGTGAGAGAGAGAGAGAGAAAAGCAGACCGCAGGCAATGCTCTCATTTGAGTTTCAAAAAGCACGATTTTTCTTTTAAAGAAACATCTTCAGTTTCCAAGGCTGAAGGCACAGTTTCTAAGAGCAAACTAAAAATTTCCACTGGACTCACTTGTGGGAAGCAACTCTAGTCAGTGGCCAGTGGGCTGCCAATCTCAGCTGTCCCCAGACACTAGACACTGCCCACTCACAGTCACCAGCCTCACTCCCCACCACAACCACTTTCTGTCTCTCCCTTGCCTAGAAAATACTTTTGAACACTAATATTTGTAGGCTACTGCTGACTAAGCTGATGAAAATAAAGCCTTATTGTACTGCAGAGCCCATAAACCCATGTGTTTGCCTGTGTGTGTGTGTTATATGTGTGTGTTATATGGGTGTGTATTATATGTTGGTGTGTGTGTCTGTGTGTCTGTTTCTGTATGTGTGTGTTTGTGTCCATGTGTGTATGTATATTTGTATATCTCTGTGTGTATACATATATGTATGTGTCTGTTTCTGTGTGTCTTTGTGTATGTGTATGTGTGTGTCAGTGTCTGTTTCTGTGTGTGTGTCTGTGTCTATGTGTCTATGTGTGCGTCTATGTGTGCATGTCTGTGTGTGTGTATGCGTATGTGCATTATTTAGTCCTCTAGGTAACCCTGTAAAGAGGCTATTGTCACCCCACCCCTCTTCTCACTACTGAAGCCAGTTCTCAGGGGAGTCACTTGCCTGGGGCCACCCAGGGAGCAGGTGGAACACAGCCAGGCCCAGCTGGGCTCTGACTTGGCTGTTGCATCCAGAGGCCTGGCCCTGCAGCTGGTGGATCAGCTGCTGTTTCTCAGGGTTGCCAGCACCTTCCGTACCTCCAATGACTTTCTCTACTGGAATTACACATCCCACTTCCTCAGCCCGTCCTCCCCCCACTCCTCCTGGAAGCTGTTTCAACCTGTCGCTCTACTGTTCTGTGTGTGCTTAGGTGGGCCTGTCACTGAGTCTCCTGTGAGCCACAAAGCAGAATGTAAAATCTTTTATTCAGATCCAGAATATTTGGTTCTTCCAGTCACTAGAAGGTGGCAGCTGACTGTCAAGTTCCTCTTCTTAGGTGCCTAATGGAAGGCACACTTCTACAAGGCTGAGGCAGGAGAGAAGAGGGTGGTTAAGGGAACATGGAGAAAGAAGGAACTTCTAGCCTGAGATCTGGTTTCTCTATGTCTGACAGAGTCAAGAACTTAAGCACAGACAACAACAGCTGTCAAGACTGCCTGGGTCATAAGGCAGTTCTGGTTTTAGGGCCTGAGGAACCCTCGCCCTGATTTCCATAGCAGCTAGACTGACTTTCCTTCTCACCAGCAATGCGTTCAAAGTTTCCTTTTCCCACCTGCTCACCAACCCTTTTATTATTTGTTTTCTCAATCGACTGCCATTCAGCTACGACACTCCTATGTGTTTATCCAGAGAACTCTGTGTCAACATGTCACAGAGACACTTGCATGTCAATGTTGACTACAGCATTACTCACAATAGCTACACGGTGGAACCTGCCTAGGTGTCCAAAGACAGAGGGATAGGGAAAGAAATGTGGTATATACACCTGTGGAATTTTAGTCTGCAATAAAGAATGAGATTCTCTTATTTGTAGGGAAATGGAGGTTGTCATATTAAATGAGTTGAGTCAGCTTCAGCCAAATATTTCATGCTTTCTTTTGTCTGTAGATTCTCCATTTTATGTTTCATTAAATCATGTATGTGTCATATGCCATAAAAGTAGAGTAAATTTGTCTAGAACAAAGAATACTAATGAGAAAGGGGGAGGGCAAATGGGAGGGTAGGAGGATATGGGGAAACATGGTCAAAATACATTATACACTTAACATGAAAATGCCTTTATAATTTGACCCCAAATTGATCTTGTCTAAAAGAAAGGCAGGGACAAAGATGGAGCAAAGACTGAAGGAATGGCTGACCAGTGATCAGATCGTTTTGAGACCCATCCCATGGGCAGGCACCCATCACTCACACCATTGATGATACTATGTTGTGCTTGCAGACAGGAGCCTAGCATAGCAGGCCTCTGAGAGGCTGTACCCAGCAGCTGATGAGACAGAGGGGGATATCCAGATACCCATAGATAAACACTGGACTGACTGGAGGTTGGGAACCCCTGTGGGAGAGTTAGGGGAAGGATTGAAGGCCCTCAAGCAGATGGCAACCCCACAAGAAAACCAACAGTGTCAACTAACCTGGACCCCTGGGAGCTTCCAGAGACTGAGTCACCAACCAAAGAGCATACATGGGCTGGCCTGAGGCCTAATCCTGCAGAGATTTGATGCATCAGGTTGGGGAGATATAAGAGGAGGTTGCCTCTTAAAGGCAAAGAGAATGGGGGTGGGAGAAAGAACTCTTTGAGGGGGTACGGGGAGGGGGGCAACATTTGGGATGTAGATAGATAGATAGATAGATAGATAGATAAAGCCTTTATACAACTCAGCACTATCTACAATGAATATGCACTAAGAAAAAGAATGAAAAGAGTCCCTGTATAAGGATAACTCCCTTTGCTGAGAGATCTCAAACCAGTCTGTTACACGGATAAATGAACAATGTTTAAAGCTAAAACATGCATTCTTTTAAGAGTACCCATAGTGATTTGAATATGCTTGGCCCAAGGAGTGGCACTATTTGGAGGTGTGGCCTTGTTGGAAGAAGTGTGTCACTGTGAGCGTGGGCTTTAAGATCCTCATCCTAGCTTCCTAGAAGCCAGGATTCTCGTAGCTTCCTTCAGATGAAGCTGTAGAACTCTCAGCTCCTCCTGCACCATACCTGCCTAGACACTGCCATGTTCCTGCCTTGATAATGGACTGAACAACTGAACCTGTAAGCCAGCCCCAATTAAACATTGTCTTTATAAGTGTTGCCTTGGTCATAGTGTCTGTTCACAGGAGTAAAACCCTAAGACATTATTTCTCTATCATCCCTAAACCTAAATAAGTTACCTCACAATACTGCCTATAGGAATTAAGATCAGGGAAGTAAGCAAACCAGCTCATTTTTTAAAAGCTAATTTAAAAATTTTGCCTAGTCTTTGAATTTGGTTTGAAGATTATATACTTTAAAAGTAAAATGACCTCAAAATCACGTAGATGACTATTGCTAAGACATACAAAGGCACCTCCCCACTCCATGCTTAAGTGAGAGAGTATACTGCTGATCTAGTGATGCAGTTTTGAGACTGGCAGGACCCTTCTCAGCGCAGGTGTGCTTGACCCAGGCACTTAGGGTAGTGGAAGCTCAACTTGAACTCTCAAGTCCATGGTCTCCAACCAGAAAGACACAGATGTGTGGAAGGAAGCAGAGAAGAAGCAAACTTCCTTGAGGGGGCCACTGAGAAATTCCTGAGTGGGAGCAGTTCCCACAACAGAAAAAAGACAACAAGCTGGTTTTGTCTAGGCTTGTTTGTTTTGTTTTGAGTGAGACTTACATCAGGAGCTGGACTAAGACTGAGGTAATTCCTGCTGAGGTCAGCTTATCACCTGGGCCAAGCCAACGGAGGGCCTGCACACTCTGCTGGTCTCCCAGGTCCAAAAAGGAGGGACTCACACTTGGCTCACATGCTGCCCACCCAGTTAGGGGTTGCTGAAAGCTCTCTTTGTCCGCCTCTCACTGACGCTTTGTGAGCTGCTGACCCTGACTGCTCACTTTTTACCCACTAGTCATTGATTCTGCAGGTATCCAGCTGGCCACTAATTAGAACCACAGACACCATCATATGACCCCATTGACCCTAAGGACCTAATAATGGATTTGAAAAAACGAGACTTCCAGTCTTAAAATGTGGGGGACAGAAGAGGGTATTTGGAGGTGTGTGAATATGTTCAAAGTACAATATATAAATATATGAAACTGCCATAATGAGCACATTAATATAATTTAAATATCAGTGGCTATTTGCATGATGAAAAATAAAAGAACATTGGGGAATTTAGGATGGGAAGGTTTGTGTTCTCAGCTGATTTGGTCAGCCAAACTCTTGGTTTGCCTTTCTCTTTTTCGTGGCCTTGAAAAGATTATATTAGCTACTTTGCTGTTGCTGTGGTAAAGCACCGTGACCATGGTAACTTATAGAACAAAGAGTTTATTTGGACCCATGGTTCCAGAGAGATGAGCATCTCTGAGAGCAGAGGGGCTGAAGCTGGAAGCTGAGAGTTTGTATCTTGAACCATAAGCAGGAAGCAGAGAGAAAAACCTGGAAAGGGGGTAAATTTTTAAATGCTCAAAGCCCACCCTTGTGACATATTTCCTCCAGGAAGACACACCTCCTAAACTTCCCAATTGGCACCACACACTGGGGACCAAGTTTTCAAACATCTGAGCCTATGGAGGACATTCTCATTCAGGAACCTAGACCGCGGGAACACCACAGAACATGGTTCTGCAAAAGGTGGAAAATTCCCCATGTTGAGTTCTCACCACTATAAAATTAAGATGAGCTAATTTCATGCAGCTGCTGAAAGATAGCTGCGATTCATTTTCTTATTAACATTGGAGGATCGCTTTCCATACTCACATAGAACTGAACAAGGCTTCAGAATGGTCCAATACCTCAAAGCATGTTGTTATTGGGCAGGTCACTTTGTGAGGATTCTATAATACATTTCCCAAGCATGGACGAGATTCCAGCTTAAATGGAACCCAGATTCCAGTTGGGGGTGGTTATAGGACTGAGGAAGAGAACTACAGAAAGACACATTCTTGTCTGTAAGAGAAGGCAAAGGAGAAGACACACTCCTGTGGGAAAACAACAGCTTTCATTACACACATGCACACACACACTATATACACACTCATACATAAACACACACTCATACACACACACTCATACACACACACACACACACACACACACACACACATGGCAGCATGGTCATTGTATGGAATTGTCTACAATTCTGTTGTTCCTTCTGTGGCTCCTGACACCTGTCAATTTATCACTCTTGTCAGAAAACTGTAAAACTACAAGGTTTGTGTTTGAATAAAGACTCCCTGAACTGACACTTCTTTCATTGTTAGTCATATTCCCAAGTTTTAGACAGAGAATACACATAAAAGAAACCAGATTATCTTAGTTAAGGTTTCATTGCTGTGAATAGACACCATGACCAAGGCAACTCTTATAAAAGACAACATTTAATTGGTACTGGCTTACTAGATCTGAGGCTCAATTCATAGTCATCATGGTGGGAGCATGGCAGTGTCCAGGCAGGCATGGTGCTTGAGGAACTAAGAGTTCTACATCTTTTTTGTTTTTTGTTTGTTTGTTTTTCGAGACAGGGTTTCTCTTTATAGCCCTGGCTGTCCTGGAACTCACTTTGTAGACCAGGCTGGCCTCAAACTCAGAAATCTGCCTGCCTCTGCCTCCCGAGTGCTGGGAAGAGTTCTACATCTTGATCTGAAAGCAGTCAAGAGAAGACTGTCTTCCAGGCAGCTAGGAGGTCGGTCTCAAAGCCCATCCCCACAGTGACACACATCTTCCAACAAGGCCACACCTATTCCAACAAGACCTCACATGCTAATTGTGCCACTCCCTGGGCCAAGCATACTCAAACCACCACACAGATATATCACCATAGGCTGAGGAGATGAATGTGTTAAAATGTTCTTCACAGTGAGTAACAAACACAGTGAGACAGGTGGCTACTCAATAATTTCTGTGCTTTGGAAGTACACAGAACATGTTGGGGTTCAAAGAACATGTTTTCCAATAACAAACCTTGTGAAAGTGAGAGTTACAATCAGCCATATAAGAGAGAATTATCAATCCAGGCACGGAAGAAGAAGGGCCAGGAGTTCAAGGTTTTCCTCTCCCTGGAGAGGGTTTCAGGCCACCCTGGCTGACATGAGAAGCTGTCTCAAGGAAAAATAAACAAACAAAAACAAGAAAGAATGAATGACTGTTAAAAAAAAAGGGGGGGTTGGAACTGGAGAGATGGCTTCACAGTTCTCTTGCTGCTGTTCAACAGGAACTAGGTTCAGTTCCTAACACCTATGTCAAGCTGCTCAAAACCATCTGTAAGTCCTGCTTTAGGAGATCTGACCCCTATGCCTCTGAGCTCAACTGCACTCATGTGCACAGATCCACTTGCAACTACACATACCTACACGTAAACTAATAATAATAATAATAATAATAATAGATAGGTTATTTTTCCACACTAGTGAAATGAGCCAATTCAAGCCAAATGAGATTATATTAAAAGCAGATTTTTTGAAAGATGCACTTGGATGAGTTCACTGGCCTCAAGGATTGAGGTCAGAGATTCGCAGTGGGTACATGGGAGGGTGGGGGGGACGGGAGGGGTGAAAAAGGGCATGCCTAGAAAAAAAGAGAATGAGAAGAAGTAGGAGGAAGAGAGGGGGGGGAGGAGAGAGCGGGCAAAATGTCTAGATTATATAGTGAAGAGGCTCTGGGGGAAGGGCAGCCCTGCCCTGGAAGGTTCAAGGTTGGGGGAGGGGGAGGGAGGGCAGAGTATGCCAGGTAGGAACTAAGGGATGCTGGGGAGAACCTGAAGGCTGGTCTGCTTTGATATGTAAACTATGCACCTCAGTCCCTTGTCCCCGGTCTAAAACCAAGCAATAATAGTAATTCAACCTTTAAAAAAAGAGGAAGAAATTGATGAGTTCCACACACACTGTCATGCTGTGGACGCATTAGAAATGGATGTTATAAAAGGATCATGTGGAAGAAACCATCCAGACTGCAGGAGGCTACTTAAGAGACCAGGCACCTGGGACCAAGCCGGAAATGAAAGAAAGCTCTGTGGCCTGTTTAGGAAGAAAGGGCTTCAAAGACAAACGGTTCTCCATGTCAAAGCTCTCACCTCTCCCAGCATTGTTCTGGAGAAGAGTTTGAAAAGAAAGCAAAATAATTACGGGATAGATACCACAAGGGCACAGCTCCCTAGTGTGAAGCTAGAAATGACTTGTGAGTTCCTTAAGCCAGGCCTTCAGCCCCAGGTCACCAGACTCCCCAACAGCACAAAACTGTCCCAGCAAATCTCCGAGCGTAAGGGCTACATGTAGAATTTACACGTGCTCCAACACCTCATTCCACAGAGCCACAGGCTCAAAGGCAGAGGGGCCAGAGAAGGGATGGCTGATAGCTATTAATTCAGAAGTAGCAACCCCAAAGAGAAACAAAAAGCCTGGCTGAGAGAAATGCCCTGCAGAAGGAAGCAGGGCAGCAACCCGGAGCCTTCAAAAGGCCACAACGGCAGCTGGGAATAAACAGAAACTTTCTCACAAAATGCCTTCTTCTACAGGGAATAGACCGGAGACTCAGCTGTGAACTTTTGGTGGGCTTAGCCTTCTCGTTCTCTACCAGGTTTCACAGCTCTTCCTTGATTGGACCTCCCCCCACCCCCTCACCATATTTTCCTCCTCATATTCAGCCAGAGCCCGCTGGCACGGGCATCCCTGTAAATGCCAATAGCCTACAGCTTTACAGACAGAACTGCACCTGGAGCCTTTTGAAGGAAGCAAGAGAGGGAAGACTTCAGAGCCCTGCTCCCAGAAGATAACTAGAACTGTGAAAGCCTCAGGATCCGGTGCCAGCCTGTTTCCTCACCAAAGAAGGAAGATGCAACTTTAAGATTCTCTGGGGATAGAGTTCTCAGAAGCTTCCTGGCCTTAAGGCTTCTGCCCTGGGCAAGGAGCTCGCTCAAGGCAGTGTCCTAGACTGGCCCAGCAGCTGTAGACAGGACTCATTCTTGCCACACTCTCTAAGACCCTGCCGGCACCTTGACTACAGGTGAGAATTCATCCCTTCACTTTCCTTTAGCTTCAGACATCTGCTGCTCCAGGGACCCAGAACTCCAGCCCTCAAGACCCGCCACTCCTGCTGTAGCTACCACTGACCTACAGGCATGTGCTGCAGGGGACTGCTTTTTGCTTTGCTCCCCCAAACCCTCTAAGAGCCTTTGCGTTGTAACTTCTCAGAGCTGTTGTGGCTCTCAGGCAGCATCCTGCTGCTACCGACACTTCAGACTCATTCTATTTAAATTTGGCACAGCAGACTGCCTAATGTTATTGTATCCTACTTAAGGTTGTTAATCCGTGCCAACAATCACCTCCCATTTACTTTCTGCTTTGTTCCCACTCCATGCTTGGAGGAGGTTGGAACACACAGCCAGGTGGGTGCCAGAGATGATCTCCACTGACTGCTTCAATAAGATGAGGCAAACATTGTCCTCTGGGGTATGGTTTTGTGCAGTGGAGGAGGTATAATCAATTGCTCTGCAGATCATATTGGGCAATTGTCACACATGCTTTAGACACTGTAAACAAACGGTCTTATCAGATGCTCTTAAAAATAGATAACCGATAGATCTACAAAGGTAAGGAAAGGAAGAGCTACGTCTCGGCCTTCCTCGTGGCCTGCCTGGGTGCTTCATACAGCCCCAGGCCCTCTCCACGGTATCTAGCCACCATGTGAGAAACTCAGTCTAAACTAAGAGGTGAGACCCTGTGAGTGAAGGACCCTACAAGAAGAGAGACCCATCCCAAACCTACTGTCAAGCCCAGAGTCTAACTGAACACATCTGCACACATCTGCACAGAAGACCCAGTGGAAGAGCAACAGAACAACCTGGGGTGGGCGTGTGCAGCCGACCTACAGTGGAGAGAAACAGTAAGCCTTCTGGTTCTTCAGGTCATCAATGACTGGAATGATTTGTTATACCACAGCAGATCACAAATGGTCACACAGCACGTGGACTCACCAGACAGTGACTGGAGGAAAGTTTTAGAACATTTTTCTTATACTTTTTTGGTTTTGGTTTTTTGTTTTTTTCCGAGACAGGGTTTCTCAGTATAATCCTGGCTGTCCTGGAACTCACTTTGTAGACCAGGCTGGCCTTGAACTCAGAAATCCACCTGCCTTTGCCTCCCAAGTGCTGGGATTAAAGGCATGCGCCACCTCTGCCTGACTACTTCTCTTATACTTAAGACAGCACCTGCTACAAGGGATGCCCTGGAGAGGCCAGTTATTACTCAATCATATGAGCACTCCTTTAGGTTTGTGTGATGCTGTGGGCAACCCCCCACCCCCATGCCTGGGGAAGAGTTCACCCCAGATAAAGCAGTGATAACAGACTAAAGAAATAATCCCAACGGAGCATAACTTGTGAACCTGTGAGTTCACGGGGTGACCTACAGAAGCAAGAGTGACGCAAAGACAGTTACATCACCAAAAAGCCTGAGCATCACAGGTGAAAATCTCAGAAAAGATGCACCCATGGAGTTCCTCACCCACTGGCAGGCTGCGCCACTGAAGACCAACTCCTCTCAGTTGTTTGCTGTTTATAACTGTGGGCATAGACCTTATGAACCTCTGAACTTTCAAGCCTTTCTAGTTTCCTTCATTTCCTGAGTCTTACCAGCTTTTCTCCTCTCTCTGGGAGGGTGTGGTTCCCTTTAGAGGAAATAAACATAGGAATTCCCAAATCTTGTCTTCTGGGTGAAACAGAAGACAGGAAGATGAAGGACAAGCAGCAAGCCTCTGGGTACCAGGACTGTTCGAATCCGTGAGCTTAACTCACTTATCCTAATCCTCTTCCGAGTACCTCGATGACCTGATCATCTGACTCTGTACGTGCAAACTCAAAGCAAGGCACAATGGAGCACATCTGTATTCCTGGACACTCAGAAGGCTGGGCCAGCCTGTTCTACAGAGAGAAATCTTTAAAACAAATGCATGAGTAAGTAATACAAGCTCAGACGTTTGCTCTTTTCTCCTGTTGTGCTTCACTCGTATCGGCATGCTTTGGATATTCACTCCCAGTGCTAAGTGAGAACCACACCAAGGAAGGACACATGACATGAGCCTGTGTCCACACTAAGGATCTGTGACTGACTGTGACCATCAGGTGCCATTTCTCCCTATTCTGCCAGGGCAGTGTTACATCTGCCTGTATATCTACCTGCCTGAGAAAGGGTCAGCTCTGCTACTGTTTGGATAACTGTCCCCCAAAGGACCCTGTCTTAAACACTTGGTTCCCCTGCCTGTGATGCTGATGAGAGATGATGGGACCTTTAAGAGAGCTTCTAGTCATCTGAGCATGCTCTTGAAAAGATACTGAGATCCTAACTCCTCCCCCCTCGCTTTTCTTCTCCCCTCCTCCTCCTCCTCTTCTCATTCCTCCCTCTCTTCCTCATCCTCCTCCTATTCTTCTTCCTCCTCCATCTCCTCTCCCTCCTTCCCCTCTTCCTCCTCTTCCCCCTCCTCCCCTTTCCCCCTCCTCCTCTCTCTCTTCCCCCTCCTCCCCTCTTTCCCTCTTCCTCTCTCTCCTCCCTCTCCTCCCCTCTTTCTCCTCCTCCTATTCCCCACCTCCTCTTTTTTTTCTTTTACTCTGTGACCATAAAGAAACTAATTTGTCAGGGGCTGGTGAGATGGCTCAGCGGGTAAGAGGACTGCTCTTCCGAGGGTCCTGAGTTCAAATCCCAGCAACTACATGGTGGCTCACAACCACCCATAATGAGATCTGACACCCTCCTCTGGTGCGTCTGAAGTTAGCTACAGTGAACTTATGTATAATAAATAAATAATTATAATAAATAATTATGTAATATAAATAAATCTTTAAAACAAAAAGAAAAAAAAAGAAATGAATTTGTCACAAGCTATGTCCATGCCTTGTCAAAGCTACAAAAACAATGAGACAAAGCAGGCATAGACCAAAACCTTTCAAAAGAGCTGGGTGTGGTGGAACACGCATGTACTCCTAGAACTTGAGAGGCAGAGGCAGGTGGTTCACTGTGAGTTCCAGGCAAGATAGGGCTACATACTGAGACCCTGAACCCCCAAAACAAACAAACAAACAAACAACAAATCCCAGTCAGTGAAACAGACTTCTTGTCTTGGTAAGCTGACTAGCTCAGCAGTTTGTTACAGTAATGGAAAGCTGTTACCGCATACTCCTCAGTTCTACCCCGTCCTCTTTGACTTCCCCTTCCCCAATTAGCTGCCCACCCCCTCTGTCTTCCGTGTATCTCAGGCTCCTGCATAATTCTACTGATGGGGTGCTAGGGAAATTATATGGAACTATGGCATGCTGAGATTTTATTTAAACTCCACTTATCCAGACAGAACTGGTCTGATGACTGGCACCAAGGGTAACTTCTATCTAGGGGCAAGCATGTGCTCAGAGTTCCGTTCTCAGCACTCGGAACTACTTTCAACTCCAGTTCCAGGGTATCTGATGCCCTCTTCTGGCCTCCTCGGGTACCTGTATTCATGTGCACATTCCAACACAGACATACATATTTAAAGGTAATTTAAGATAAAATTATATATTTAAAAATCAAATGAAGAAAATATTACTTATTTCCATATATCCAAATCAAAATCTGATGGCTGAAAACATGGCCTGTGAGTTCTAAGTTCATTAAGGGCAGCTAGCGGTGTTGGTCACAAAGTCCACAGTCAATGGTGAGGTAATCTTGCTCCTAGGGATGCTCATGAGTGCATGTGTGTGGGGCAGTAGGTCAAGAGAGGTAGCCTGGCCCTTGGTTGAGCTAAAGGTTTTGAAGCCCTGGAGACCCTGAAAGGACGGTAGGAGCTTAGCCTGCTCCCAGGTACCAGGCCCCTGTCTGCAGCACCAACACCCCCATTTGTAGGCATCAGTCACATCAGGGCAATGCTCCAAGACAACCCCCCCCCCCCACACACACACACATAAATGAGGCATCCCTAACATCTCAGACCAAGACAATAGGAAAAGAGACATGACCTGTGGTCACATAAGCTCAAAACAGAGATCTCCATGCTAATGAGATACCTAGAAGCCTGGAGGACTTAGCCAATAAGCTTCCCTTCCCAGACATTCCTCCCTGCCAAAAGGTATTTAATCTCGGGCCCACCCTGAGAAGTGAGGTATGATTTTACACATCCACTTCCCATCATGGCAATAAATGGTTTGGAACCACAGACAGTCTCTTTTCATTGGGATCCAACATGGAGAGCCATGGAGAAGGCCTTTGACTACAGAGCCGCTGTCTAATCTCCTGTAGAAGACCTCTCTGCACTCCCAGCCATGACCACCACCTCTCTCTCCCCACCCCCCCACTTCAAGCCAGGGACTCTCCCTGTGGGACCAGCAGGAGCTCCCCTCTTTTCCTCCCTGCCCAGGCTAGACCCAGCCCTTAGGCCCAGACTCCATTCTTAGTTCTTCTGTGACTTCCAGTGGCGCCTGGATGTCCAAGAGCCTGGGAACTCCACAGTCTCAGCCTCTTTGCAGTCCCGGGGACCCCTGAGCCAGCTCCAGCTGTCCTGCACCTCAGACTGTGATTTCCCACCCTGGCTCTCCCCTACACCCAGTGTGGTGTGGGACAAGGGCAGTCAAATGTTCCACTTCCTGTCTCCCCAAGCGACTACGCCCTGTGGCAGAAGGGACAGGGGACCCACAACCCTACACAAGTGTAGCCAGCAGACCCCATGGAACTGTCCACATCCATCCCAAGATGTGCAGGAAATGCTAGGCTCAGCACCGTGCGCGTCTGTGGCTTGAAATGTGCAGGGGGTGGCCTCAGCCCTTCCTTGAATTATCTTCATGTACATCAGGGCTTGCAGGTCTCACAGGAAAGTTCAGTTGGTGAAGTCACAGCTGGTTACCCTCGTGTCATGGTTCCCTGTTTGTCTTCGATCCTGTATCATTCTGAAGAACACAGGTTCACCTGACCCTCAGAATGAGAGAAAATTTCCCCAACAGTGACCCAAGCCAGTACTGGATACTGGACCAGTTCCCCTTGAAAGGTCTCTTAACCACTGAGCCCCTACAAAGACAATCTCTACACAATGCACCCCAACACTATGATATTTTCATACATGTGCTGATACGTTTTGATCACCTTTGCTCCTCCCCACCTTCTCTCATCCCCCTCCCCCTTCAAACCCCCATCCTCTTCCCAGCCAGCTTCCAGCTATTCTCCTGTCTCCTCCCTCCCCAACCCCAGGGTGTTTAACCCGTGTCACCATTCTGGTACGTGCTGCTAGGAACAACACAACTAACAAGGTGGAGATTCAGCCCTCACAGCCTGCCACATCCTAGGGATTCATGTAGTTCAAGGGTCTAATGGGGCAAGTCCTTCGTGGGGACCCTGGTAGATGTCACAATGGCTTCTGCAAGATACGGGACCTCAAATTGGGCCTGGTGGTGCATGCCTTTAATCCTAGCCCTTAGGCCCAGACTCCATTCTCAGTTCTTCCATGACTTCCAGCGGTGGCTGGATGTCCAAGAGACTGGGAACTCCAAGGTCCCAGCCTCTTTGCAGCAAAAGAAGGTAGGTGCCTGTGAGTTCGAGGCCAGTGTGGTCTACAGAATGAGTTCTACAGCTACAATGAGCCTGTCTCATTGCACCCAAGTTATCCACAAACCACAGACACTCAGGGAGTCCCCTTTACACCAGGCCACATGCTGTGCTGTTGCCCCAGACAAAGGCACCTGCAAAAGGCTTTGCCATTGAGCATTTATCTGTTCTAAAAAGACCACCTAGTGGGTGCTGTATGGGGAAACGTCACCTACAAAGGTGAGAATTATCGGTCATACTCACGGGCTCACGAGGAGCAGCTCTTGCCGTGGATACAGTGCTGGTCTCTAAATAGAGCTTACTCGTGCAAAAGAAAGCCCAGGAAACACAGGCCAAAACCAATGAAGCTTCCAAGTGACCTGGTAGGTGGCTGGGCTACGAAGACAGAGAGTAGAAACACTCAGCTCGAAAGCATTCCTCAGGGCCGTGCAGAGCATCTGGTCTAGAGTGGAAGCTTTAAGGTCGGCGGAACAAATGGAGCTGCCTCCAGATAGGAAGCTAGGGAACTGAGCTGTGACCCAAACTCAGTGTGAATCACAGCCCAGGTCCATCATGTCACCCTTGTCCATTCCCTACATGAGGGGTGAGCAAGCACTAAGGGAGGCTTGGGAGATGTGGCCCATTCTATCACCTGCCTGGGCAAATGTGTATGTGTGTGTGTGTGTGTGTGTGTGTGTGCATTCATGTGTCTGCATGGATATGTGAGTATGCGTGTATGTATGCAAGTGTGTATGTGTGCATGTGTGCCACAGGCACAGCCAATAAATGGCTGCAGAAACAAGCAAACCATCCCAACCCCAGAGCTGCTTCTGAGGCATAAAACTGTCTACTTCATCTTGTTCTGTGGGTCCTCAGCTGAGACACGTGTGAAAGTCCTTCATATATCACACAGTCTTAGGGAAATAGGGTGTGCACCTTGTGAGACAAAAGCCTGAGATGTCCTCTCATGCTCAGCCACTTCACACAGGAAAGCCACCCAGGCTGCTAGCCACGTGGAAAGCCAGCCTCAGTAAATCACATCCTTTGTCTTCCTGTTAGTCGTGCCAACATGATGGAATCTGAGTGACTTCCCTTAACCTTCCTAGGCAGCGCAAGCTCAGACACTGTCAGTATACCTCCTTATACCATAGTAAATCCCGTGGGTTTGTGTGTTAGCGATGACAGGACAGCGGATTTTAATCATATGGGGAAACACTGACAAGTGCCTCATGCCCAGAGAGCTGTAAGCCTAGGGTGGTGATTTCTTAGTGAGAGAGGCATCTTCGTTGGATTGCTGACTGGATGAGGAAGTCATGTTCATTCAGCTCAGCACAATTCATAGAAACCCTGCTCTTCCCACGCTAGAAGCGTTACACTAAAAGCTGGTACTCATGCTGGACCTGGTGCTGGATACTAGGTGCTGTGTGCTTGTGGAAGTACTAGGTACTAAGAGCTGCTGGTGGTATGAGGTCCTACTAGGTGCTGGGCAAGGAAATGAGGTTTCAAGTGTTTTGAACTCTAAAGGCATGCAAAGCAACTTCCAAAATAACATGGGAGAAAGAGATGTTTCAGGACACAGGGAGAATCACCATTCTTTGTGCAGATCAAATAATCTTTGAGTCTTGAAGAGTAAAAATGACTTTTGAAGATGAAAAAAAGTCAAATTAAAACAGGTGGAGCTGCAGGAGGATTTGGGCTGCTGGGCTGCAATGGTAAGGGAACAGCAGTGTGCTCTGGAAACCCACAATGCTGGAGACTGACTATCAGTGAGGGGAGAGATGGGGCACCTGACTCAGACTCCTGGTACTTCAGGAGCCCCTTCTTTTTGTTGTCAGATGTCACAGCCTCTGAAATGCTTTCTCTGAAAGCCACAGGTGGTGCCACCCAGCTTCCCAGCGTCCGGCCCCTCCCGTTTGAAATCCTCTCTGTACTTACTGATCTTTCTTCATTGTTCCTCTGGCAGGGGAACCACGGTGACTGGGGCTGGTGTGCCTATTAGTGGCCTGGGCTTCACACACTTGGAGATACTCAGAACATTGTTGAGTGGATGAAAAGGAATCCAAGGGCCTAAAGTGAGCCATCAAGAAGCTAGAGAACCAGTCAGGCATGGTGGTGCATTGCTGGGTGGCAGAGACAGCAGGATTGAGTTCAAGGCCATCTTGCACTACATGGAGAGGTCCTGTCTCTAAAAATCAAGAGCTGGGGAAAGAGCTCGGTAGTAGGAAGTTTGCCTGGCATTGCAAGGTCATGGCTTCAAACCCCAGCACTGCTGGGAAAGAGGGAAGAAAAAGGGGGAGAGGGGGAAGGGGAAGGGAGAGGCTGGAGGGAGAGGGAGGGAAGAAGAGAGGGAGGGAAGAAGAGGGGGGGAAGAAGAGAGGGAGAAGAGGGAGACAAGGGGAGAGAGGGAGGGGAGGGGGAGAGGGACAGAGGCAGAGAGGAGAGGAGAGGACAGGAAAGGAGACGAGACGAGACGAGACGAGACAAGACTTGAAATCAGAGCAAAGGTTGGAGGTGGTAGCTGCCTGCTGCTACAGGGGCACAGAGGATGCTTAGGTGTCTAGAAGGCTACCAGAGCCTGGCCAGAGAAAGGCCCAGAATGGAGAGAGGACTCCCTCAATCTTCAGATTGTCCTTACCTGTTCACTAACCACCAGGCTGCTCACCCCCTTGCCAGGAGCTGAAGCTGAGCCTTATAAACAATAGGTGTTCAGAGTCTCTACTTTCATGTCCTCCCATTCCCTTGCTCCCTGGGAAACTATCACACAAGGAACAGCATCAAGCACATCACTCTTAATCTGTCAGGCTATATTCCTTGCCTGGTTCAAGTAGGCAAGTAGGCTTTGGCGTATAACCCAGCCTGTCAGAGAGGCTCCTCCAGCCTGATGCCTCCCAGACACAAGAGTGTATCATGGCGTGCTTTCTGCTCTGGTGCCTTCTGACACCAGCTGGAACAGCTTCTGGTGAAGACAGACTCCTTTATCACCAGTCTTAAGATGGATGTTGATCCTTCCCTGGGCTGTAGTTAGTGATTACACAGCCAGCTCTCTGCCGAGCCAAGTGTTTAGTTCAAGATTCAAAACAGAACCAGTGAGACACAATCTGCTTTCATCGGTTAAGACAGAGGATCCTGTCAGCTTGGATTGCTGTCGCTATGGGGCTTTGATACAAGAGCCTGGAAGATAAACAGCTTAGACTCTCCGTCAAAGTCTAGCAAAGTGTGGGTATAGGTCAGGCTGGATACTGCTGTGAACTAGCTCATTGCCCATCTCTTTCCATCTTTTTTATTTGTTTATAACATTTTTATTTGTTCTTTGAGAATTGTGTGTGTGTGTGTGTGTGTGTGTGTATGAACAATGTGATTTGCTCAGACCCACCACCCTGCTCCAGCTCCCCGTAATCTCCACCCAGCACTTCCCACTTCCTCCTACCAACTTCATGCCCTCTTATTTTATTTTTCTAACCCACTAAGTCCAGCTAGTACTGCCCATTTTTGCTCCCATGTAGGTATAGGGCCACAGGAGCAGGGGTCACCCTCCTAAAGACAAATGAGTCTCTCTTTCCCATCAGTCACCAGCCACCTAGAGCTTCTTACAGGAGGATGGAGCCCCACAAGCCCAGCGCCCTCCTTGCTGGAATGTTTACAAGCTTGATCTTTTTTTTTTTTTTTCCATTTTATATTAGGTATTTAGCTCATTTACATTTCCAATGCTATACCAAAAGTCCCCCATACCCACCCACCCCCACTCCCCTACACACCCACTCCCCCTTTTTGGCCCTGGCGTTCCCCTGTACTGGGGCATACAAAGTTTACGTGTCCAATGGGCCTCTCTTTCCAGTGATGGCCGGTTAGGCCATCTTTTGATACATATGCAGCTAGAGTCAACAGCTCCGGGGTACTGGTTAGTTCATAATGTTGTTCCACCTATAGGGTTGCAGATCCCTTTAGCTTCTTGGGTTCTTTCTCTAGCTCCTCCATTGGGAGCCCTGTGATCCATCCATTAGCTGACTGTGAGCATCCACTTCTGTGTTTGCTAGGCCCCGGCATAGTCTCAGAAGAGATTACAAGCTTGATCTTGTGTGAGTCTCTTGAGGGGACCACAGGTGCTGTGGGCTCCTGAGTACGGCATGCCCAGAAGACAGCATTTCACAGCACCCCTCCCCTCAAATCTTCCAGCCTTACACTCTTTCAGCGTCCCAATTCTGAGCCTTGGGTTAGGCAGGTTATAAGTGCTTTGCAAAACCCTGTCCCAGGAAAGTGACAGAGCTTTCTAAATGACTTGTCTTGGGTCCTGTTCTTGGCTGACTTCTTATGAAAATGAGGAATTATCAGAGCTGGGTGTGGTGGGCCACTCCCCTAATCCCAGTAATTGAGAGGCCAAGGCAGGAGGATCAATGAGAGTTGGTGCCCAACTTGGGCAACAGAGTAAGATTCTCTTTGGGAAAATAACATAACAGCAAAAACATAAAGAACGAATATATACCCTCTCAACTTCCTAGTGGGCCACATCACAGAGGTTGTAAATAAGTGACCTGCTCATGGTGGCTTGGGGCAGCTGTAGCTATAAAGATTGGAGTGAGGGGTGAGATGATATTCATGCAGTCTAAAATCCAAATGAGCCATAGCTTAAGATTTCCCAGCTGGATTTATTCATTCAACAAGCGTTGGACACAGTAAGCCTAAGATACAATGAGTATTTGTCTACTTGTAAGTGAATTAATAATAAACTCAATACAAGAAGCCAAAGATAACACATTTATTAAGAAAGTGCTTGAACATCTTATGTAAATGCTGTTATTAAATATACTTCCACTAATTAATACAATACCTAACATTGACGAGCCAAGGGTTTTTAATTAGTAGATATCACTGTTGTTTACTGTATTTTACTTCTTATGGTATAGAATATCATATGTGCAAATTCTTTACTGCTGAGCTGATCTCCAGCCTTGATTTTTTTTTTTTTTGAGACAAAGTCTTCTTATGGTGGCCAAGCTAGCTTTGAAGCTACTATGGACCCAGGTTGGCCTCAAACATGTTATCCTCCTGTCTCTGTAGTTCCTACGTGCTAGAATTACACAATGGGCACCGTCAGATCTGGCAAGAGACATTTTGAGAGCAGTTTTGATTTGCATCAGGAGTCCCCACAGGCCCCTTCTCCCAAGCACCTCTGCTGTTTACATTCCTCATCATGATGGTGTATTTGTTAGAGCAATGTCAACACACTGTTATTCACACTGAAGTCTAGTTCAGGGCCCACAATTGGCACACAACTGCCTGTGAGTTCTGAAGTATAAAGAAAGCTATGTGCTCCCCATTAGAGCATCATAGACCGTTTCTCACTATCTGAAATCCTGTGCCTGCTCTTGCATCATATTCACTGACATTCCCACTCTCATCAGAATCCTGCAGTAGACAGGCTTTCCTGATCACCTTGCTCTGATCACCAGAGCACACACAGGGTTCCTCCAGATATTCTCAGTTCCACAGAGGATTTTTTTCCTTGGTGAGTAATATTTCACTGTATGGATGTACCATACTTTGTTTCACCTGTAGAAGGAAGGCCTTATTTGTTTGATTCAAAGTTTTGCCACTCACAAATAAAACTTCTATAGACACCCTGTACAAGTGTCTATGTGAACGTCAGTTCTGACTCTCTTGGTTAAATAACAAGGGATTGGATTGCTTGATTATAAAGTAGCTTTTCGAGAAAGTGCCAAGATGTCTTCCAAGGTTTCACCCTGCCAGGAGTTATGGGAGACTCCCTGCTGCTCCATAGCCTCGCTAGCACTTGGTGTTATTGGTGTTCTGAACTTTCACAGTTCTAAAGTTCTGCGTGGTGGCGTCCTCGCTGCTGTTTTAACGTTCATTTCCTTGAGGAGATGTCCCATGGGACATCCTCGCGTGTTAATGTGTCAGTGTCTTCGGGGAGATGACTCTTGAGGTTCTTGCTCTTTTGTATTATAAACTGAGTAGCTGGAGCAGGGACTGGCCTGGAACTCTGCGTAGTCCAGGCTCAAACTTGTGGCAATCCCGTCTTAGTCTCCCAAGTGCTGGGATTACATATGTGAGCAACCTCTTCCAGTTTTGAGTGGTTTGCGGAGTTTGGGACCCAGTTTAAAGAATTCATTGTCTGTCTTTGATAAGTGTGTGTGTGTGTGTGTGTGTGTGTGTGTGTGTGTGTGTGTGTGTGTCTTGCTTGCTTCTATATCCCCCCAACCCCTGCCCAGGATCTCAAGTGGGGCATAGAGTCCGGCTTCCAATTCTTCTTTCTGCGATGATGCTTTTAATATTGTACCCAATATGCTATCATCAACCACGGACGCCTAAATTTTCTTCCACTTGTTTTCTAGAAGATTTACAGTTCTCCACACTTCATTTAGATCTATGATCCATTTTAACTCAGAGTTCCATTTTGTGAGAAGTGTCAGAATTTTTTTAAAAGGATTATCTTTTCTCCAATGAATTGCTTTTGTTCATAAAATCTAAAGTTTTGAAGTTTGAACTAACAGATATTTCCCTTTGTTACCAGACAGGGCCTCACTGTGTAGCCCAGGCTGGTCAGAAGTTCACGGTCTCACATCCCATTCTGCCCAGTCCTGGGATTATAGGTGTGTGCAGCTACACCTGACACACACTTAATACATCTTGAGCAACAGAAAGGAACAATTAGATGTTCTGGGAAAGTATCTTTCAAGATAAAGCATAGGAAACCTACTGGACAGCTCTGACCCCAAGGCCTGTGCTTTAAAGTGCTCCTAGGCATCCCTCTTCTACAGCCCGGCTTCTCCCTGACTATGGCCCCTGTGACCCTAGGGATATTGCCACATTTCCTTGCCATGTGTTTCCTGTGCTCATCTGAGAGCAAGAGACTGAAGTGACCAGTGGAGTGCAGGTGCTAAGTGAGGCACCAGAGACCACGGGAACAAAGGACCGTCCATGACAACATAGCATTGTCCACACTTAGACTAGACACTGCCTCCCCCACCCCACCCCACCCCCACACATCACAAGTACACGGTAACACCATTAACACAGCACGACAAGAGAAATGAGCAAAAGACAGAAAATGAGATATGAGAAGGAATGTCTAAATAGATGTTTGTGTATTGTGTGGGAAACGTCACTAGGAAAAGAGGAAACATATACAGAGCCTTCGTTACACTCCAGATACTTTGCCTGGACCTTCAGAGGTAAGATCACCTTTGAGATCACAATTCTGTCACTTAGCCGGCTCCTCTGTCCCAAGGACAACACTAATAGAAAGGAGTAAGAATATGACACAGAGAAGAAGAAAGAGAAGCAGAGGAAGAGCTACTCTCTCAGGGACACCCTGCACAGATGTCAGCTACTTGTGGGAACTTGTCTAAATCCCCACATTGCACCTTCAAAGGTTTTACAGTTGCAGCTTGGCTTGGTTGAGATTTATCATTGCTGAAACCTGGGTCATGGCTATAGTTAAACGTTCCACAACCTACACAGCTCAGGGAGGCTTTCAGAACCATGCCTGGCTAGCTGAGGGGTGTGCCACGGCCACTGAAGGCTGCTTGCAGTGACAGTCACATCCAGGAAGTCACCATGTGTAGATGGATCGAAAGTTTAAAGAGTGAGAATGAAAGAGAATAAACGAGGGAAGGTTGCAGAGGTCAGCTTCAGTAGAGAGCACCTAGTGTTTGGGGCATCCCAGAATCATAGTGACCTTCCTGGAAAGGGGACATCTTGTGAGTTGGTGCACCGTAGAGGTCCTGCCTCACCTGTGGTATCTGTGAATAGGTGACACTTGACACGATTCTTAGTAGTATGTTCTCATCATTGGAGGATGAGTATACTGGGCTTGGAAATCCAGGAAGGGAAGGACTTCCTGAGGCTAGAACTCTGAAGAAAACACTTACGTGAGGGACCCAGCAGGGCAGGGAGTTTGGAATCTTGTAGGAGCTGCTTGTATTAGTCACTGTCTTGATACTGTAAGGAAATGCCTGATGTAGACAACTTCAGGGTTTATGTCAGCCACAAATTCAAAGGGTTTCCCCATGGCTGAGAAGGTACAATGAGAGAGTTTGGTCCATGGAGGCCAGAGTGGTGGGAGGGGAAAGCAGAGAGGGCAAGGCAGGAATGCGGATGAGATACAACCCTTAATGACCTATTTTTAGCCAGTAGAACCCAAGCTCCCAAAGTTTCCAGAACTTCCCCAAATGACACTGCATCTAGGGACCATAGGGGACAGACAATTCAGACTTTAGCACAGCTCACTGCCTTTCTCAGACCCGGGCCTTCCTTCCCATCCTCCTGCATGTTCAGCCTCAGATACCCTGTGCTCTCTCAAATGATACCCGGAATAATCTAAAAATACTAAATACTAAGGTCACAACTTGCTGCCTACTGAGTGAGACCCCAGAGCTAGGGAACAAGACTCCCACGTGCCCTCCACCTCTATGCACCAAACATACAGCCACTAGCTGAAAAACATCCTTCACCAGGAAGAGTGATGAGAGCCATTGTAGCCGAGAGAGGGTGGAAAGGGAGGATATCCATCACTTTCGAACTGCTGTGACAAATTATCTGACAAAGGGAACTTGAGGTTTCTTTTGAGCTCACTGTTTAGGAAGGATGCAGACCTCCAAGTTAGCGCAGGTGCAGATAGGCTGTAGCGGCAAGCAGTCGGGCAGCGGCAAGCAGTCAAGTTGCAGCTGCTTGATGCCACTCAGTTCCATTTCTCCTTTAAATCCAACCTGAAACCTCTGCCCAAAAGATAGCGGTCCACATTCGGGGTGGGTCTTCCTTCCTTCATCAGTCCTGTCTGGAAACCCCCTCACAATCCCACCCAGAGCAGTGTCTCCTAGGTGAATCCAAATCCACGCAGGTTGGCAATGGAAGGTGAGCCATCATGTACACTACTGAGAAAGTTTGCAGAGAAACATTAAAGGAGACTCCAGTGAGACTTGTCAGCATGGTTTGCTTTATACTTCCTGGCTTTGCAAGTCTTGTGTTTGGTGCTGGCTGGTAATTCTGCTGGGTTCCTTAGTTCTCCGTCAGGACTGAAAACATTGCAATCTTCTGCCCAAGCCCTGAAAGCATTCGTTGGCAATTTACCCACCTGCTAAAACTGTCAAATCCTCAGGCTTCTCATTTAGAGAATAGTTAAGGGACAGTAGTAAATAGGCAAAGGACATCACAAGAAGTTAGTGCTCTGTAAAGATGTGTTTATGTATTTGTAGTTAATGAACTTGACATCTAATGGTGGCAATCGCTTCTCTTATTCACACACACACACACACACACACACACACACCCCTTGTTGGATGAGATGTATTTCCAATGTTCAGGAAGCAAAGGCTAGAGGATCTCAAGTTCAAAGCCAACCTGGGTTGTATAGCAACCCCTGGCTCACAACAAACAGTAGCCTTTAAGGGAGTGTATAGCATGGATGAAGCTATAAACAAGCACCGGCTCCAATCAGAAACCTTTTGCAACTCTCACTCTCTTGGCCACACAATATGTAGCCCTTGACCTCAGCACAGTACTTACCTGACGGTTCTACCCTTGGTTGCTTACAAACTACGACCCTCAAAGGAGAAGGAACTTGTGGGCTTCAGGGTTTGAAAGCTTAACACAGGGATCGGTTAGCATCTACTGGGGGGAATGAATGAGTCCACATGTGCTGGTTAATGTTACATACAGACTTGCCTAGTCCAAAGGTCCCAGATGTGTCTTGACAAGCATTAGTCTAGATGTCACTATGAAGACAGATGTATGTTTTTTTTTTTAAGGTGTGAATAACAGTTATGTCATCGACTAACACAGATGACCTTCCGTAATGTGAGTGATGTTCATGCAATCAGCTGAGGGCCACCAGAGAAAAGGCTGAGGTAGGCTGAGGAAGAGAGAACTCTGCTCCAGACTGGCATGAGACTCTGCGCTGAGTCACTTGCTCTACCTGGTTCTCCAGCCTGCCCTGTGGGTTTCTGACTTGGTGGCCCCACATTCCAAAAGCCAGTTCTTTAAAGTAAATCTCTCTGAATACACACACACACACACACACACACACACACACACACACACACACACACACACACACACTGCCTGTGGGTCCTCTGCCTTTGGAGAACTCTTGACTCACTCCCACATCATCCTTCAGGAAGCTATCCCTGCCTGGGCACACATTGCCACACTGGCTCCTCCTCTTCTGGCCCAGCTGCCTCCCTAGCTCAACTTCACCCTCCCTGATTCCTTCTTCACCCCATCCCCACCCCAGGTGAGCCTGTGTGCTCTTTATCCTCAGTGTTGTCTCCAACTATTCCTACCAAAACATAAAGCTATGACAAACCCAGAAAACACATCTGAACTGGCTTCTGTTAACAATTCTAGAGCCGAATAGGCCTCTGTGTTAAAGCAGCTGCTGAGAGCAGCAGAGCTGGGGCTTGCTACACGGTAGGTATCTATGGCAGACAGCCAGAATGAATACATACAGGGCAGCCTAACTGTCCCGGCACAGTGTTCCAATCATGTGCATTCATCGATCCAATGTGTCCAATGATTGGAGCTCAGTTGCCAAGACTGACTGACTTATTAGCTAATTGACTATCTGTACTAAAGTAGATGTGTTTTTGTTGCATAAAGACTTGAGTACAAAGACTTCCTCTTTCTTGAATTGTGTTGGATGGAGAGCTCGCTCTTGCCGATCAGCAAACTGTAATGCTGATTCAGTTCCATTTGAACTGTACTGTTTCACAACCTCTGTTAGAGTGTTCCAGCATGTAGGTGGGTGCGGGCGGGTCAGTGAGAACGTGGCAGGGTCTAGAAGATTCCATAGGAATGAAGCCAGGGGCGAATGGATGTGTGGTACGCATCTGCAGCAAGCGAGGGGCAGGAAGGTAAGTGCACAGACAGGAGCAGGGGTCCGGTAAGGGTAAAGGGGAGAGAGGCAGAGCTTGGATTCTTCTCCAAGCAGCACTGCTAATTTTCATCTCATCTCACAGTGGGTTTTCAGCTCAGCCCAAGGCTAAGGTCGCCAATATCAGGTACTCTTGAGACCACATTTTCTGTCAGCATTTTCTGCCAGTGGCAAAGGAAAGTGACTGTTTGGCTCACTGGAATGTCTTCCTCCTGAGAGGCAACTGTGGCACAGCAATCTTCACTCCCAGACCCAGGGGCTCAGTTGTTCTACAGAGTCACTTGAAAACCTATCACCCCATGCCCCATCCCGCAGCCCCGGCCTGTGAGCCATTGTATGGTATCGCCTGACATGCCCAGGCTGCTTGTGTGGGTCTCAGCTGTGACTCTGTCCTGTATCAGAACGTGGCAGGGGATGATTGTCTCATACTAGCTTAGACAATGTCATCCAAATTTCCATAGCTGCTGGCTACTGCCTGAGCAGGTTTAACACTGCCTTAACAGAACACCTCAGACTGAGCAGTTGATAATGAACACAGAGTTACTGGCTCCAGTCCTGAATGCTAGGAATGGCAATGTCAAGATGCTGGCCAGTTGAACAGTTCTGCTTTCAAAAACACTCCATCTTCACGTGGGAGAAGGGAAGAGGGCAAAGACAGAGACCAAGCTCACCCTTTTGTGAAGGCATTAATCCTTTCAGAGGGGAAGCCTAATCACCTCATAGCCCTTACACATTCTTAAATCCTGCATGTTCATTTCAAAGGGAATATCACTCCATTGCAGGCTATGGGCTGGATACGGCTGGATAGTCTGGATACGTTAGCAAGAAACTTAAGACAGAATCAGAGCCCTTTGGGAAGGGTGCCCTACTTGTAGATACTTCAGATCATTTTCCCAGAAGGCCAGTGTATCAGGCTCTTATGGTGGAAATAACCCTTCAAATCACCCAACTTTTATGACCCTTTCTCTAAGCTCAACAGCAGAGCATGTTTGGGCATTGCCTAGCAGGTACATCTCCAACAGAAAACACAGTGGCATTGTGGCCTAGGATGGAGACCTTTCTGAGCACGGTGTCTTCAAAACATTATTTCTGGACCTGGAGAGTAAAGAGCCACAATGCTATCCCCTATCATTCTCTGTGAAAGCCTCGTAATGTCTGGCTGGCTGGGTCAGGTACCCTTCTACCATATATCAGCATATGTCACACTTCACTGTCTGATTGAACCATTCTTTACAGAAAGCACAATATTATGTTCCAGCCACCACCATATTATATACAAGGCACTTGACTGATGGTCAAATTGCTAGAGCCACTCTTGTGGTTGTTGTTGTTTGTTGTTTTAAACCAGATTCTTCTAATGTTTGCAAATAACATTCAAATAACAATTAACCATCAAATAACTCAAGCTGGCCTCAAACTCACTAAATGGTGGAAGGTACTGTTTTCTGATCCTCTTACCCCTTCCTTCTGAATGCTGGGATTACAGGTATCTACTACCACACCTAGTTTGGACTATTCAGGGGATCAAAGCCAGGGCTTTATGCATCTAGGCAACTGTACTAATCTGAGCTACATCCCCAGTCCCACAAACACTTCTCAGATGCACTGACCAGACACCTGCTGGGATCCCAAAGTCCAGGCAACTGAAGAGCCAGAGGATGCCGTCAGTGAGAGTCTCACAGCAGAGCAGGAAGACCAACCACAACTCTGCAAATAAGCACAC
Source organism: Mus musculus (assembly GCF_000001635.26). NCBI lineage: Eukaryota > Metazoa > Chordata > Mammalia > Rodentia > Muridae > Mus > Mus musculus. Next base: position 57,136,268 of record NC_000080.6, on the reverse strand, counting down.
ATCCTACAGTGGAACTCCAGACAAGGGGCACAGCGCCTTAGAAAAATGCCTGATTCCAGTGCTGGAGCCGTGAGTATCTGAAGTGAGCCTGCAGCATCTTACAGCGACAGATAGAAAGGGCTGCAGTAGACACACATATGCACCACTGTGGGTGCGCAACAAAAGGAAGCCCAAGGCGAATGAAAAAGTGGAAACAACAAAACAATGAAGGCAGCAGTGGATTGTCATTCAAAGTGCAGAGCCCATCCTCACGATGCAGAGCTGATCCCCAGGAGGACATGGTGAAGAAGTGACTGGGAAAGGGGGCAAATCTCATCTGCATAAACTAACAGATCGTGTGGGCTGTGCAGGTGATCTCCTTCAGAGAAGTACTCCATGGAAGGGGGACAGAGCGATCTTGTAGTGGCAACACCTGACAGGCACTAACTCAGCCACTTGGCACAGTGGGCATCAGCAGTGGGGGAGGGAGGGTGCAGTTCATTAGTTATGTGTCTTTGATGTGTGGAAAACAACTCTTCCCTCCCATGGCCGTTCTCTCAAAGTACTTAACCCCCAGTCAATCTGGTGCACAGAACCAGATGAACCCCAACAAGGGACGGTCTGCTAAATACAATCTGGGCCTGTTGCAGAGTACATAAATGTTTGCTTTTATTTCAAAGAACACACATTTTCTTGTCTTCCTGGCATGGAGAACTACGCCAGTGACAAACGCAGTCTGGTTCTGCGTTTCCAGACTGGACAGTGACAATGTGAGCATTGGGGCAGGGCTCTCTCCCTTCTATGCACCAGCTGCCAGGCAGGGGTAGTGAAGAGTCTCCTCCCCTCCTTTTGCAAAGGAACAAGAGGGCAGAAATGTTCTCACGAGCCTCTTGTGCTCACCTCCTCTTGTCTCGTATTTCGGAATCCACACTTCACACATCTCGTGCCGGTTAAATTTGGGGCCTTAGAACTCACAATGGCAAAGCAGAGGGAAGGCATTATTCAGGTTAGTTCTGGTTGCCAACCAAGTCTACAAGGGTCTGTCTCAGGGTGGTCTGATGCTTTGAGACGGTAGATTTGTCCCCTGAATGTTTTCATGTCTGACACACAAAGCCACCGGGTCCGCCCCTACTCTGGGCATCTTTGTAGCCTTCCCACATGATGTTTAACTGACTTCAGTTTCCAGATCAGTAAGCTCACCAAGTCTCCATTAATTGCTGCAATAAACCTGCCTGACAAGAAGAGAAGAACACTGACCACTAAAGGTGCCTAGAAGTATGTGAAAAGATCAAAGGCCTCTGCACTGGCACAGAGGATGTGAGCAAGAAGGACGTGATTTTCTGTGTCAAGTGTGCTCCTCTTTGGACACCTGTGTGATAAGGCAATCCTCCGGGCTCTTTCTTCTGACTTCTGTCCTGTGTGGTCCTGGGGCATCTTCCACCTGCTTGCCCTGGTACTGCTGTACAAGGAGCCAGAACCGGGGTAATATTTATTCTATAGGAAGAAGCAAGAGTTGTCCTTCGGGATTATCTGCTGTGCTGGTTCAGCTCTGTTAAGCAATGCACAGATCCTTGTGGATCCATGCCTACTATGTGCAAAGTGACCATTACTGTAGGAATGAAGAAAGCAAGAACTTAAAACTTAAAAATATATTGATGATCCCCAAAGAAGTTTACAATCTGCTCAGGGGGAAAATGACCACACGTGAGCCTGACTGGATCATGTGTGCTTTCAGGTGAGGTGGAGAAGGAACTAAGAACGTGTTGTAGTCAGACTGTGGGAGGCAGGGAGGGACACCAGGGTAGCCTACAGCGGCCTTGTTTTTGTCTCCATCCCTGGGTTCAAGGTCATTCTAGAGACCATCTGTATGCTCCAAATTTTCATGATTCGGGTCCAATTCCGAGAACTCTGGTTCAAGTATTTTATTAAGGTGGGTTTTTATAAAGCGTTGACTCAACCTCCATGACCTGGGAGAGACATTTTAGGAAGCACTATTACTCTCGTTTTGTGAGAGAACGTGAACCAACAGGTAGAATGTAGCTAAAGTGAGAATATGACCCAACAGGTAAGAACATACCTGCCAGCCAATTTTGTAAAATAACCAAGTTACACATGTTACAAGTCTTGTCTGAAGTAGCACAGGGCAGGCCCTGTAAAACTAGGTCCTTACATGGCTTCCAACATTTCCAGCCCAGGACCCCCTGTACCACCCTCTATGCTTGCCTTGACCTTACCCTGCCCTTGATGTGACAGCAGACACAGTGGGATCTCTCAAGATGGAAGTCCACTCCCCTTCCCTGGACAATGCAGGAAGGGATTCAGATGACTAATAAAAACAAACCTTTGAGACTCCTAAGTGGTCATTAAGGAATAAAGAACCTCCAGGCTGCTCTAGAGGAGAGGGTGCCCAAAGGGTCTAGAAAGGATGAAAACAAACCAGTTGTCTTCCTACCAGGATGACCAACAGGAGAGACTCACTACTAGCTGGGTCCACAAGCCTGTTCCCCGTACTCTGGATAGCCCTCACTTCATTAAGGGCCCTCCAGTGTCCAGCCCCAGCAAGGCCCCAGCGGGCAACTTTTCCCTGTCCTTGATGGGATCTGGCTGAGCTTGCCCATCGCGGTCCACGCTCCACCCACATCCACAAGAAGGGACAAGCCTTCTGTCCCCAACCCAAGGGAAGACCAGCCTACACCTGGAGTCTCTCCTAGGGGACACTCGCAGTGGTCCCTGGCTTCAGAAGAAGGATCCCAACGAGTGCCCTAATATAGTACCACTAAGACCTGGCCCTAACAGGGAAGGTCCCCTGCCCCTTGCTCCACAGAAGGGGACCCGCCCCGCTCCTCTGTCCCGGAGAGAGGGCGGTGCGCACCACAGAAGGCGCGTCGAGTGCCCGCGCTCCTCTCCCGCAGCCCTCCCGTGCGGCGTCAGGCAGAGGCGGGGTGGGGGCGCGGTTAAAAGAAGCCACAGGTGGAAACCGGGGCTCCACCCGCACTGTCCCCGATTCCATTCCCGCTGTGAACCGCCGGCGCCTGATCCAACCTACGCTCAGGGTAGGAGCTCTGAGTGCCGCTGCGAGCCTGGAGCCGGCTCCCACCGAGCAGGTAAGCGCGAGTGGGAGCATTTCCTCCGAGAAACCCGGGCAGGTAAAGGAAGTGGTCTGTTCCCTTTCTCGCCAGATTTGTGGGACGAGGGGGTGGCAAGTATCTCCAGGCGGCCCGGCGGTTACAGACAGTCTTGACCATGCGGGGGGTGGGGGGGGGGGAGGCGGGGGTTTGCCAGCATCCTTATCTGCCTCCCATCGGCATCCCGCCTTTGCGAGCCCACCGGGAACTGGAACCGCGGCAGGGTGGTTGTCACCCGCGCCGCCCCCTCCCTCGTGCCCTGCAGTAGGAACTGGGATGGACTAGTTTGACTTCTGCATGCACCATGCCCCTCTGACTTGCACGACAGGTTTTATAAACACACCAGGCTGTTTAAAGTGACTAGAGTCCGGATTAAGTCCCTTTTCTCATTTCCTTTGCTGGTTTGGGGCTGTCATCGATTTGGGGAGCGGGCAGAAAAGCACAGCAAGGAATGATGTTTATGGTCAGTCAAACCCTGCGACTTGGAGAGAAATGCCCATTCAGGCTGCATGATTAAGACTCTGGAACTTATGAAACGAAGATGACAGTATAGTGCACAATAGTAATTAAAAGTAATTGGTGACATGTCGAATTAAAAAGTTCAGACGCGGATAATACTTCCTGAATGAGCCTAGTTCCAGGTGTTAGCAGCCTGGGTTTTGCAAACTTGGGCTCCCTTCTATTCCTGGGGACCAGGCCTCCGGTCTCAGAGAATGTGGCCTTCATACAGCTATGGACACTGGAAAGTCCGTGGACCTGCAGCCGCGGTAAGGGACACCAACCAGGAGACTTTAGTCCGTTCGAGCCTGATTAAGTTTAACGCTGCAGTCTTGTTTTCTTTCAAGTAGATGCTATGTTTTCTTTGCCCCAGTTCTAACAGAATCCAAGCAGTGTTCTAGAAGAAAAACGTCCTGTCCTGATGCAGTTTCCTTAGAACTGCAGGATGCTGCTCAGAACGGCCCCTGTGGAGAGCTTTGTCAGCTCTTTGGATTCAGCAGAGTCTTTTGGGGGGGGGGGGGGTGCTGTCTGAACTCTGCCAAGAAAGGGGGGAGGTGATGGAAAAAGCCTGCTGTCACATAACTGGGGGTGCGAAGGGTTCCTGTTCACCTCACAGGGGGACTTGAGACCCACAAGACTGATCCACCAACCCAGGTCACACTGGTGGCTGTTATTGAAAGGTAAATTCCCATGGTGACTTTGTTCTCTATTTCTGTTTTCTCTCTTGGCGTGTGAGATACGGAGAAGAGTTGGGTAGGGTCTTTCAACGATTTTATCAATAGAAAGAAAGCTCAGACTTGTACATCCTCAGTCTGAAAATTCCAGAGTCTAGGTTTGTGTGCATTGGTTAGGTGGGATACAATCATGGGAAGATTGTTTGTAACTGAAGTTTCTTGGTCCCGGGGGCCATAATCTTACACTGTCCTAGGCAGGATTTTCAGGAGCTGTTGCTTGATCTGGGAGGGTGGAACTGGGCCCCAGGAGCCTCCCCTGCCTCTTTCAGAGTTATTTAATTGTAATTGAACCTAAAGGAAGTGTTTGGAGAGGAGAGAGCCTTGCTTGGAACAGGCAGCTGCTAAGAAGGGCCTAGGGAAGGGATGTTGAAATTAATTGTCGTTTGGAGCTCAGTGGAAGAAGAAACACAGTTTTGTGGCTTGCCCATTCTTCTATGTAAAGGCACAGCAAAGGTCTCGTTGGCGCCAGTGGATGTTGACAAGGTATATGAATCCTAAACCTGATGCCATCACTACTCACTGTTTTGAAATCATAGATCCTGATGGTTTGCGTCATTAAATTTCAAACTGGACTATCAGGTTGTCTCTTGGGTCACCTGAGATTTCTAGAGATTTCTTGATTAAAGGATGACTTTTTAGTTTTCAGATTTTTTTTTTTTTTTTTTTAAACTCTGGTATTGGGAAGGTGGCTGTACCCAGCTTTTCAAATTCTACCACTTTTTTCATACTTGGAAGTTGAGTTTGAGGTTCGAGATAGTGGATTATCATCACCACCACTGCTGTTGTGATTAACAGGGAAAGAAAGCTACCCTGGAGAGAGTCTTTCATGGGGCAGAGGAGTACAAAGCATGTGAAACTGACAACATCCAAATTTACCCTTTCATGCGTCTCGTGACACAAAGGTCGTCCAATGAATTTGCGCAGAACTTGACAACATTGGCAGCAATGATTTTCTTTTCATTCAACAGGTGACATTCCCACTGTGACCCTAAACAGAGCAGCAGTGCAGTGCCACCACCACTACCGCTGCTGATGTCCAGAGGAGTAGGAGGGAAAGACAGAAGTCCTTGCAGAGGGATTTTGCAGTGACTCTTGAGCTGGGCGCCCTGGAAGCCCTGGAGAACAAGACTCAGGTTTGGGTGTTTTGCTTGAGTCTGGTTTTCTTATCCCTTCAGCTCTACATCAGAGTGTGCTTTCCTCTTGGGTCTATTAAATCATCACCAGGTGATTTTTTTTTTCAAAGTGTACTGTAGATTGATCTAGAAAAAAAGAAAGCTCTTTCTGTGTGCTGGGGGCCTTCGTTTGGGTTCTCTCTTCCGTGGAGTTAAAATGACATGATTTAGCCAGCTGTAATTAAATTCCAAAGTAACGCGTTTCAGACCATCCTTGCCGAACAGGCAGGTGTAACACCGAAGGCAAGGCTTTCGATCCTCTTGCCCGCCCCTCTTCCTCCTGGCAGCTGCTGACAATGACAACTCACCTGCCCCGAGGTTTTTTCTTCAACTCTAATAAAATTGTCTTCAGCCTTCAAATACCAAAAGTTTCAAAAGCCGGTTATTATGTTATATAGCTTCTTGAGGTCTGAGACAGGAGAATGACCATGAGTTTGAGGTCTCTCTAGGAGTACAAGGTCAGTTAGAAATACATAGCAAGACCTCTCTCAAAACAGGATTGTAAAAATGATCAAGGAATCACATCACTGCTGGAACAAAAGTAGACCCAGCTTATTTGAAATGTCAAAGGAAGAACAGAACCACTTCATAATAGTGTGGCCCAAAAGTGCTCTCACTTTATCTTTAGTGGTAAATATTTAACATTGGAATTATAATATCAAGACTGAGTATAGAGTTATGCACTGTAATTCAATACATCACAGAAATAGATGCGATTTGTCTTCCTAAACCTAAATGGAACCACATTCTTGTAAAGTGACATCTATGGGGCTAAGCATATCTATGTATTTGTTCCTTATAGGCAAGCCAGGAAGCTGTCAGATTAAACGGACCTCTCTGGTGTACAAAGAAACAGTTAATGGTTTGATTTTCACTGAAACAGCTCCTCCCACCAGCTCTGACCCCATGGAAGCGAAGTGGGTGTTTGTTCACGGAAGGCAGCAAAGGGTTCTGGGGGCTGCAGGAATTTGGGAAATGACTTCTGCTCTAGTGACCTTTCCTCAGAGTGGCGGCTACTTCCTCTCCTCTCTGACCGAAGATGCCTCGAGGTTCTGTGTACCTGCAAGGACAACAGGGTGACAGGATGCAGGAGCTTTCTAGGCCCCTTCTTCAGTCTGTTTCCCACTGGCCAGGGTGCCTCTGCCCACTGAGAAGGCAGGACTGGAGGGATGAGTCCTCTAATCTTCAGTTGTCCACCACATCCACTCCTCATGGGGCTCTCTAGGCAGGGAGGAGTCTCCTGAAACCAACCAGGCTTTCCCTGGAGCTGAAGTCATGTATAGGGCAGTGTATGGCTCAGGAACTACCCCCTCCCCCAAACTATTCTTCACTTTAAACTCCTAACACTTGTAAGGTGATCTCCACTGTCTTGCTTTGGGCCCCTGCAAAACTGCTGTGTAGGACAGATACCCAAGGCTTTTTGGAAGACACCCTCAGGAATGACACGGTCTAGAGAAAGAAACTGCTAGAGCCATTTCACTGATGGAGAGGACTAGCTCAAGGTCACCTCATGCCTTTGGTGCAGCCAATTAGGGCCGAAGTGAGCTACAGAAAATAATAACAGCCCTCTTTTTCCCTCCTCCTTTATTGCTTTTCAGGAAGGTGCCTTGTATTGGGTGCCCTGCTTTTTACCCGATTGTCTTGGGTGACCAGTAGGCTAAACATGCCAATATTTAAGCTTAACCTTGTTTTCCTTCGTGATTTAGAAGGCCACGTCTTCCTTTAAAGCAGCTGTTCTCAATCTGTGGGTCATGACCCCTTTGGGGTCAGCCTACTTTTCCACAGGGATTGCCTAAGCCCCCTGTAAATATCTGGTATTTACATTATGACTTGTAACAGTAACAAAATTACAGTTATGAAGTAGCAACAGAAATAACTTTATGGCTAGGGTCATCACGTGAGGAATGCATGTGTAAAGGGTCACGGGAAAGTTGAAAACCACTTCTCTGAAGGTTTAGAATCATCATTGAGGTTTCTTTCCTTTGTGGTTTTTGTTCGGTTTGAAGTATTTGTTTGAGATAGGTTTACCTGTAGCCCAAGAGGGCCTGGAACTTCTAATCCTTCTGCCCAGCTATCCACGTGCTGGGATTATGGGTACACAGCACCACACACAGCTAAATTCTTGGCTCTTAATAATAAATTAAGTAGGTGTATTAAAAATCAATTATATTTTATTTAGGTATGATAGGCTGATAGAAAGAAAGTCTTGGAGGCCCAGGGTCATGGGGGACAACGATTAATGCTAATCCCAGCATTTGTCTCTGCTTGTCCTGCTTCTAGGATTGTGGGACCAATATTCTTAGGGAGACAACATGATCTCTTGACCTCAGCTCCTCAACATTCGTTCAAGCCCTGTCTGGTCCTTTGAGACCTTGATCCATTTGCTTCCTAGATGTCAGGTGATCAGGGACAAGGGATATGATAGAAAGCTTACAGAGGAAGCAGCCCCCTAACAACAGGGCCATTCAAACTCCATGGACGTTGCAGCCCTTGAGGAAAGGGAAAGGTTTTATTTGATAAAACTCATCCATCGGGCAAGCTGTTGAACAAACTGTGAGAGTTATGTGCTAATTGGTTAAGGAGAGGACATTTTAAAACAAGCAAGGCCTCATGGGGGAACAGCTGTGGCAAAGTATGTGTGAACTTCAAGACTTACACACTTCTGTTCCCCAAGATCTCTTACTGACGCGCCTCCAGAGCATGGAAGCAACACTGAAGGAAATTTAATACAGTGGCTTTCGGCAAGGACTAAAACTTAATTTTCATAATTTATATTATTTAAGATAAAAATTTTTTAATCACACAGATACTTATGGTAGGCAGTGAAACTGTTTGAGGCATGGAGTATGTACTAAATAAAAGAGAATATTTAATACTCTTAAGTTGTGGAGCCTTGGGGCTACGGCTTCCCAGGGATCTGCCTGTTGGGACTTGGCCTGCCTCTAACTACAGGCTTCTGGGCTGAACATCATAGCTTTATGGAGAGCCTAGTCCAAGTTTTCAAACCCCCAGATTGCTGTTAATACTAAACACTCAGCTCAGCTTCTCAGCTCCAGATCAGCACAGAGTTTGAATCTTTCTGCTACAGCTGCCAACATTACTGCCAGGTGCCCACAGTCCAGACCCTCAAACTAGTTTGCCTTGGGCCTCTTAGCTGCTCCCCTTGTGAAATAAGAGACTCTCATTCAAGATTGCACCACCTGCTTACACTCCCACAGGTGCCCAGGAATACCAGGAAATGGGAGCCTGGACACTCGGTTCTCATGTAGCCTCAGTCATTTTTCCACAGTAAGAGGAAAGCCATTAAGGTCGTGCTGACAACAGAGCTCCTCCTACAGAGCTCGGGTACTCCTTCAGCTACGGAGTTGTGGTGCTCTATTAAATGAACTGTAAGGATCAACTATGTTATTGATGTTATGAGATGTCTCCCAACACTGGTTATACCTAAGATGTTGTCTATGCCATTGCCCTGATAATTGTTACCAATTATTACAAAATAGTTACAGGCTGTCATTTTAGAACTCTGCTGGAGGTTAAACAGAAAGTATCCTAGGCCAGGCTCCTGGATAGAGTTCGGTTGGTAGATTGTCCACCTAGCACAAAGTTCTGGGGTTCTATCCCCAGCATTAGGAATAAATAAATAGATACATTTTATTGGTTGACAATTAAAATGGTACTGTCTGCTGTGAAGCATGCCTGTAAACCCAACATTCAGGAGGTACAGGAAGAAGAATCGGGAGTTCCAGGCCAGTCTGAGCTACATGAGACTGTCTCAGAAATAAAAACAGCGCCCAAAGCTAACCATAGCAATATAATCCAAGACTGTACCCACTACTGTTTGGTACTTTGAGCATGGTGTTTCTCTCCTTTTCACAGTGTTTTACTCTTGTCTTCCCATTTCCTTTTTGTTTTACAGATTTAGGCCTCTCCATTAACCTTCTATCTGAGTTGTCCCCATCTCTCTGTGGCTTTAGGTCCTTCACCGTCACCTGCCCTTAACAAGAGACACAATTTTATAAAACCCTCCTCCCTCCACTTGTACAAATCCTTGATGATGAAATTCAGTTCTTCTTTTTATTAAAAACATTAAGGTTTAACCAGTCCAGGCTAAATTAAAATCATTGCATCAGCTTAACACCTGTACTGGGGTTGAGGCTTTAGCTAATGTTCCTCGTGGCTCGGAGAATCCGCCTGTTCTGGTGACACCTCTCTTGTACTCACAGTACGTGGTCAGGACCTGGTACCGTTAGACAATGACCATGGTTAACTTGGGGGGAGGGGCCAGTGCTCCTCACCCACTTAGAAAATTCTCCTGAGACCAGCAACAAGAGGACTTTGGTGACTCTCTTATCCCCTCCAAGTGGATGAAAAGTTGCCTGAGGGTCCTTGTTTCCAAGGATGTCCAGTGTCTGGTCTGTGTCATTCATTACCCCACATTCATACACACCTTTTTTCTTTTTTTTAGAGCTTGCCAACCAATTCTTTCTTCTTGGTCATGTGGGATAAGAAGTGGCTGTTTGTAGACAGAAAGCCACTGAAGAGAACTCTTTAAAAGTGTGATTAGGATGCTGAACTTAGCTCTCTACAACTGATGGCTTCTGGGTGGGGTGCAGTGAGGGAAGGACTGAGTTCTTTTTGAGGGGGCAGGCCACTGAGAGTTTGATCATGCTCTAGTGAGTATATAGCTATTGGTTATCTTTTTCTTCTCTTTTAACTTTTCTTTTCATTTTTACTTTTAGGGGGAGGGCACAAGAATGGGGAGCAAACATGGAAGGATTGGGAAGTGAGTGTGATCAGGATGCAGGATGTGAAAGTCCCTGAGAATCAATAACAGCAAGAGTTACCACCATAGGGAGGCAGTTCTCCAGCTCTTTGGGGGTCGAAGGAACCTTTCACAGGGTTCATAAGATCACTGGAAGAAAGAGATGTTTACATTATGATTCATAACAGAATCAAAGTTACAGTCATGAAGTAGCAACAAAAATAAAGTTTATGGCTGGGGGGTGTCACCACAACATGAGGAACTATCTTAGAGGGTCCCAGGATTAGGACTGCTGAGGACCTTAGATGCTTCAGATGGAAGAAGGTCTTTTCTTTGTCAAACCGGTCTCTCAGAAGGGAGGGCAGCCCTGGGCTGCTGTGGTCCCTAGTGCAACAGCACCCGTATTTTTCTGAGCAACAGCCGACACATGGCCTGCTTCCACCAGAGAACAAGGAGAGAGTTTGTGTCAAATCTTGTGATTCTCTTTTGGAAGAGGTAGTTGAAGATATTAACTTTCCAAAGAGCACGTGATGGTAGCAGATGGGCCATTCAAGCTAAAAATATAAATATACACTCCAAAAGGTCAATTAATGGCATTGTTTCACCGTAGTCTGCTGAGTTAACCAGAATATGTGATTCTAATGAGTGGTTTTTTTGCTGTGTTTTGTGGCTTGGATAAGCTGCCCAATGACTAAAACCTGGGTGCTTGAATAAAACCACCCTGATCTAAGGTATGTGTTTGCAGAGTGAGGAAAAGGAACTTCAGTGTGTGTGCTTGCTTACCTGTGTTGGCGAGTTAAAGCCAAACAGCAACCTAATGTACAACCTCTGTGTTCAGTTGAATTTCCATGAGTTACGTTGCACGTGAAAGGCGCGGTTATTATGCAAACTGTGAAATCAAGTATCTATTTGCAGTAACTTATTGAAACCCTTCACCTAATAAGGGAGTTGTCTGGTTGATGTTGTCTCATAGAGGGAATAAATGAAGTTTGTCTACTATTTCTTATTTGTAGTCAGAAAGAGAGACACCTTTATCATGGGCATTCCTTCTCAGAAACTCAGTAAATAGCAGACTAGGCAATTGAGACAGATTCACATGACCTTATAATTTCACTATGGTATTGGTCAGATAATTCTGAGGTACCTTCTACTAATTAGCTTGGTTCTTTTTGTATGTTTAAGAATAAGCCTGCACGATGGACTGGGGGACCCTGCACACCGTCATCGGTGGCGTGAACAAGCACTCTACCAGCATAGGGAAGGTGTGGATCACGGTCATCTTTATTTTCCGAGTCATGATCCTAGTGGTGGCTGCCCAGGAAGTGTGGGGTGATGAGCAGGAGGACTTTGTCTGCAACACTCTGCAGCCAGGGTGCAAGAACGTCTGCTATGACCATTTCTTCCCGGTGTCTCACATCCGGCTCTGGGCCCTGCAGCTGATCTTTGTGTCTACCCCAGCCCTGTTGGTGGCCATGCACGTGGCCTACTACAGACATGAAACTGCCCGAAAGTTTATACGTGGGGAGAAGAGAAACGAGTTTAAAGACCTGGAGGACATCAAACGGCAGAAGGTGCGCATTGAGGGCTCCCTGTGGTGGACGTACACCAGCAGCATTTTCTTCCGCATCATCTTCGAAGCCGCCTTCATGTATGTGTTCTACTTCCTCTACAATGGGTACCACCTACCCTGGGTACTGAAATGTGGCATTGACCCCTGCCCCAATCTCGTGGACTGCTTCATTTCGAGGCCAACTGAGAAAACGGTGTTCACTGTTTTTATGATTTCCGCATCCGTGATTTGCATGCTGCTCAATGTGGCCGAGTTGTGTTACCTGCTGCTTAAATTGTGCTTTAGGAGATCCAAAAGAACACAGGCGCAGAGAAACCACCCCAACCATGCCCTGAAAGAGAGCAAGCAGAATGAAATGAATGAGCTGATCTCAGATAGTGGCCAGAATGCAATCACAAGTTTCCCAAGTTAAGCACTTCAAGGTCAAGTGTAGGTGAGCCCTTCTGAGCATGTACCCTCTTTGTAGACAACATTGATCTGACAACTCCTCCTCTAGGTCAAGAGTTTGTCTATAAGTGACTCATAGAAAGTGGATACTTGAGTTCGATTATTGTAGAACACCTGAGCTGTTCATACACAATATAAGTCAAAATTGTGGTCTATCTCTGAAAACCAAGCCCTCGTGACAACTGGGCCTTGGAGTCACCTGGACAAGTCCTATGTGAACTATATGACTTAGTATTTCCTGAAACCTTATATAACTTGTTTATAAAGAACAATTTATCTAAAAATTAATAGTTTTATCAGTAAGATATTTTTATAGGAATGAATATTTTAGTTCTGACTTTGAATTTATATAAAGTATTTTTTTAATGACTGGCCTTCCTTACCTGGAAAAAAATATACAAAGTTAGCTTTACAAGTGCACCCCAAGTATCTAAAGTTTGAACTTGTAAAGGGTCTAGCAGATTACAAATATTGTTTTCACTCTGTCTGAGGACAGTTTAATGAGCTAGTGTGTGCTCTTAAGGTGGGATGTGTTCATTGGACAATATACATTGCCGATTGCTGAATATGAATGGAATCGAAGGAAGTGGGACCCTTTTTAAAATGAGCCTTTCCACCTATGGTGAACAGTGCAGACATGAATATGATCTCGCCAATAAAGCTTGACCCTGTTGCTTCAGCTCCAGTGTACACCGTGCGTTTCTGTTCCCTCCAGGCCCCACACCTTCAGCACTAGAAATGTGATGTGTTAGTAAGTTTTTTTCTGGAGAGGTAGCAGTTACTATAGGTACTGGTGCCTACAGGTATAGGCACCAACAGAGGCTGAGGTCAGTGCCCTCAGCTTGGAACTCTGGGAAATGTCTTCTGTCAGTTCAACCTTGATGGTGGGTGCTCCTTAGGACACAGCAGAGGCAAGAAGAGGTCAGCATTGCCTACATAGTGAATGGGTTTTAGGCTAGCCTGGACTACATATTAAGACCCTGTGTGGAAAAAATATATACTTTTTAAAAGAAAAGGTGGAGGAAGTCTTATACAAATATCTTGGTTCATTTCGTGATATTGTAATATCACTCACAGAGAGTGTGTGACTTGGAGGTTTCTAGCATTGCTGAACACTGAGGGCCTTCTAAGTCATCAGGTCATGGAGGACAGCTTCATGGTGGGAGTGGGTGTGAGAGGGAGGGATCATATGCAAGTCAGAGAGAGACAGTGAGTCAGGGGATGTGTCACATTGCTTATCACAACCTAGGGGTTCTCACAAGACCAGCATTCACCCCTTCTTCGGGCATGCTCCATGACCTAAATGTCTTCCTGTAGGCTCTTCGTCTCTCAGGTTCTGCCGTCAACTTCACCCACTGAGTACTGTTGTGCAACCCTCATACAACACCCAGCAGGTAGCAGCCTCAGACAAAACTGACCTTGCAGGACCTGTCACCTGAGCCCTCGGGTTCACAGTGACTGAGCAAAGCACCTGTACCCCACACCCAGGGATGGGGAAATGTCATTCTCCCCAGGGATTTCCAGATTGGACACACAGGCTTCCCAGTAGGCGTGAGCGAGTCAGTGCAGGCTGGTCACTCTTGAGAATAATGAAATAGGAACACAATCTCTCTGCCAGAGGGACTGTTAGCATGCTGCTCAATGCTTCACCGTCCCAAATGACGACTACTGGAGGACACCCAGTCAACGATGAGCTAAGCATAGGAGTGCCTGACACTCCGATTCCTAAGAGACCTGCGTCAGAGCTTCTCTCTAAGCACAAAGAAGCAGTCCTTGGAGTCCCCATCGGGTAAAGCAAATCCCAGACATTCCATCTATAAACAAGCTAGTGGCGATTTAGAAAGCAGAAACTAACCTTTCAAAACACCCATGATCCCATCATTGTGCTGAATAAGATCGTCAGCCTTTATAACCCCTGATTCTCCTCCGCTGTCCCTTTCTTTTGAATGTGTATCAAATAAAAACCAAAAGGAGGAGGGGCTTTCAGGGACAGACATTGCATCCTTGGGTACAATCCCAGTCTGCTTGGAATGACTTCCTTGCTCTTGAGACCACCTTTCTCCTAAGGACAGACAGGCCCTTCTCCCTTCCTCCCTCCCTTCTCCCCCTCTCCTCCCCTTTGAGGTATGATTAATACGTGTGGATCTGCATGTAGCTAATATGTCTATTTTGATGAGTTTTGAACTCTATGAATACCTGGGATCCTACCACCAATTCAAGGTAACATGTGATCTATCTCTCCCAAGAGTTCCCTGGTGTCCCTTTATTTCTGTGCAAACAAAACAACAAACAAAGAAACAAAAACATGAAATGTGCTATCCACCATCTGCACAAATGCCGGAGGGCACTTTATCACCTTGACAACTGTAGACACAGTGTGCCACAAGTCTCTGGTGGAGCTTAAAAGTCTATGATCACTGGAACTTCATACCAATTAAACTATCAATAGTGTCCTTAAGCCCCTCCCCAGCTCTGGACACCACCCTGTATTCTTCACTTCTATGAGACAATCTTAGCCACCTCATAAAAGGACAGAAGTGTAATTACTTGGCATGTGTCCTTCTGTTTCACTGAGTGTAGCGTTCCTCAGGTTTGCCCATGTTGTAGCCTAAGATAGGGTTATCTTCCTTTTAAGATTAAATAATATTCCATTACATATATGTGTGTGCATGTACATATATAAACATATATGTACACTATATTTTTATACATATACATATATATGTATATATATATATATATATATATATATATATATATATATATATACACACACCCCATACTTTTCTTCATTGATGTGCCAAAACTACAACCAGACATCACCTGACATCTCAGAGGATACCTATTTCAACATAGCAGATAAAACACACAGGTGCTGGAGAGTCCGTGGAGAACCTGGAACCACTGCATTGCTGAAGGGTGAGAGACAGTGCAGCTGCCACAGAAAACAGTTCTGGGCTTCCACTAAATACTGAAAACAGATCCACTGTCTGGCCCAGCAGCCATATTAGAATGTGCGATTCTGAGTACACACCTGGCACGGTGGCAGAATGTCAAAGGTACATTTGCACACTCATGTGCACAGCACCACCCCCCAGAATCCAGGGATGGAAACAGTGCCCCCCCCCCCTTGGTCTTCAGCACCTTCCTCTCAAATTCCTCAACCTCACTAGAGTCCCTTCCCTCAGGCCACTGTATCTCCTCACTGTTCTCAGAGCCGTGCCCTGTTTCTTGGCACTGAATTTGAGCCCGTGCTCTCCATGGAACCAAAGACATTATCAGCAAAGACCTGAACATCAACTCTAAGGACTTCTTCTCAGCTCTTAGCTGCTACAACTTTTAAATCTTTTCCTGGGATCTGGTGTGCCCACCCACCTGCCACTGTGCCTCTCTCTTCTGCTAACTCTTCTTCCTGTCTCCTTAGAGGTGAAGTGGCCATGAAGAACCCCCTTTCCTCCCTTCCATTCTTCCATGGTAGCATCATCTATCTGCATCTGGTATTCACCCTGCAGGGTAAAAAGTTCAATAACTTGTCCAAAGTCACTAAGATAATGAACATCAAAGATTCACACCATGCGTGTCTGCAAAGTCTGGAGCCTAACGGCAGCCCGAGCAGCCCAAATGTCTCAGAGACAGAGGCCAGAGGATCTATCTGTTCAAGGTCATCCTCAGCTACATGAGTTCAAAGCCAGCCTAGGCTGCGTGAGACTTTGCCTCAAAGAGAACAAAACCAGAACCCACATGTCTACCCCATGTGGCATGGGACCTACTGCTGGCTAACCACTTTTCTAAACAACCCCACCTGCTTCTCCCTTATTCTGTAGAACCCTGAGAAAAACCTCAGATACATTTTACTTGTATCTTAGACTGGATCTTTGAGAAATAGGAAATCAAGCCATAAAATGACAACGTCCCTCTCTCCTAAAAGTCACTGCAGGGCAGTTTTTTTGTTTTGTTTTTTGCTTTTTGGTGGGTTTTTTTTTTTTTTTTTTTTTGAGACAGGGTTTCTCTGTGTAGCCCTGGCTGTCCTGGAACTCACTCTGTAGACCAGGCTGGCCTCAAACTCAGAAATCCGCCTGCCTCTGCTTCCCAAGTGCTGGGATTAAAGGCGTGCGCCACCATGCCCGGCCCTGCAGGGCAGTTTTTACATCCCAGTTTTATTTGGTGAGCACATTTATGAGTCTTCCTTGTGGGTGCATTTGCCCTGTTCTGACGCCTCTCTCTTCCTCCAGAAATCTTTGCTTGTCGTTAACACAGCTGGGGCTTCTTTTTAAATTGATGTTTGCACAATCTAACCTTCCTGTCCTTATACTTCCAACCCACTTGTGTCACTAAATTGGAATTTTTCTTATTAGACGGTGTGTAACTGAGTCAATTTAAAGTTCATTCTGTCAGTCCATCTTTTAATTAACACTTAAACCAGTTATGCCCAATAACCTTGTTGATACTTTATGGCTGAAGCCTGACTTTCCTTTTTCCTTTTTTCTTTATATTTTTTATGTCTGCCTTCCTGTGACCTGCTTATGTTCTTTAGACTCTCACTTTGACTTACCTAGTCCTTCTGTATTTATCTTTAAATCACTTAAAAAAAAACCTTTCTACATATTTTATCATACGCATAAACGGTGTCACCATTTTGCCAGTTTGAGTGACATACAGAAATGCCACTTGCCAGTCTACCCGCTCTGCCTCCCCACTGACGAACCCTTTCATTATTTCTTCTGTATTATTGTTTGGCTGAGTTATCCAACATAATTGAGAAGACACAAGAAGAGCCATTAGTTCTTCCTCCTGTTTTTGCTTACTAGGTGACGATTTCCTCTGTCTTTCCTTTCTATGTGAGAACTTCACTCAGTCATTACTTGCTGCTGTTTTTGACCCCACTACACTATGCAGACCAAGATGAACCAGATCTGGCTATCCGGCCCAGGCCAGCCTTAAACTGAGTCCTCCCACGTTGGTTTCTGAAGTGCTCAGATCACGGGCATGTGCTCCCACGCTGCTTTACCCTTCATAACCACTTTCCTAACAACGAACTCCCTCTGATGTGTGTGTGCTGCCTTCATTCATAAAGGATTTTGTTTTGTTTTGTTCTTTTAGATAGGATTTCAGTGTGTACCCAGGCTATACTCAAACACCATCTTTTTGTCTCCAATTTCTAATTACAAGTGTGTCTGGCACTTGGAGGCATTTTTTTGCTGAAAAAAGGAATTCTGTGTTGATTCTGTGCCCCATCACCTCCACCAGGAACCCCTCGGCTTGCCTGCTCCCCTCACCCCTGCCTCATCGAGTAAAGTGTGTCCCTCCTGGTTTGCTCAAGGTTCTTTTTTTCTGGTCTTTACTTCAAGCAGAACCGACCTAAGTAGCTTAGTAAGCTTAATTGTAATGTCTTGGCTCCGTTTCTTTGGGTTTATTCTGCTCAGCCTTCACTTCTTGGCTCTGAGGCTAGGTCTCTTGCAAAATTATCAAAGTTTTCAGCAAATATTGTTTCCGTGAACTTTTTCAGTCCTGCTTTTGACACAGAAACACTGGGGGCACCTCTCAGATGAGGGTTCCTGGAACTTTCCCCCCCAGTCTGAATTCTCCCCCTTTTCAAACAGACTGCTCTCTACTCTCCCAGTCCCCTGATCTCGTACTGCTTCTGGGCTGCCCACTGGGCTTTCTATCTGTGCTAGTTTTCTGTGGTTTCTGACATCTCCACTTGGTTCTCCTTTTCATCATGTTTACGGTGCTGTGGATCGAATGGACGTCTCATACATATGGGGCCCATACGCTAGCCCCGAGCCACCTCACCAGCCCTGGATTTGCCCATTTTTCCACTGAGGGTTTCTCTTCCCTCATTTGTTTCACACACATTTGCAATTGCTCACTGAAGCACTCTTATTACAGGTGCTTGAACTCTTTTGGTGTGTGTGTGTGCGTGCGCGTTCACGTGTGTTTGCACATATGTGTGCAGGGGCATATGCATATGTGCATGGTGGCCAGTAGTTGGTCCCATTTATCTTCAATCCCTCTCCATCTTAACTTGGAGGCAGACTCTCTCGTGGAACCTGGAGCTCACTGTTGCTTCTAGTCTGGCTACTCATCGAGGCAGAGATCTGTCCCAGCCTCCCCAGCCCCGGGATTACAGGCACAGGTCACCATGCCTGGCTTTTTACAGGAGTGCTAGGGATTAAATATAGCCTTATTGATGAGGATGATGGATGATGACTCTTATTAACACTGAAATCTTCTTGCTCTTGGTGTGACATGAGAATGAGTACCAAATGTATTTAGAGCATATGTGGGTTTCACGAAAATTTGTTGTTTGGGTCAATGTTCTCCAAGATCTCCCCTAAAGGCAAAGGGAGGTGGCTCCTGGACACAGTCATTTGGAAGGAAAGTTTGCACTTGCTGTTAGCATTTTGTCTAAGCTCTGCCCCAGAGTTACCTGACAACAGCCAGGTATGCCTGACTCACTATAAAAAGGGGCTTCTTGCCCCCTCCACTCTCATCCCCTTGCTCTTGCCTTCCGGTCCCCACTCTGTCCTCTTGCCCCTTCTCCCCTCCATTCTCTCCCCTGCCCCATGTGCTCATGGCCTGCCTCCTCTCCTCTCTTCTCCTCTCTTCTCCTCTCTTCTTCTCCTCTCTTCTCCTCTCTTCTCCTCTCTTCTCCTCTCTTCTCCTCTCTTCTCCTCTCTTCTCCTCTCCTCTCCTCTCCTCTCCCTCTCTCTTTCTCTCTCTCTCTCTCCTACCCTCTCAACTCCCCTCCCCATGCCCTGAATAAACTCTATACCATTGTCCCTCAGGAGGAAGAGATGCCTCAGCGTGGGCCTGCAGAGGCACCCCCTTCCCCCATACCTCATCACACATCCACCAAAACATATCCCCTCTCTCTTTATCTTTTTATAAACACATCACTTGCCTCCACTGACAACCAAGGTATATGGAGACTCCTTATTGCTGTGGAGACAGAACTAGAGTTCCAGCTCCTACTGTGACCCAGCAGCCCGGTGGGGAGACCACTGGTGGAAGGCCCCTACAATACAACACAGGGTTAGGAAGGCAATCCCTTAGTCCAGACAGACACCATGACATAGGGGCAGAGAGACCTGGTTCCAGTTGGGATGAAAGTCAAGTTCCTACATGTGCTTCCCTGACACACCCTTGGTGGAGAGAGAGCTCACTACAGTCTAATCAAGATAGTCTGGCCTCCCTGGCTCGGCTGGGCCCTTTTTTGGAGTAATGGGTTAAGTTCAGTAGCAGTATCTAGACTCTGTAGACTGTCTCACTAGGCGTCAATTTTCCTGGTTATTTCTGAATTTCTAATTAGTTAATTAGGGGGTTGGGGGGGGAGGGGTTTAGTGGCTTTGTCTGCACCCGTGGGTTTTTGGGATGACTGGATTTCCTGCATCTCTGCCCTCAACACAATCCTCTCTGGTGACTTCTTATTCACATCTGCACTGTCAAGGTCCCCCAGCCTCCAGGGTCTGCTGCTCTTAAAAGCCACTTGCTTGCCCAAGCCTCTGGGCATTGCAGAAACTCTCTCTAACCCTGGACTGTCCGTCCTGCCTGTCTTCTCAGCCCGTCCTCTGGACCAGTTCAAAGTGTGCACGGTGGCAGATTTTCTCTCTGCTCTATGCAAGCCCACTCCTCCACACTCTCCCTTCCAGCCTGCTCCTGGGCTATGTAAGCTTTCTGGAGTTCTCCCTGCTACTTCAGGGGTACTTCTCTTGGGGCTCGGGGGTGGGTGGTGGGTGGTGGCGGAGCTGCTCCATTGTCCCCCGACATGCGTCACATAGTGAGAACCCATAAACGTGTGTTGGATTGATCAGCACCCGGAATACCAATGCTTTCCTTCCCAACTTTTTGGCTGGCTGTTGGGTAGGGACTAAGGCTCATTAGCTTCCTAACCCTTACCGTAGGGACTCCAAGACCAGTAAACAGCTTCCTGCCTGCCAGTACTGCGGTTGCCATGGTTTCTCCCACCCCCTAGGACTACTAGGTGAATGCTGATTGACAAACCCGGGGCTGGCCAAGGCCTTTTCAGGAGGACTTGTGGGGGTTGGGGGTTGGTGCCCTAAAAGAATGTCTTGCAACCCTTCAGCGGGCAGGGCTCAGTGGGAGAGCTGGGGCTTGACAGCCAAGAATCTCTTTAAAGATACTAACCAGGAGCAGAGACTCCATCATTCATCATCTTCTGAAACATGAAGGTACTCGTTAGCCTAGATCATTTCTACGTATGATTTATTAGACAGGCAATAAAATCACCTTTCTCACTTTTCCAAATATTTTTGTGTATTTATGCACTCAGAATTTATGTGGCATTTTGACTCTCAGTTAGCAGGAGCTATTTAACTGTTTACAGTGTTACTTTCAGGTGCCACTGAATTCATTTGTAAAAATACTTTTATAGCTTCTTTTATTTATATATTCATTTATTTTTCTGTCATTCCTTTCCTTCTTTTTGAACCCTATGGGATATATATATATATATTAATTAGAGTCCCAGTTTAGGGGTTTTATGGGATTCCAGAGTGTGAGTCTGTTTTGTTTTGTCCTTTTCTGATGTGTTAGTTTTTGTTTTATCTTATTATTTTATCCCTTAGAAGCCTGTTGGGGGTGGATCCAGCTAGGAGGGAGATGTGGAGGAACTGGGAGGAGTAGAGGGAGGGGAAACCATTATCAGGACATATTATTTGAGGAAAAAAAATCTATTTTCAATAAAAGAAAAAATCTTTTTAAAAATCAATACAACTAGAGACTGGTCATCAGAGTCCATTCAATGTCCCACGCTCAGGAAGGGGGAGGGTAAATTTAACTTGTGGCTCATACCTGTAATCTTAGCACTGAGGAGGCTGAGGCAGGGGTATCAGGATTGGGCTAGAGAGTAAGTTCCAGGCTAACCTGGGCAAGAAAAGGGAAATCCAGTGGGGAATGTATGTTGCTTTCGGAGCCTCTGAATAGCCTCAGGAGAGGGAAGTTTCTTAGCAGTCAAGAGAGTAGCCTAGAGAGTGACATCGTATCTCCAAGCATTAGTGTTTGAGTCAGAGATTATTGTGGCTAAAAAGGTATCAAACTTCTCACCCATGGACCAGATGCACAGGATTTGTGACTTTCTCTGGGGAAAGGTAGAGGTCTTAAGGGTCCTCCAAGGCACCTCTTTCAAAACTGTCCTGGCTAAGCTCATGTGGCTCTGATAGAATACCGTGGACTCCAAGGCTCAGGAACAGTGGAGCTCTAGTTCTTGAAGCTAAGTGGTCCAAGATAAGACACCCACGGATATCCACCGGTGTCCAGTGAGGAGCCCTCTCTTCCTCCAGACAGTGGTTTTTGCCTGTGTCCTCAGGGACATGAGGGATGGGATGAGCTCTCTCCCCTCTCTTCAGAGGATTCCGTTCCACTCCATCGCCTCCTAAAACTTCACATTGAGCAGGATTTCAAGAGTGAATCCAGATCACAAGAGTCACATGTACATAGACACAGGCCGGAGGTCCCCAGGTCTATGATCAGAATGTCTAATCTCACAGCCCAGAAATTCTCAAGCTCCTTAGGCCACCCTCGTGCTTGTTCTAGATAGAGCAAGACACCTGCAATGTCCAGTAAGTTCTCTGAATATCCACTCTGGAAATGTGTCTTGTTCAGCCACAAGGTAATAAATACAATTGTTTAACACGAAAATGGCTCAGGTCTTTACAGCCTAGTGGGCTCAAAGCAGTAGTTTGGTCTTTCACAACTTCTCCCCTTCAAGGAGAGAGGCTGGGAGTGGCCCTCCAATCCCCTAGCAGGCCCCCACCCCCACCAGGCCCCCACCCCATGGCTACCAAGAATGTCTCCATCCTTAAGCTGGTGATCAACCTCCAGAGGTCAATAAGACATCCTTTCCAGCATCCTGCACCTGCTCTCTTCCAGAGAAAGGCCACACCTCCAACCTCTGCTGAGTTCCCCTGGGTCTCCTTTATCCAGTTATTTTACTCCAGTCTGTGTCCTTTGCTGCCCTGGCCCTCGTGGCTTCTATGACAGCAGTCTGCTTTGTTTTTAGGGCTCTCTTCTTTCTCTTTCTTTCAGAATGTTCTCGCTTATCTCCTCGGGTACCACAAAAGGTCAGGAGGCAAACTCATCCCCAGGAGAGAACCAAGTGTCCCCATTTGCTCTGTGCCTTCACCGGAAATTAGTACAGACCTCAACATGGTGTGGTTATTTGAATGAAAGGTCTCCTTCCAGTCAGTCTCTCCTCCCAGAAAGGGGGCAGGGAGAGAGCTCTGGCTTAGTAGTTCCTCCTTCTAACCGGGATTCCCTCCCTTATACCAAGGGATCTTTTTCCTCAAGAGGCCACCATGATGCTGTACCAGGCAGTATCCACCCTACATGGAAGATGTGTACAACCTCAACTCCTGAGGAGCAGGTACATATAGCCAAGCTGTTCTGCCTATGGCCACCAAGTTGACAAGGGGAAGGACCAGAGACTGTCAGGAGGTAGAGATGTGGTGAAGGGTGCAGACAGCCTGCCTTTGTTGTCTCTTCAAAGACATTCCAAGGTGTTGTTTACGTTTTGTTCTCAAATATTACATCTCAGTGTACTGGCCTGGGGAGAAGCAACCTGCTAGGTGACTCAGAACCTACCCAGGGACAATTTCTTTCCCAGTCCGAGTACTTATGACTGTCTCCTGATCCGTTATCAAAATTCCATTGGTATTTCTTGCCTTTGGATCCTGTGACACCAATTTAAACACTTTTATCTTTACTACCTGTTTATACCAACACTGAGTTTCATTTGTTCTTTGTGCGAAGCTTCTTACGGTAGAAATGTGGGTGATCAACTTTAAGCTGTCTTCCGTCTTAGACACACACATGTAATTCTCTCTCTGTCTGCTTTGCTTAGAGCACATCCTAAGATTTTTATCTTTATGTTTTTACTTGATAAAAACATATTTCCATTTGAAAATTGAATCTCAGCTAGTCTGTAGACTCAGGCAAAGGATTCCAAGACCAAGACCAGTCTGGGCAACACTGTGGAATTTTGACTCAAAACAAAATAAGATAAAAAGAAAGTATATTAAATTTCTCTTATAATTAATTTTTATTCATATGTTGTTGTTTAATTCCCAAATATCTGGTAACTTCTAGATACATAATTATCAAATTTGGTTCTATAAACACCCATAGTTTCCCTTCTTTATAATTTATTGAGACTTGTTTTATGATTAAAGATCTTTGAAGGTGACAGATAGTGTCTGTGGGAGACAGTTATGCATAGATAAGGTTATGGGGATGGGACTCGTGATGTGCCACAAATATTAATGATAAGGTTTAGATCTTCTATGTCCTTAATAATTTTGTGAACATTTTCTATGAATTCTGTTAGTCTATAAATACAAAGTTGTCATTTTACCCTTTAGTATTTTCAATGTTTATTCTTATGTTTTACAACTCTGGTACGCAGTGATTCCACAGTCAATATGGATGTCTTCTTGATGAAATAAATGGCCCTTTGCCCATTTGCAGTGCCTTTTCAATTCTTCTCGCCTTATTTTGAGGTGTGTTTTGTGATACAGCACTCTGGCTTCCCTTTGACTTGGGTTGACATTAAACTTGTTTCCCACCCTGTTCATTTCCATGGATCTGCTTCTACTTCACCGTTCTTCTTCTTGATTACGGGTTTCATTTTCCTGCTTCTTTACGTACTTTACAATCTTTTACCAAATGGTGGATATCGGATATAAAACACCTCCAGGGTGTTTTACGGTTTGGTTGCAGTGAGCACAAGGTCTTTTCTTTCTGCCAGATGTTTAGAATGAGACCCTCAGCAGTCAAATTTCAGATGGAAGCAGAGCTGAGGCTGAGTCAGACTAAGGATGCGAGCAGGGGACGAAGCCTGACGGGAACTACACCCTCGGCTCCTACCCCAAGCTCACTATCCCCGCCCTCCCTCTCCATGGTTCGCCTCTGGCCTCAGTGTCTGAGCTAGGAAGAATAAGTATTGCTTGAGACATACCTTGTGGTCAACTCTAACATGGTTCCAGAATTCAAACACTGAGAAACTGTTTAGTTCTGTTTTCCAGCCTTATATCAATGGCCACTTTTATTATAGTCAACTGGGAGAAGGCGTGATATAAAACCACAGATGTCATCCCTGCATCAGGTTCCTGTCTCTGTGGTAAACACCTGAGGAAGTTGAAAGGGAGGAGAAGCTTGGGGGGGCTTCACGGCTGCTGACTTTGCATTTGAAGTTTTTATCAGCATAGATATCACATAGGATTTCTCATACTTGCATATCGTGTATTTTGATAATATTTACACGCCCCTTGCCTTCTTTCTGTTCCTGTCACTTCTGATCCTCTTCCTCTTCTTAGCTACTCTTCTACTTTCAAGTCAGGTTTGGGGTGTTTTTGCTTTGAAGAGGGGTTATTGTTATTGTTTGCATGTGTGAATGAATGAATCACATAAGCATTACTTACAGGAATGTGGCTATACGTTTATAAGGTCACATGAACATGGGAGACTTACCAGTAGCTACTCCACTAAAGAAAATGCCGCTCCCTACCTCACCAACCATTAACTGCTGTGGATCCTCAGTTAGTGAAGGGGGGAGAAGTTTCACAGGATGCGCAGCAAGCAGAGAGCATCATGGTGGTGGTCACTGGACACGCTCACTTCTTGGGTGCCAGGAAGCTGGGGCGGGGAGAGAGGGAATGGAAAGGGAGAGGAAAAGGGGGAGAGGAGGCAAGGGAGAGGGGGAGGGAGGAGGCAAGGGGAGAGGGGTTAGGGAAGAGGGAGAGAGGGAGAGGAAGAGGGAAAGGGAGAGTGAGATGATCAATCCAGTGAGACTGGCTAGCCAATTGAGCTCCAAGGATCCGCCTTCTCCCCTCACTGGCTCTGGATTATAAAAGTCCGATGCCACAGCAGTATTTCACAGGTGCTGTGGATCCTAATCATGTCCTCAGGCTTTGATGGCCAGACTCTGCCCAGCTCTCTGATTCTTAACTTTGTTTCTATGTCTGTTGAAAGGCTAGATTGCTAACACACATTTATAAACCCAGGATTTGGGAGGCTGAAGCTGTAGAGGGAAGCACTATAATAAGTTCTAGGTCAGCCTGGTCTACACGGTGAGTTCCAGGTAGTCAGGGATGTCAAAATAAAGACTTGTCTTAGGAAAAAAGCAAGAAAGCATGCAAGAGGGAAGGAACTTCCTTCATGGACTCCTGCAATGAGATAAGCATGAAGCATCTTCGAGAGTAGGAACCCTCAATTCTGCAGAAATGATTAGCATACTAACCTGCATGGCTTTACACCCAGAGATTCCTTCGTGTGTGTGTGTGTGTGTGTGTGTGTGTGTGTGTGTGTGTGTTTCTATCACACAATCTAAACTTAGCCATGTTACATCTGCAACATCTTTTCCTTTGATAAATCATAAGCAAACACACACACACACACACACACACACACACACACACACACAAAACATCTTTCAAGGGGCTGGTGAGATGGCTCAGTGGGTAAGAGCACCCGACTGCTCTTCCAAAGGTCCGAAGTTCAAATCCCAGCAACCACATGGTGGCTCACAACCATCCGTAATGAGATCTGACTCCCTCCCTCTTCTGGAGGGTCTGAAGACAGCTACAGTGTACTTACACATAATAAATAAATAAATCTTTAAAAAAAAAAAAACATCTTTCAAAAGCCTAGCAAGAGGCCAGTTATGGTGGTACATACCTTTAATTCCAGCACTTGGGAGGCAGAAGCAAGAGAATCTCTGTGAGTTTGAAGCCAGCCTGGTCTACACAGAGAGTTCCTGAACATCCACAGCTACATAGACAGACTCTGTTTCAAAAAAAAAAAAATCCAAATCCAAATCTGAGCACCCAGTAGGCTGCGAGCTCATCACGGAATTGTTGGGAAAGATGAATGGTCCCTTCCAATGGCAATGCCAAGACTCTGCAAACTGCTCAGTGCCATTTCCACACCTGTAAGCTACATCCACACAGGATCCCCAAATTGCGATCAGCAATAGCCTAGTACACTAAACTTCTCCCCAATACATTCATTTCAAATCCAGGAGATGACCCAAATCTTCATCATTTGCTGTCTCTTCTCAGAGTTCAATTATCCAATGCAAACTTTCACACTGAAGGTGTCCAGGAAGAGGCTGAGAAGACGGTCCAGTGTGTAAGTTACTTTCTATGCAAGCAAGGCTCACCTTGGGATCCCCAGAACCTATGAAATCCCAGTGCTCCTACCGCAAAGTAGAGAGCAGGGACAGGAGACATCCTGGAAGCCCGCTGAGCAGCCAGCCTGTCTCAAACAAGGTAGAAGGTGAGGCAAGAAGAAGGGCACTTTACACCGGAACTGGTAGTCCATATGTGCAAATATCTCACAAAGCATTACCTACCCTTATTAAGAGCAATACATTCTGATATTCTCTTCTTTTTGTTTCATGCCTGCTTAAGGAAGAAGAGAGGGGATAGGAAAGAGGGACGGGGAGAGGGTAAGAAGAAATAAGTTTATTTCCCAGCCTCACTCCGGAGATCAAGAGGGCAACACTAAACTAGAAAAATAAAATGTAAGATTTTTCTCCCAATACAGGGCCTCTGAGCGAGTCTAAACAGTGCCATCTACTGTGCATACTGGGTATTGCAAGCTTTTGGGGTTTTGTGGCTCTGAGATTTATTTGCCCATCTTTCCTTTAAGGACATTTTCCCCCTAAAGCAGAAATTCCTCTCAAGCAGTTTAAGGAGAGTTTTAAGAGAATGACTACCACATAAGTTCTATTCTGAATCTTAAGACCAAATATTAGAGTCCTCGAAAGGGATTTGTGGTTTGCAGAACACACTGTAACCAGGGCCTTGGGAGCAAAAGCCTAACCATAGTCAGTGGTCCCCAGGAAACAAACCTTAAATTCAGACCACGGTAGACAAATGTTTAACACTGAATTACTATTGTCTATCAAATATAATATAACAAAGAACCAACAATCCATTGTCAATCCTGACTATATTCTAAAATAGCACATGAGGCTTCTTTCTTCCTTCCTTCCTTCCTTCCTTCCTTTCTTCCTTCCTTCCTTCCTTCCTTCCTTCCTTCCTTCCTTCCTTCCCTCCCTCCCTCCCTCCCTCCCTTCTTTCTTTCTTTCTTTCTTTCTTTCTTTCTTTCTTTCTTGGAGTTCCATCCCCCAGCTTGCTCCAAAAACAATTAAAAATAACATAGGGCACAATACCATTGTCGCAAAAATTAGAATACAGAAATCCCATTGGCTCCTCTGTGGATAATGGAGAATTTCCATGATGACTAGCCACTATAATACACAGAATTTAATATTTAGTAGGAAAGAATGTTTACTGCTGGTCAGCAGAGGCAGCTATGGTTGCTTCATTTCAGAGTAATCTATGTGTGCATTTGACACAAACATGTTTAAAAGAATCTCTGTAATTCTTCCATGGTCTGCTTAAATAACCACCGAAGAGGCACAGCAATGTGCCCGCAAGAGCCCCTGTTCATCCAGACATGGCACTGGGACTGGCCTCTTCCACCGTGTGTATGCAGCTGAGACATGGCCTCTTTGGTTTCACCAGAACACCTTATGTGTTAAAACTTTTAAAAATATAAAGTAGGCCGGGCGTGGTGGCACATGCCTTTAATCCCAGCACTCGGGAGGCAGAGGCAAGCGGATTTCTGAGTTCGAGGCCAGCCTGGTCTACAAAGTGAGTTACAGGACAGCCAAGGCTACAAAGAGAAACTCTGTCTCGAAAATAAAAATAAAAAGTACAAAATGGAGGAAACCTTGTCACTTACAGCAGGCTGGGGAGTGAATAAAGACACCCGGTCAGAGGTACAGCCTGCTATGCTGGCACTGAAGTCACAGGGCATTAATTCACACCATCCTAAGCCACACAGGAAGGTCAAGGCCAGCCTGGGCCGAAGAAGCTGACTCAAAACAAACAAAAGAACAACTGAAGTTGTGGTGAAAGCATATCCCATATAATAATCACCCACGCAGACTGGCAGGGCCCAGAGAAGCCATTTCTGCCATGGCATTCCACTATCAAATGTGAGGCATTATTAACTATCCAGGGAGCCAGAGGCCCTCCGGTTTCCAACGGCTATTTTGGGAAGAGCTGAATAGGATTTATTAATCACGCCCATAGGATTAATGGTTCAGTAGCAAACTCAGGAAAAGCATATAGAACCCAAGGGGCTGATGACAGGGGCTGACGTCTCTTCCAGAGGCGATCGATGGGCCCATCTTGCCTGGAAACTTGTCAAGTGGAAGGACAGGGGCTCCAGACACTCGCAAGCCTTTTCTTGTTCTGAAACATTCTCTGCCATCACCTACATTTGATTTATGAGTCAGAAATGTGAAGGTTGCGTTCAGAGCAACCTTCCCAGGATTCAAGAGATGGCCCCAGAAGGGAGCAGGCAAGCAGTCATCCATCAAAATGGCAAGTTGTATAATTTTATGGGTGTGGTTGTGCGTGTGTGCACACACAGACACACACAGACACACACAGACACACACAGACACACACAGACACACACACATATATATACAACTATATAGCAAACTATATAATAAACAACTATAGAATTAAGATACTAAGTAGCCTAAACATTAGCCGTTTTACCTCCTAAGGGCTTTCAGTATCACCAGGAAAGTCCAGCTGAGCAGTAACGAACGAGGGTTTATGTTCTCAGTATTGACCAGGGCAAAGCAGCCCTCACCTGTCCAGACACGTGAATGTGACAAGGTGCAGTGGTCAGCGATCCTCACTGGTTAATCATCAATAGCTGCTTCAGAGGCCCCTGCTCACCCCTCACCACGGTCTGGCCTTGCTGTTCCCTCCATTCACGGCCAACCTAGAAGATGCCGTGGGATTCTGCTTAAAGCCAAGTCAAAAACTATTCTCTACCTGGTTAGTTTCCACACATGACTGAGACAAAGGTGAGCGGATCCACTGCAGGTCCATGAGTCCTGTTCCCTTCCCGCTGTGTTCCCACTGGTACTGAGCTCCTCGTGGGCCCAAGCGTTGAAACAGGAAAACGTGGGGGAGCTGGGATGAAAAGAGTATGGTTTAGCTCCAGTGCTCACCTTACAAAGGCAACGTGCAACAAGGGGTACATAAACTCTTTCTTAAGATCTGCTAATCAGATGCACGTATAGCCTCATTTGAAGAGAATCTCCATCAAGCCCTTCCTAGCTCTTTTCTAGCTTCCTCTGTCCCCCTGTCCTCCCTTCTCCTCCCTTCTCCCTTCTCCTTGCCTCTCTTCCCCTCCCTTCTCCTTCCCTCTCCCCTCTCCCCCTCTGGAGAATACACATACACAAATAAATTTAGCATTTCTTACCCTAGAGGAGCCTCTGGTCTAGTTGGTGAGAAAACAAGAAACAAGGAGGGATGGCTGGAACAGAGGAGGAGATGAGCTAGCGATACATCCTAATATTCCCAGCACCTGTGACCATCAGCCAACACACAGCCATTAGGCGAATCTGTAGAAGCAAGTTAGGGAGCTAGACGCTGAAGCTGTAATCATAACGTGGGCACTAACCCTCAGGAGAAATTGTTCAATGGAGAAAGTGAAGCAGTTCTGATCTCCAACCTATCTTTTACTGGCCAGCTTCCTACAATGATTCTAGAAGCTTCTGTCATCCTCACTGAACAGGGGCTCCAATTGACTGGAAACTGTACGACCCATGAGAAGCTAAAGGTGCCAACATCCTTCCACCCCTGCCTGCTGCCACTACCTCATCTCCTCTTTGATTCATCTTTAGATGTGCTCAGGCCAAGGGAGTTGTACCACCCCATCTTGCTTGGCCAGTTATTCCACACAAGCTGATTCAGCACATCTCTCTCTCTCTGAAGGGCTGGACACAGATCCGAGGCTCTCTTCCTTAGAGACACTCCCTCTTAGACTAAGACTTACAGTTAGAAAGGAGGTGGGGGTAGTAGCAAGCGAGCGTGCAACCTTCCTCTGCCCAAGCAAGAGCAGTCAGGTCTGCCCGCGGCAATGTGCCAGCTTTACAGGGAAAGCATGTACCTTCAGCCATGGTCCTTTCATTGAAAGCCAATCCTTCGACCAGACGGGCCTTGTCAGAATGAATCAGTCTCTTCACTGCGTGTAAAGCTAATCTGAAGGAACTTTGTGGGGATGTGCCGTTTTCATTCCAAACCTGGCAGCTGTAGGACTCGGGTTGCAAGTAGTAAGGTGAAGCTAGCTGGCCTAGGTATCCCAAAGCGTAGCTAGCTCTTGTGAATGTCCACCGTAACTCCTCTCAAAACTATCCAGACAGCCAAGCAATGTGGAACACCGAGCCCTCAAAACCCACGAACAGCTTGGCGGAGAGAGGTAGATGCAGGCTGCCCAGGTCTTCCCAGCATCCTGGACTCCAAGAGGGATGGGCTTGCCTAACCTCTTCTGCTCCCCCCCCCCTTCCGCATCCCCTGCACCGGCAGAATCTGGGTGCCCCTTCCTTGCAATGCTTTCAGTTGTGGAAAAGAGGACACAGAGAGCGGGGGCACAGGCAGAGAACCCTCCAGAGACTGTGACAAGTCCACTTCCAGGCCAGCCCTGGAGACGCACCTCTACATCTTCTTCTGTCCTAGCCACTGGCACCCTGTTCAAAGTGATCGAATTAAATCGGGAATTCAAAGAAATAGAAGCCAGAATTTGGCCAGCCCTGGCGGCGCCCTCTGTTAGTCTGCCTTGAACCCGAATTCTAGATGCCTCAGCTCACTGCACTACGGGAGAGGAGTCTCCTGTGCGCTACTGGAAGCTGCAGGCCAACACAAAACTGTACCGTCCGTTTATCTAACACGCACACACACACACACACACACACACACACACACACACAAGTATATATAATATTACTACAGCGAAGCTTCGAATATAACAGCACACTTTCCACTAGTGAGAGTAGTAAGAGCAACATCAACTCTCTTTCAACATCACCCAATCCCCCAAAAGCGAGTAGCTGGGACTTGGAGCTTTGCGACCTGCGTCCTGGGTGAAGACACAGGTCTACCAGCTCTGTTCAGGCTGCGCTCGGGACAGGACACTGGAAGAGCCTTGAGCTCAAAGAGAGCTGGGGGTGGGGTGGGGCGGAGTGGGGTGGGGAGTGACCTAGGCTCCAGGAGAGCTCGCGACTCGGCGGGCCCTGACGGCTCTGGGTGCCCGGAGAGCCCCGCCCGTGGCGCTGGGGGTGGCGGGCTACTGGGAGCCGCCTCCTCCGCAACTTTCTCAATCGCTCCAGGGTGAGAGAGGCGGGGTGAGGGCTTTGGTTAAAAGGCGCCGCGGCCAACAGGTGTCCAGGATCGCAGCGCGCGGCGCGCTCCGCTCTCCCAACTCGCAGCCAGTCGGCGGCGCTCCAGTCCACTGAGCGCAGCCTCCACCGGGACCCGCGGCGACCAGCACAGGATCAGCCGGCGACCCATTTCGGACCAACCCAGGAGCGGCCCCGGGACCCGCTTCAGACCTGCTCCTTACCGGGGACAGCGCCTCGCCGCTTCCCGCCACCCAACGCTGCACGCTCCTCCGGACACAGGTGCGACCGCCAATCCGCGCCACCGAGTCACACTGGTGTAACCCGCCCCCGACCGCAACGCCCCACGGTGGCTGGGGCGCGAGACTCAGCCAGTAGGGACGCGTGAGGTGCGAGGAGGGGTGCGGGCCGCCACGGTCCTGGGAAACCGAGGCCGGAACGCGCTGCGCGGTCCCTACGGGCCACCGCCACCCGTGCATAGGGACCCGAGCTGTGAACGCGTTTCTTCGGCTGCAGGCGTCTGGCCCGGCTCGGGGTTGGAGCCGGCTGCTCTCACCGCCGCGCACAGCCTGAGCCGGGAGGTCCCGCACAGCGCGGGGTGGGGAGGGACGCGGGGGCCAGGCTGTTCCGCGCACGACTGCGACGTGTCGCCAGTATTCCTTCGCTAGAATTTTCCCGAGGCCTCCTGGCTGCGTTGTCTGCCGCCATTGAAAAGTTTTTAGCTAACCGAAAGCTGAGCAGGAAAACTCAGTTTCATTTGTTAAGCAGGAAGCCTCCGTGGGAAGACACTGACCTTTACCACCTAAAGCACTGGGGTGACGTGGGCGACCGCCCAAAACGCGCGGCCGTAGCCGCTCCCGCGAGCTGGGGAACCCCAACCTGCACTCGGGTGGAGATTTTGATTGCTTTTTTTTTTTTTCTTTCCTTAAATGCTTTTTAAGGATTTGCGTCCAGGCGGGACGTTACAGCTGGAAGGGAAGGCACAGGTTCACAGATGGCGTGCTGCTGAGAAACTTGTCCCTTAGGACAATTGCATCAGCCCCTTGGTGCTGCCTCAATGGAAGGGAAGGGAGCGTAGGCCTAAATGGGACCCATTGCTCAGGTCCACGGGATTGTCCTGAGAAGCCTGGCTCAGTCATGGCTACACTTACCCCGGAGTCCTTTGGGAACTATGGGCAAAGCCAGTGAATTATGAGAAGGGTGGAGGGTGCGGTGGGGTCAGCATCTAGAGGCAGTCCACCAGCTCCCCGAAGTATCCTTTAAGGCAAATAAGGGTCATATGCAGTATATACTATAAACATGGAGAAGCTCCCTTCTACTCAGGAGCGAATGATTCACCGGTTCAAGGCAATCTCCAGGTGTCCCATGCCAGGTAGGGACCTGCGTGTGACCTAGTCCTAAGGCCAGCCTGGAAATCACCTCCTACACCACAGTTGAATATTGACGATTTCACCTGCTGGCTTAGTACTCCTAACCCCTTTGTGAGGTCAAATTTTAACCTCTCCTTCCACTTAGAAAGGCCATTTAAGACAAGCAGCTGCAATCAGATATGCCGGGACCCACAGCTATGTCCCAGCTATTTGGTTTTCTTTTGGAGTTTTCTCTCTCTCTCTCTCTCTCTCTCTCTCTCTCTCTCTCTCTCTCTCTTCTTGACCTTGTTTGTTCAATCCGGCCTTCCCATTTTTTGGTTTTTTGTTTGTTTGTTTGTTTGTTTTTGTTTTGGTTCTGTTCTTTTCTTTTCTTGTCTCTTTTGGTGTTTGTTTTCTTGAGCCAGGGTCTTGCTCTGCAGAAAAGTTTTCCTCAAGTTAGCACACTCCTCCTACCTCAGCCTCCAGAGTTCTGCTATTATAGATGTATTAACCCCCTACCCCCACCCCCATGTTGTGCTAACTCCAACTGCATGGATTTAGAAGCCATCCTGGGTAACACGGTAAACTCAAATTCAACAAACACTTAAGTACTTTTATAAACAAGTGCACAGTTTACGCAGAAATTGAGGGTTTTTTTTTTTTTCTGTGTTGATAATAATTGGGCTAGTCTGTGGATGCTATAGGCAGGCAAAGGGATCCTCCAGCTCTGTATTTTGGGTCAGGTGTGTAGATGTTTATTTCAATGTCCTGATCTCCACTCGGGAGAAGGGGAAGGAAGAACAGAAGGTCTAATTCCAATCAGATTGTTTTGTTAAACTTGGAACACTGTTGCTTTTCAATCCTTCTGCTGTTGGGGGCAGACCACATGGAGCTGAGAGACTGTTCAGAGGACAACCAGCTTCCCAAAGGGCCTCTGACAGTCTAGGTATAAATGGGTCAGGGCTGAACCTGCCGAGCCTGTCTGTTTCTGCTTTCCAAGTTGGATAGGACTTGATGTTTTACCGGTGTATGTCAGTATTCCTTAATTCCCATGCCCCTGGCCCTATCTCCTCTGTCCAAGGCAGAGCTGAGTGGGTTCCAGCAAGTGGGTTCCCTGGTGCTCTGCCACCGCCACTAGGGACAAGGAGGGACTTCTCTCTGCGCCTGCTGTGAGTCCACTGCGAAACAGGATGTAACTTGCTAAGCAGGAGGGTAGGGTGCTTTTAAGAAAGAGTCAGAGGATTCTTTACAGCTTGGAAGGAAGGGGTGGAAGCAAGTGAGTCAGGACAGCCGGGAAGATGGGATTAATCAAAAGAGGGGTTGATTGTGACAGACCAGGTGTAGCCATGGAAGGTTCCTGCCCTGGGATGAAATAGAAGGTCATTGGCTTATGGAGGCTCATCTAGGGCACAGGCCATATATAGACACTGTGTCACTCAGACAGGATACACTGTGATGCCACCCAAGGCAAAACCCCCATCAGGTGGCTCCTTGGACCAGCAACTGGTGAACCGCTGAGCTAATTTTCCGTCATTTTTCATCATATATTTATTTTAGAATCACTTCAAGGTTAAAACCATAGTCCACAGTGCAACACTCACTTGCAACACATATCAAAACAGACACGGATCGTTAACCAAACAGGCCCTACCTGAGGGTGGGACTACCAGCCTGCGTGCGAAGACCTAGGTGCAGAGACTCGTTTTAGTGCTGTTGTTGTTTGTGTTGGTGTTGTTTGTTTGTCTGTTTTTGTCCCTTTTTGGTTCTTTCTTTCTTCCTTTCTTTCTTTCTTTCTTTCTTTCTTTCTTTCTTTCTTTCTTTCTTTCTTTCTTTCTTCCTTCCTTCCTTCCTTCCTTCCTTCCTTCCTTTCTTTCTTTCTTTCTTTCTTTCTTTCTTTCTTTCTTTCTTTCTTCCTTTCTTTCTGTTTGTTTGCCCTGTTCCTCTCACACAGAAGGTGGAAGCAGCAGGGCTTGCAGAGAAAGGTTAAGCAGAGGAATCTCAAATGTAAATACCAACCATTAGTAATGACATAGCACTCTTGCCTCCCAAGCCCATAAATATTAAAATAGTTTAAAGAAGTGACCTCAGCCAAGAAACTACCGGGAAGCGACACGGGGTCCTGTGGGATTTCACAAATTCTGCCATACGAGCTGGGCAGCCCTGCCTCTACGGTGAGGTTGGCCCAAGCTTTTTTCTGTTACTGTGATACACTGCAAAGCTTGCTACTACTGACACAACCCACTGAGTGACCTGTACAGAAATGCGAACATATGGGAGCAGGCTTAGCCAGAACTCGGTTCTGCCTTTATAGTAACAAGTACTGTGCTTTGGTGCACCCCGTAACCACATCTTTATTTTGTGCTAAAGACTAGGTGAATTAACTCAGGTTAAAACAAAAACAAAAACTTTTTTTTTTTGAGAACTGTACACAGAAATGTGTTGGTGATGGTTTGAGAGCCACACACTTAACCCTATGGCAAAGCAAATTGTGTTGTCACCTATCAGCAGCCTAGAGGAGGCTGTGTGTGCTTTGGTGTTTGCCCGGGAAGACAGTTAAGAATATGTACCCGGAACCAGAGATAGGACCTACTTTCCGGCCAAACCAATGATATTATGTTTGTCTTCTCCAGTGCCAACCATCCAGAGGACAAGATGGATTGGGGCACACTCCAGAGCATCCTCGGGGGTGTCAACAAACACTCCACCAGCATTGGAAAGATCTGGCTCACGGTCCTCTTCATCTTCCGCATCATGATCCTCGTGGTGGCTGCAAAGGAGGTGTGGGGAGATGAGCAAGCCGATTTTGTCTGCAACACGCTCCAGCCTGGCTGCAAGAATGTATGCTACGACCACCACTTCCCCATCTCTCACATCCGGCTCTGGGCTCTGCAGCTGATCATGGTGTCCACGCCAGCCCTCCTGGTAGCTATGCATGTGGCCTACCGGAGACATGAAAAGAAACGGAAGTTCATGAAGGGAGAGATAAAGAACGAGTTTAAGGACATCGAAGAGATCAAAACCCAGAAGGTCCGTATCGAAGGGTCCCTGTGGTGGACCTACACCACCAGCATCTTCTTCCGGGTCATCTTTGAAGCCGTCTTCATGTACGTCTTTTACATCATGTACAATGGCTTCTTCATGCAACGTCTGGTGAAATGCAACGCTTGGCCCTGCCCCAATACAGTGGACTGCTTCATTTCCAGGCCCACAGAAAAGACTGTCTTCACCGTGTTTATGATTTCTGTGTCTGGAATTTGCATTCTGCTAAATATCACAGAGCTGTGCTATTTGTTCGTTAGGTATTGCTCAGGAAAGTCCAAAAGACCAGTCTAATGCATTGCCTGGCTGCTAGAGCAAAGATGGAGGGAGAGGATGAGGCAACCCATGCTTAGTCGCTTAGTCGGCAGAGCTCAGCCACCAGCAGTTCCCAAGACAAACATTCCCATCTAAAATGCCACCATTTGAAGTCCCTGGAGGCCTCCTATGAAACTCCAGAAGCCTCCGTGGGCCTCCCTTCCCCCAAAGCTCCCAAACAAAGGCCCAATTCTATGCCTGTATTAATGGGTTCTAAAGTTAGTTCCACTGAGACCCCGTGCTGGTAGCGACCAAGCTTGGAGGATACATTCACAGTTTAAACAAAGGGATCTCACATTGTTTCTCTTCCTCTGAGGACAGGAGAGAGGAACCCGGTCCTGAGGAAGGTGCCACTGAGAAAGTCCCCCCCCCCAAGTTACCCCTAGCTAAAGGTAAAGAAATGCCATACTGTTATTTGCTTTGATAGTTTACGTGTGCAACAATGGACAAAAAGCTATTAATACTTCAAGTGCTGTGTACTTTTTTTTTTTAATGAAAACCTTAAAATAAGATAGGCTCTTTTTTTTCCTAAAATGATCTGGAAAGTATTATACATTCCTCCTAGTCCAGAGGTTCAGTGTGTGAAGTGAGCATGGTGTGTAACCAGATCTCACAGGGTCTTTAAGATGTTGGCCTTTGGGTTATGGGAAACCTGCAGTGTGGCTGAGGGCCCACCTATTGTATTCATCACTGGCGTGCTGGGCTCAGGGCTATAACCCTACTGCCTGTCATAAGTGAGACAAACTGGAAGCGTCTCGTGCTGGCTTCTGACAAGAAGAGGCCTCAATTAAAATAGTCAACTGTAATTTTGTGTAAGAGACAGATAGGATATGCCGACAACTGCCACCTGCCATGAGCCTAACTCAGCCCCACCCCACCCCCACCCCCCACCAGTTTGTCTACTCTGTAGCTGTGGGATGTTGCAGTCAGCATCAGAAGATAGGGACTTCATGGGTTTGCTTGGGAATTTCACTGCCATGGGACAATTCAATGGTGCAGAAACCAAATGGGGTGGTTTTCAGAGAACCAATGAAACTTCTAGACTCCCAATCCTGTTGATTAAAACTAAGTTTTTCTACTTTTGAAAGTGTGTTTGCCTCCCTCTTCAGCATTGCCTTCTTAACTGGAAACAGAAATGTGGATATTTGGAAGAAATAGAAGAAACTAGTTTAGGTCAGTATGTAACCTTTCTAGGGCAAGTTGAACCATTACCACTATGCCTTATGTGTATCCTACAAGATGACAGTCAACAAATCCAACAGGGGACACTTCTTCCTGCCAAGAATGTCATTGGAAAGCCATTTTGTAACAATAAATAAGAGTTGTGGTTTCATGCTTGTCACTGATATAATTTTGTAAACCCCTAAATGCCCTTTATTAAAATATGATTATTTTGTATACTTTAAAATTAAATAAGGTTTTTAATAGAATACCAAACTCTAACGTGACCAATGGTAAGTTTTTCTGGCTTTGATTTGTTTTTGTCTTTGAAACAGGGCCTCACTCTGTCACCAGACTGGCCTAGAACTCTCATAAATCTGCCTGTCTCTGCCTCCCAAGGACTGAGATTAAACGTGCACACCACCATGCCCAGCTATACTAATTTGTATATACATATATTTCATAGTTTATATCTTAAAGCATCCCAGAAGTATGCTCACATGTTACAACATGTTCTGGGATTCTGCTCCAGTTACAAAAAATACCCTGTGGCTAGAAAACTTGATAAAGAGAGAGGGAACAGACAGACCACTGCTGCCCAAATCCACGCACTCTAAGAGGTTCCGTGAGCCCCAACCTAAGGGCTGCAAGGTCTGAGAGTCAGAGTGCAGCAGGAGGATGCTAAGTCCTGGTGACGGGATCAGTTCCGTTCCGTTTCTAGAAGAAGCAGAGGAACTCACAGTTTACATGGTCCTTAGGCTCAGTGTGTAATCAGCGCTAAAACACCTGTCTCCGTGTGTGGGCCCCCATATTGGAACACCAGTATCACAGAAAACAACAACAACAAACCTCTTTATATTTAAAAATTAAAACATCTTCCACTGTGAAGACTACACTTTGAGAACCGTCCTCTGCAGAACTTTGCAAGACTCTCTCTCTCTCTCTCTCTCTCTCTCTCTCTCTCTCTCTCTCTCTCTCTCTCTCTCTGTGTGTGTGTGTGTGTGTGTGTGTGTGTGTGTAGAAGCATGTGGCCCATGTTCTTTGTTTCCTCCATGTCTATTCCCACGGGACAGACCTTGCCAGGCAAGCGTGTCCCAGGTAAGGGACAGGCTATACGTCTCTCTCCTGGGTGGTACCTACACTATCATCCTTTAAATTATAAGCTTCACACTGAGGCTGTCAAGGCATTTTAAACATCAGTGATACTATGTTTTTATGGAGGACCATACAACCTAGCTCGAAAGGGATACAACTTAGCCCACGTCCACTTGGACAGTAGAAAAAGTGAATAGTCTCTCCCACCTGCCAGGGTGTCCTGGACGTACCCTGTTAAAAGAATGCACAGCTTTTTAAATGGCTAGTTCCACTCCTACACATTATGAAGATTATTACTCTTAAGGTATTAAAGAACAGGGCCAAAATAATTACAAACTGCCAACAACCACTTCATAGGACTGACGGAGAGGGCTGGCCATAAGCTTGGCCTCTGGAATATGATCATCCTGATACTAGCAGATGGCAGTTTGTGAAGAGAAGAAGCCTTGGTGTGAGTGAACTCTGGAGGTTACAGGTGATGCTCCCCAACATGGGTGGTGCTCCCTGTGGAGAGACAGGCCACTGCTAGTCCAAGTGGAACAACAGAGTGTTCTATTGGTTTCCCCAGGCCTAAGCTGTCTCAGGTGCCACTGTTCTAACTAGGTGATGCACCAGGGAGCAGCTTGCAAATGCTGAATGGGTGGCCACGGGTGGAAGGGAGCTCCGTGCTTACCCTGGCCTAGGCTCTCCACCTTACAGTGGGCTTCCTAAATACTCCCCACCCCTAGGAAAAGCAATGGGGTGATTCACACAGACCCTCTCCTCCACCTAGGGCAGTAGAATGATATTAGCATTAATATGTCATCTCTCTCCCACTCAGTAGACCCTGAGTGACATGGTGAATGACAGAGTAAGTAGGAATGTCTCCTGCAAAGCTCAATTAACCGGAAGCTTGAGAGTGTGCAGGTTGACACTGAAATAAACATAACACAGTGACCTCAGAGACCAGCCAGGTCAACAGAGGAAGGGGGGCTGGGTGCATACACAAAAGCACAGTAAAGATGAGTGACAGGCAATGGTATCACTCTGTAACTCAAAAGAATCAAGGGCTGGAGAGTAAGTGAGTCAATGCCAAAATGCTACCTACCACACACAGCCATAGGCTCCATCCCCAGCCTGTGCCTACCACACACAGCCATAGGCTCCATCCCCAGCCTTAGAGAAAGTAAATAAATAGAAATGGCGCTCCAAGGTGGATGCCTGCATTCCCAATGGCTCAGAAATGAAGGTAGGAGAATTTGAAGTTCAAGGCTATCCTCAGCTGCATACTTAGTTCAAAGCCAGCCTGAACTTCATGAGACTCTGCATCAAGCAAACAGCAAAAACTAAATGACTAAATGAATATTAATAAGTGACTAAGAAAGGGGCTAATACAGTAAGAATGAATGTTACAGGTTTGCTCTGTCAGGGTCTCCATACGACCTAATGTGTATATCACATCTCTTGCTTCCTGCTTGCTTCCTGTCATTCTTATTGCAACTTAAGAACCATCAAGTCATCACCTGTGCAGGGGTGGGGGAGGGGTTGTGAAGAAGGCACTGGTAATTGTCAAGATCGAAGGCCAGCAAGAGTAGTCCAACCCCTCGGAGGTTATGTTGATAGGCCTTGTGGAGTTGCCCCTCCCACAATGAAGACTAACTCCACAGGCCCACAACCTACATCTGTTGCAACACTGCTGGAGTCCGTGGTGTAACTGCACCCCCACAAGATTTTGTGGTCAGTTCCTACGTATCCCTCCTGATTTTTTTTCATCAGCTGCTATCTACTGAGCACCAGCTAAGCACCAGACATGATTATTCCCTGGGACTGGAGCTGATAAATACAACTTAAGCCTTTGTGTTGAAGGAGGCAGCATATCAACAAATCCCATAGATTGTTTCTGCAGAGGCCAAAGCCACAGCAGAGGGGGGGGGGAGAGAGAGAGAGAGAGAGAGAGAGAGAGAGAGAGAGAGAGGACTGTCAGGCACCAGCATGATGCCCACACAGGCTGTGTGTGACGGTCCCTCTTAGATGAAACCTAAAGGAGACAAGCAATGGAGCCACCTGCCTCAGAGAATTAAGACAAAAAGCCAGGAATGGGTTCCAGGAAGCAGACGCATGAAGCAGGTGCATGTCAGAAGATGATGAGGCCAAAAATGGAGGTGACCTGACCAACATGAGACCAAGCAGCCACCAGGAAGATCTATGCCCCTGAGTATCTTCTGTGCTGTGCCCACAGCAGCCACCTTGCCACCCTGCTCTGTGCCCAGCCTTGCTCCGCTCTCACTTGGAAACTCAAAGGCAGATCTGTTCTCTACCAGGGCGCTCTGCAGATAATTGAGGATAGAGCCAAGCTCAGCCCAGCCTTGATTCTCAGGCTGATCATCCACTCGTTCAACGTGGAGCGGCTGCTGTGTACTGCCCTAGTAAATGCCAACGAGTTTAAGCTCCCCCTGCCCCCCAGGATGACTGAAACACAACTCCAACCCTCAGGCTGTGATTGTGGTCAGGAGTTCCCTCCCCAACGCCTCCTGGTGCACTGGTGACTTGCTGAAGGGACATGAGGAGCCACGAGGAGCCTTGTGCTAAGTGTGGTGCTGTGTAGTGCTGTGTGGTGTTGAGGCAGAACCCTGCCCCAGGGATGCTCTTCTAGACGTGTTGCTGCTGTCTAATTTCAATCTTTTAACAACACCATCTCCTTCAGTCACTTTGAATGGAAAAGACGGCTGATGTTACTTATGTAAATGTTAATGTAGAGACTTGTTTTTATTTCTAATTAAATCACTGAGAGGTGTGTGCAGTCAGGAGTGGGATTCAGCCCATTTCATCTCTTGCCCAGAAATCTCAGTTATCCATCTCTCTCCATGAACCCTTCCAGTCTCTTCCCATACAGTCGTATACACAGCCCCAACAACAATGGTTCAGTTTGGGTAATGCCTTACTTCACGATGGTGTCAGAGTGCATACTCTGAATTCAAGTGTGGACCTTAGGGCACTGCTTGTCTGATCCTCTTTTTCCTGGGTAATAGTAGCAACTGGAGCTCCTAATCGGCCTCAAGATCGTGAGGGGAAACCACAGCACTCTTCAGTGTGCTGTGGAACTGAGCTAAAATGCTCAGTAAAAGGAGTGGGTTAATAGAATTTTCTTTTTGTTTTGTTCTGTTTTGGTTTTTCAATACAGGGTTTCTCTGTAGCCCTGACTGACCTGGAACTCACTCTGTAGACTAGGCTGGCCTTGAACTTAGAGATTTGCCTGCTTCTGCCTCCCAAGTGCTGGGATCAAAGGCTTCCGCCACCACTGCCTGGTGAT
This sequence comes from Mus musculus, assembly GCF_000001635.26. Taxonomy (NCBI): domain Eukaryota; kingdom Metazoa; phylum Chordata; class Mammalia; order Rodentia; family Muridae; genus Mus; species Mus musculus. The sequence continues at coordinate 57,094,502 of NC_000080.6, read as the reverse complement.
CAATTGAATTTTTACTTTAGAATATCTTCAACTTGCAATGAGATTTTAGGATATAAGCCTGCATTAGTCAAGGACCACCTGTATGCATACACAAGCATATATAACAAAGATTCACAATGGTTTTTATTCACATTTTCTCACATTCATTTATTTAGCCTGTGTATAAGGAGGGTAGGTTAAGTATTATGATGTATGTAGAGGTCAAAGGACAACTTGGAGAACTCAGTTCTCCACCATGTAAGTACCAGGGATTGAACTCAGATCTTTCGTCTTGGATGCAAGTGCCTTTACCAGTGAGCCATATTCCTGCCCTTTGCTTCCATTTCTAATGTCAGTTTTTCTATGACAGTTCCTACTTAGCGACATGTCTTGGAATTCCTCCTAGATCTGTATATTTAAATATTTGTTCCTTGCATAATAACCATCTCCTTGCTAAGGGACAGTCACACTGTTACCCAGTTTCCACAAAAACTACCCTCCCCTTCCCTAACAAACACATTTCCCCTGTGTAGAGCTTCTAGCCTGTCCATCCCCCTGTCCTTCCAGACCTGGAACCCTGTCTTCTGTTTATTAGCAATTCCTTTAGATTGTAGAGCATCTCAGTTTAATAAGCGTGATTTTTCGTGGTCACTTAAGCCAATAAAAAGTGTTAAAGACTCTCTTTAGCACTATATGGGCTTACTTACCTGCAAGGTTTGAGTTTGGACTTTTAAGGATAAATGAATTTAGTGACATCTAGTTTTCAGGCTTCTGTGATGATATGAAGAGATTATGACATTTTATCAAGCAATTTGAAAAAAAAATCTGTAATCACGCCTGCCATCTCATGAGCCATTTAGAAAGGGCCCATTATTGAGATCCTCCTGTGAGCTCGAAGACGAAGATGGGTGTGGAAGGCGCCATGTTGGTGGAAGACGTGGGAGAAGCGGCTGCTGCACCATGAGCAGCCATGGGTGGCGACAGGAGTACCAAAGCCTACAACAGCTCGGGCGGGGAGGTCGCACGGTTTGGGTTTCGGTTGGATTTTGTGGGCCCTCAAGAACAACATCATAAAAGCTAAATTATGAAAAGACCACTAACTTTCAGGGAAGACCTGAGACCTATGGTTAGTTTGGTCTTTTTGTTTGTTTGTTTCTGTGAACGCTCAATAACTTGCCAAGGGCTCATTTCACTGGTTGTTATCATTTTTAAGTGGCTGAAGGGTTTCTTCTAAGCCCTTACCCTCCCCCCAGTAGAACCAGCAGTCAGGTACAACGCCTCTCTCTGTTGCCACCTGCAGTCCTTCGTGGGTAATTGCAGGGTGTCGCCTCTGCAATTCCCTTGAGCATCAAGACATTCGTCAGCCTGAACACTGCCACAGGGGGGGGGGGGGGCGGTGGGGGGGGGCGGAGAGACAGAGACAGAGAAACAGACAGAGACAGAGAGATTGTAGAAAAGAGCTTGCAGTTCATACTCGATATTTCCTCACAAATGGGGCAGAGACAGTCCTAGCCACCCTGTGTGGCCCTGCAGCTGTACTTTGCCTTACATACTTTCAATCGTTGACTCTTCGCCTGGCTTTGGTTTTAAAAGCCTATCATTCTATCATAACTGCAATGAAGTCGGGTGACTTCTTTCTCAACACTCTTCTGTGCTGGGACATTCCGTCACTAGGGAACATCAAGGTGGGACATCAGAATTCCTTGATTTTCTGCCGTGTTTCTTTGTTTGTGGTAAGGAATGCAACTCAGGGCCTTGTGCATACCATGCAAGTGGTCTGCCCCTGAGATACACCCAGGCTCCTTTATATTCTTAAGGACAGAGGCCTTTCACAAATGTGACATTTATTCCTCAAAACCTCAAAAAAAATGAGTTGAGAAAAATTCTAAATCATAATAGCTCAAGAAAGCATTTTTTCCCACCTACCAAACCTTTTTTCAAAAGGAAAAAGCAAACTCCATTGAATGAATGTGTAAACCCCTTTCAGGACATCACTACTGACACCTACCAAAATGTCCACCAGCAACGTATGCTCTGTTCACAGAATAGAGACTCCTTCACCCTTAAAAAGGAGGGAGAGTCTGACTCATGTCACCTGGCCAAACCTTGAGGACATCATGCTAAGTTAAACAGGCCAGACACAAAGATACAAATATCCTGTAGTTCCAGGAGAGACCAAGACAATATAAAGTCAGAATGGTTGTCAAGAATTGGAGGGAAAGGGGGGGGGGGTTGTTATTGATTAATTGGTATCCTTTGACTTAACTTGGGGGATGAGACAGTTTTGGAGTCGGCTGGTAGAGTTGGTCACACAGCAATAATATAAATTGCACACTTAAAAACGGTTAAGATAGCTGGGTGGTAGTGACGGCACATGCCTTTAATTCCAGTATTTAGGAGGCAAAGACAGGTGTATCTCTGAGTTCAAGATCAGCCTGGTCTATAGAGCGAGTTCTAAGACACCCAGGACTATACAGAGAAACCCTGTCTCAAAGGAAAAGAAAAAAAAAAAAAACACCACAGTTAAGATGACCATTTGTTTAAATATTCTTACTACAATGTTTTAATGAGGAGAAAAAAACAATCTCTTTTGTCCACACAATAGACAGTGGATGGCCCACAGTGGAAGACACAAATCTTTGAGATGTGCCCTGAATGCAGACATCGGAACACTGTTGATGACTCTGGCTTGCTTTATTAGTGCTACACCAAAATAAACTCCAAAGCCTATAGAAACTAACCGCAAGCATTAAACAAGTGAGGCAAGCTGGCACAGGTAACTGAAGCTTAGCCAGCCTCATGAAAAACAACCGTGGTCTAGTCTGCTCAAGTTCTGCAAGGAAGAAATACCAGAAAACCACCCTGCCTCACACTCGAGAGGCAGCCAGAAGTAACCTTTGCTCGTCTCAAAGCTACGGACAGTATTCTTGGAAGCCTAGGCCAAGTAGAATGTTGTAAATATTGTTCTCAAATCATATTGATAAAGATGGGGGTCTAGCCCCAAGGCAGCACTTCACAGCTTTGGGTCTCCAGGTTCCTGGTTGGTTGAACCCATGACAGTTTTTTTCCTGAAGCCTGCATGGATTCCTATTTATGTCGGTGATCTTGTTTAGGAATTTTCATTTCTATCCAATTCAGAAACAGGAGTTTTAATAATCATCACATCTTCTATAGTCACAAGTACATGAGAGATTGTACTAAAACTCACTACCTGAGCATTAGCACATTGGGCCCCAGCTCCTGCAAGGCTTCCTGCAACCCCTCTGCATGGGCTGCAATGTGTGTCTGTATGTGTACACACAAATAAATAAATGTAATAAAAGAAAAATTTAAAAGTCTTCCAAAAACACACTCCCAATACTCCTGGAAGTGGCTGCATTTTTCTTCCCCTCCTCTCCCCTCCCCTCCCCTCCTCTCCCCTCCTCCATTCCCTTCTATCCTCTTCTCTTTCCCATCTTTTCTTTCCTCTGCTTGCCTTTTCTGGGAACAAACCACTGAGCTACACCTCCAGGCCTGGTTGTTTGGCTGTTTGTTTGTTTGTATTTTTTGTTTGTTTGTTTGTTTGTTTTTGGCTTTTTTAAAATTTTGAGACAAAGTCCCAATAGCTGCTTAGTCTGGCCTTGAACTCGTAGTCCAAATAGGTCTTGAAGAGTCAGTGCTCCTGCCTCAGTCTCCCCAGGCCCCACCATCAACTGTTTTTAAGGGTGGCAGGAAATGGATTCGTTATTACTAACATTTGCTTACTTGCTTGCTTTTCCTCTTGGCTCGTTCTTCATTCTGGGGTAAGGAGAGGAGAAGACAGGGAAGGGTCTGTGGTCAGTCAGAGCAGAAGTTCTCAACCTGTGGGTCATGACCCCTTCAGCAGTCACATATCAGATATTTACGATTCGAAACAGTAGCAAAATTACAGTTGTGAAGTAGCAACAAAATAATTCTATGGTTGGGGGTCAACTGTGTTAAAAGGAGCATTAGGAAGGCTGAGAACCACTGAGTTGGAAGAGAGGGAGCCAGGGCAGACCTGTGCTTATAGGACTATGTTATGGGAGAGTTAAGATGAACTCTTCTCAAAAAGGAAGACGTGACAAATGTACAAGATTAATTCTCTGAGTTACTTATATCTGTCCAAAGTGTTATAAAATGACATTATTGCATTTATTTACAGAACTAAGTAGAAAAACCCAGAAGGTTTCGGGGAAAAGCTAGTTGAATCTAAGGATGACTTAACAGAAAAACAAACAAAACCATGATCTCAAATAGGCTCTAAAATAGTTAGGAAGCCCTTTGAACTCAGGCCTGGGAACTCATAGAGCAAAGGACAGCCATTCAGAGTTGCATCACGAGTCAGAGCTGGGTGGGCACTGAGTATTGATAGCTCAGACCCCTGAACAGAAGGTCACAGGGTATGGTGAAGTGTATCTGTCATTCCAGCACTTCCCACACAAAAGCAGGAGGACCAAGTTTATGGTTCTTCTTAACTGAATAGTGAGTTTGAAGCCAGCCTAGCCAACATAGCAGAGAGCAGACTACGGAGACATGCCAGAGCAATGGAAACCAGAAATGAGGTAACTGGAGTGTCCGTGTTGAGAGGTAAGACTGAGTTAAAGCATGTTGAAAATGAGTTACGTTCAAAGTGGGGAGATGAGGCAGGCGTTAGAAAGGCTCAGCAGAAACTCATGACATATGATCAGGGCTATGGGCTAGGGGCATGGCTCAGCGGCAGAAGCCTTGATCAGCATGCAAGATGCCCTGTGTTCCACCACCAGCACTGCACAAAAACATCAGGGCCAGAAACATGCATGTGGGCAGCGTCCTCCGAGCTTCTTTCTGGGGTCATGCAATGGACATCTCTGGATACAATCACTGAAGGAAAACGGGAGAAGAGCAGACGGGGAGGTGGCAAGGTCTGGATTCTGAGTAAGAGTACCAGGAGCTGGGAAAGAGAAGAAAGAAAACTGAACTCTGAGCTCTCTCTATGGTCAGAAAAGGCGTGGGGATCCCATAGAGTAACATTGTGACAGTAGGAATGTTTGTAACTCTTTCGAGACACAAGGTACAATGAAAGGGAACCTTCGGGGAGCCTGGCTGAGCCAGCTAGGGTAGGTGTCAGCCTCTCTGAACTGCTAGCCCAGTCACAAGGACTGGACTTGTACAACCCATACCTGTCAATCATTAGTTAAAGCACAGTGAGACAGGCCACAGGCAAAGTCCAACGAAAGGCAGGTGCTGAGGGCAAGCTGGCCAGGAATGGTGTTTGGGAATCTTGTGGTCAGAGCTCAGGCAGCAGGAATGAATCCAAAGGTGAGGCTGAGAGGGCCACACTGCAGAGCTAGGACGGGAGGGCGTTGGTTAGGCCGACTGACATCCTTAGTCAGCAGAACTGCAAAGCAAAATCACAGGAATCACAGCTCGAAGCTCTTAGAATGGCTTACTAAAAAGATGGGACGGCAAGTGCCTGAGATGTAGGCACGGAGAGACCCTTGTACAGCTTTGCTTGGAAATGTTAGTAGTCTAGCCATTGTGAAAACCATGTGGGAATACCTCAAGATGTAAAAATAACAGTACATTATGACCTCGATCAAGTACAGTCTTTTCTTTATTTACTTATTTTTAAAATTTATTTATTTATTTATTTGGTTTTCTTTGAGACAGAGTTTCTTTGTGTAGCCCTGGCTGTCCTGGAACTCACTCTGTAGACCAGGCTGGCCTGGAACTCAGAAATCAGCCTGCCTCTGCCTCCCAAGAGCTAGGATTATACAGTCTTAAAGGACAGGAAATTGATACAGCAGACACATTTGCACTTTCATGTTGACTGTAGCTTCCATGTTGACTCTGCCTGCACAGGCCAAGACATGGAATCAGCACATGGATTCACCCACAGATAAATGGATGAAGGAAAATACACTATAGTATATGGGGGGAGGGGCAAGGAGATGGTTCAGCCAGTAAGGGCAGCCTGGTGCCAACCTGATGCCCTGGGTTCAATCTTTGGGACCCACATGGCATAAATAGAAAACAAAACAGACTCCTACAAGTTGTGCTCTGGCCTCAACCTGTGTTCCGGGGATGTACAGACACACATAGTGTTTAAAAGCATGTACAATGTGTATGCTTTTATGTGTCAGTTAAAAATAAGTTTTGAGGAAAGAAGTCGTAACACTTGGGAGGTAGAGATTTGAGGATCAGAATTTTAAGGTTGTCCTTAGCTACAGTGAACTCGATGGCCGTCTGGGATACACGAGACCCTGATTCAAAAACATAAATAAATATATTAAGTTGTTTTAATTTTAAAACAATTCTAAAATAGAAATTCTGTCCATTGGAAACACACAGACAAACCTGAAGGACATCGTGTTAAGTGAAATAAGCCAGATGCAGAAAGACAGTGTATGTGTGAACTGTTTCACGAGGTTAATTTAGTGAAAGTAGAAAACAAGGTAGTAGTTATCAGATACTGGGGACACTAGGGATGGGGGAAATATGGAAAGCTGAGTCAAGAAGGCAGTAGAAGAAGGAGTCTTGGTGGCTACTGGACAGAGCGGTGACTATAGTCACCTTTAGTGGGAATGGGGCACAGCTCAGTGACAGAGCACTGGCTGAACATGCTCTAGACCCTAGGCTCTGGCAAAAAGACAAAAAGAGTGAAAAAGGAGGAAGGAAAGAAGAGAGGGAGGGAAGGAAGGAGAGAGAACCTTTAGAAGTAGCTGGAGAAATAAATTCTGAGTGTCCTCACCACCAAAAAGAAAAAAAAAAAAAAAAAAAAAAAAGAACTGAGCCAAGAGGAATTCCAGTGATTTTGGTTTGTATGTTTGCTTTTTGTTTTTCGAGACAGGGTTTCTCTGTGTGGCCCTGGCTGTCCTGCAACTTGCTCTGTAGACCAGGCTGGCCTCAAACTCAGAGATCTGCCTGCCTCTACCGCCTGAGTGCCGGCATCTGGGCTTTGAGTGGTCTTAATTTGATTTTTGTACTGCATTTACATGTAAAGAAACAACACATGGCTGATAAACATGTATAGTTATTCTGTCAATGACAAGAGAAATAAAAATTTAAAACATGAGAGGTTTGGGGCAAAAGCCAGTGTGTGTGAATGAAAGTCTAAAAGAACCAGTGTCCTGACTGCTGTGGATATCCAGTCTCTCCACCTACCTGGCTGTGCTCCGTGCTCTTGGCCCCACCTGCATCTCTACTGAGCTTTTAAAGATTGAGACCAAACATGAGACTTTTAGTTTTTTTTCCCTCCCAAGAAGCAGGGAATTTTTCTGTGCAGATCTTTCTATGCACAAGATCCAGATCCGGGGCACCTGGCTCTCTCAGCCTTCCCTGCTCTCTACACCTCTAAGGCGAGGTATGGAGCATCAGAATTGCTTGTGTCCACAGAGGGCTTCTCAAAGGGGATTGGGACGCAGACCGGATGGAGGTCCCTACCCCTTCCAGCCTGTCCACGCAGCCAGAGGCTATGAGTGGAAACAGCTGAGCAGTACCTCCCACCCCTGTCAGCTCCCTGGTCAAAATAAGGACTGAGCCAGATGTGGCAGTGCTACAGCTGCAATATCAGCAGCCGGAGGCTGGTGGATTGCAAGTTCAAAGCCAGACTAGGAAGCCAGAGAGATGGCTTAGTGGTTATGACCTGGGTTTGGTTCCTCACACCCACATGGTGACTCACGACTATCTGTAACTCCAGTTCCAGAGAATCTGAGCCCCTCTTCTAGCTTCCTACCACCAGGAATGCATATGGTGCACATATATGTGCGTGCACACAAGACACTTACACACAAAGAATAAAAATCAGTAAACTTTTGAGCCATGCAGGAGGGTGGGGTGTCTCATATAATGAGACCCTATCTAGAACTAATAGACAATCTGAAACTAACAGGAATGGTGACATTGGCCCCAGCAACAGCCTGGAAACATCTGCTCTGACACAAGCAGCGATCCACCCAGAGCATCAGAACAGAACATTGGAGCAATTGTTTTAGACCAAGGTCACTTATTCAATGGCCACCGAGGTCAGGTGACTGAAAGGCGGCAGCAGCTTTGACTACAATGCCTCGTAGTTTATTGGTGTGGCCCAGACCCATAATATTAAATGTTACATTTCCTCACACCAACTTGGTGACAGGGTCCACAGAGTGGAGCTTAGGCACCAGAATGAAGGCCATGTACACAGCATCCACTTGGGATCCACCCTGGAGACAGTGGAACTGGGAGCAGTTAGAGGGGAGGACTCACTGTCCCAGATTCAGCTTTCATGAGTGAGGCTCTAGGGCAGGGTCCTGGCTGTTCTCTCCCAACATTCAAGGAGTAAATAAGCTAAGGTTTCCTTCCTACCAGGTGCCCAGATCCCTGTTGTCTAGGTGACCCGTTCTTTGGTCCCTCCTCTTCCTTTAAATGTCTTCTCTTTTGAGGACAGGAAACTTTACCACGAAGCAGCACGTCGGAGGTGTGCCAAGGCTATTCAGGGTTTCCTGAACACACTTCACACAGTGCAAATTCTTCACAGCAGAACGAGGTCAACCGAACAGTAGCTGCCTTGCTTGCTTGCTTGCCTACACAACCGTTCGGATTCTTAAGATAAAGCTCCCCAAAGCAACTCCTGTCTTAAAACAGAAAACAAAAACTGCAAAACGCCATGAGCCTCTCTTCCCAGAAAGAGTCTCCTCCCCAGAATCTAGAATGCCAGTCCCAGGGTTGTCACCCTGGGCTTATGCTCTGACATCCCCTCTTTTCTTTTTATTGGCATTACAATCTAATCGCAGGGTATATTTAAATCCTGTATTGGACAAAAGGATACAGAAATATTCCAGTAAGCTGTCTTTAACTTGGACAGACAGCTCTGATGGGAAAGATAGCCGCCTGAGAAACCCTGACAAGATCTTTATCGCACAACAATTTGAAGAATTTATCATGAGCATTAGTAAGTGCGCCTAATATTTGTAAAGTGCTCTGACTTCTGCCTCAACCCTTTCCTTCATAGCTAAGTCCTGTGACAGTCATTTGAGTCTGGAGGTATTAGGCCCAGTTTCCAGATAAAGAACTGAGCTCAGGGCAGCTCACTTCCCCTGAGGGAACACAACTAACAATAATACAAAACAGCTTCTAATACTAGACAGCCACATTTACACAACCTTTTAAGTGTTCAAACTAATTTAAATGATACCAAGATAAGAAAGTGGTTGGCAGAGTTGCTGACACACCACACAGGCCTCAATGAATTTAATTGTCCCTTCTCTTTGCCAATGTTGGCATCTCTAGGATGCCAATAAAGTAGGCGTGGCCTCCCCTTAGTTACCAAGGAGGAGAGCAGAGGAGAGGAGAGCTGGAGGGCTTGTCCAAAGAAGACATGGAACAAGCCACCAAGCTGGAATTTGAAAGACCTAAGTCTTGTGTGTGTGTGTGTGTGTGTGTGTGTGTGTGTGTGTGTGTGTGTGTTAAGATTCAATTGGACTGTGTGCCATAGAAAGCTTTTCCTAACTGGCAAATTATTTTAAATGTCTCTAGTATTTCAACAGCGAGCATTCAAGCTTAGGTATGTGCATTCCTTGAGTCCACCACAGCATCAGGGTGTCAGGCATGGTGGTACATACCTGTAATCTCAGTACCATGGGAGGGAGAAGAAGGGCCAGAGATTCAAAGCCATTCTGGCCACACAGGAAGTTTAAGGTCAACCTGGGTTACTTGAGACCCTGTCACACACAAAAAATAAAAAAGTAAAAAATTAAGAAAATGATTTGATGGCCCCGTGCCTGCTTAGCATGTGTGACGTTTTGGGTTTCACTGCCAATCCTGCAACAAAAAATTAATTACAATATTAATTATTAATTAATTAAGTGTTAGCAGGTAAGTGGCTTCAGCTGAAGGTCCTCAGAGAAGGAGCAGTTTAGCGATCAGACAGGAAGTGGACTCAAAACCAGCCACCACTGCAGGGTCAAGAGTACAAGTGCTTGAATTCTGAAGCACGGAGGCCAAGACAAACAGCAGGAAAATGATCTTTTACTAATCCACACACATTACTTCCTCCTCCACAGAAGCCAGACGCAGGCAGCACCCCTGAGTTCCAAAGGAAAGGAGTCTGTGTGCTGCTCATAAACTTGCAGCAGGCACTGGGACACCCCTCATTTCAGACGTGGGGCCCTCAAGATTCAAGGTGTGAAAGAGAGGCTCTAATTACAGGCCTTGCCAGGATGCTCGGCCGGCCGGCCGGTGTGGGTGATTCAGCAAGCTTCTGACTTCTCTTTGAGTTCCTGCCAAAACGAGGTCAGGACTGGTTTGTTGGAGCTTGAGAACCTCATCTCCCACATCTAATGAGGAAGCGTAAGTCTCTGGGCCGGGAAGGAATGATAGCATTGCAGACTCTGGGGAGGAAGAGCTGGAGGCAGGGGCATCACAGGTGCTCAGGCCCGAGGGTACTGGGCCAGCACTGACAAGCCAGGGGGTGTCCGTATGAACTGAGACGACAAACTGGATGAGGCAGCCAGAGACCAGCCCACTGCGATGAGGATGATGTACCGAGTAAGAAAAGCGCACGAACCCTGGGCGGTGACCAGGAGAAGATACGTGTTCTAGCTCCACTCACATCTAGTCAAGCATTAGAGAATGTAAGATCCACGAGCTCCAACATGAAAGGAGGTGATCCTGTCCCCTTATACCGGATACAATGACACCTTGGCCTCAGATGAGGCCCTTCTTCCCTGTGTGCTCTTAGTTCAAGAGAGTACCTGGACTGAGTAACACTCTCTGTCTTGTCTCCCTCTTTCTGCCCCTCCCTCGTCATCAACCCCCAAAACCCACCTGCCCTCTTCATTTGGGAGATGGATTCAACCTGCCAGGCTCAATACGCTCTACCCTGTTCTGGATGGCGCCAGCCTCAAGCCCAGGGGGCGTTTAGTCTGTCCTTACAAAAGGTCAACATCTATTTTAGAAAGAGGTACCTTAGAAAGTTACCTTTCCAGCTGGCATGGTGCCACACACTTGCAATTCCAGTAGTCAAGGAGGCCAAGATAGGAGTATCACAAGTCTGTGTCCAACCTGAGCTATACAGTGGGACCCTGTCTCAAAAAATAAAATAAAATCGAAACTGAGAAAAATGGCTCATTTGGTAAAGTGTTTCCTATGCAAGCGTGGAGAGACCTGACTTTGTATCCTCAGCACCCACATTAAAGGTGCCACATGCTGTGGCATCTGTCTGCAAGCCCATCACTGGATAGTATTCCCACAGCTGGTTGATTAGCCAGCCTAGCCAATCACATGAGTGCTCAGGCCAGTGATTGAAGGACCAAAACCAGAAGCTCTTACTAACCCAGGAGCTTACTGATTGGCCATTACTAACCCTGGAACTTCCTGATTGGTCTTTGCTAACCCTGGAGTTTACTGATTGGCCTTTACTAACCCTGGTGCTTACCGATTGGTTCTTACTAACCTGGAGCTTACTGATTGGCTCTTACTAACCTTGGAGCTTACTGATTGGCTCTTACCCTGGTGCTTACTGATTGGCCTTTACTAACCCTGGAACTTCCTAATTGGCTCTTACTGACCCTGGAGCTTACTGATTGGCTCTTACTAACCCTGAAGCTTACTGATTGGTTCTTACTAACCCTGGAGCTTACTGATTGGTTCTTACTAACCCTGGAGCTTACTGATTGGCTACACACACACACACACACACACACACTACACTACTACAGTCACACAAAAATAGTCAAATCAAATTAATATGAAGTCACCTTATTCTAGCTTTTTAGAGCTGAGATCTCCCTCTGCTTGTCTGCTTGTCCTGTATGTTACCTCTGTGTCATTCTGAGCTTGGGAGGTACAAGTTTAGATCTAGCTTGTCCCCATCAAAATTAGTGCTGAGGCTTGATCCCAAAGTAGTGGTGCTGAGAGGTGGTGAGGCATTTAAGAGACTACAAGGAATCTGCCATCATGAATAACTCAATGTTTTTCTCCTAGGAGCGGGTTAGTGGCCATAAGAGTCCACCTCCCCTGTTCTGCAGAAACTTACCACCACTCCTTCCCCCCATCTATGAGAAGCATGAAGCCTACACCATAAGATGGTAGATCTAATCTTCCAGCCTTCAGACCACAGAGCAAATTAAAACCTGCCTTGCCTTGCCTTGCCTTGCCTTGCCTTGCCTTGCCTTGCCTTGCCTTGCCTTGCCTTGCCTTGCCTTGCCTTGCCTTGCCTTGCCTTGCCTTTTCTCCCTTCCTCCCTTCCTCCCTTCCTCCCTTCCTCCCTTCCTCCCTTCCTCCCTCCCTCCCTCTCTCCCTCCCTCCCTCCCTCCCTCCCTTCCTTCCTTCCTTTCTTCCTTGTCATTTATTTGTTTTTAGGTGGGGGTCTCACTATGAAGGCCTGGCTGACCTATAACTCAGTATGTAAATCAGGCTGTCTTGAACTCACAGAGATCCTCTTGCCTCTGCCTCCCATGTGCTGATATTAAAGGCATGCCCTACCACACATGGATACTGCTTCTTGTTTTAGTGTATTTTGAACCAGGGTCTTCTCTTATAGCTCGGGTTGGCCCGATACAGCAACCCTCCTATCTCAGCCCCCTGAGTGCAGAAAATATAGCTGTGCATCCTCATATCCTCAGGACCTGGCGCTTGCCAGGCCTCCCTCTGGCTCCTTTCCTCCCTGGGAGCTGACCCCAGTCTGCAGACCTACTTAGAGTCCAGGGTCAGCGTTTCACAGTGGAGGCCCATCACATCCTCACTTGATGTCAAAGGCATTCACTGAGATGCTTCTGACTCTCCTCTGTGCCTTCATTTGTCCAACTTTAAACTGACCTTGTCTGGATAGCTCCTGGTCTTCCTCTACCATGGTGGAGGTTCTGCTGCTATGACATGACCTGCAAAGATCCATGTGTACAGGAACACATGGCCCATGGCAGTCACAGGCCTCCATAGCCACCTCTAATAGGCTCAGAAGGGAGGGATGGTTGAGATCAGTCCTGGGCAAAGTGTTGACAGAAATTACATTTTCCCAAATCCCTGGGAAATAGTTTGACCTTCAGGTACTCCCCCCCCCCAACCACCACCACATTTCCCAGGGATTTGGGGGGGGGTTTGCATGCTTCTGCATTCTCTGACCAAAATATTCCAAATGAAATCTAAAATGGTTCTGACCATATGAAGTGGACCCACTAAACCTGAAACTGTCCTTTCTTTACAAAAGGGATGGGACACACCACCGTAAACCTGCACCACAGCCCCAGGCTCCCACTGACACGTGGCAAACGCCCATAGGAATCCATGGGTTCTGTGCACATTGCCTCCATCCCCATCGATATTACCATCAGATCTTCCTCCCATGCTCTTGTCTGCTCACATCCTGATGGTCCCTCAGCCCCTGCCCCCAACCTAAAACATCTGAGCTCCTCACCTGACCTCCCTGATGTACCTACTTCCATCCAGGAACATCAGAAAAGATGCTCATTCCTTCTGGGACTGTCTGTTACAGTCACCTCTGCTTGGCTCAAAGGTAGCTTAGGCTCATACTCCTAAAGGCCTGGGGTTCAGTGCACAAGTGCAGCAGCAAGAGCCTGGCTTTCATTGCTTGTAGACCTAAGAAAGGAAGAGAATCAGCTCTCGGCTCATCTCCTGAGAAAATTCTGACAGCTGGACACCGGATATTCATGACAGTGAGACTCTCTCCAGAAATTTCTACTGCCTACCTAGATGATAAATTCTGATGATAGATCAGAAACCTATTAAACTCTGGCCCCAGTCTATGATCCAACCTCATTTGAAAGAACAAACCTCTATCAACTCTAAGGGCTTTCACTTGCTAAATCTATCCATCCATCCATCCATCCATCCATCCATTCATCCATCCATCCATCCATCCATCCATCCATTCATCTATCTATCCATCCATCCATCCATCCATCCATCCATCCATTCATGGAGGGGGCCTCTGCTGCAGCATATGTGTGGAAGTCAGAGGACACTTTACACGAGTCAGTTCTCTCCTTCCACCATGTGGGTCCCAGAGGTTGAACTCAGGTCATCAGGTCTGGCAGCAAATGCCTTTACCCAGTGAGCTCTCTACCCAGGCCAAAACTCACTTTTTCATTGCTTCTTGGATGAGACATTTCACTGCTGGGCCCCTGTGCGTGTGTTAATTAGGGTCAGAGTGAAGGTTAGGGTTAGATTCATCTCCTTGGCTACTGTGTGTACCACGCAGTGGCTTTGAATACATTCATTGGCTGTGTAGTTACCACCATCCAGCTCGAGAGCATCTTCCCAGACAGAAGCTCTCTAAGAGTGGCTCATCCTTCTCCTCACTATTTTCTTGCCTTGGGACAGGCTCATTTCACCTAATGATGTCTTCAAGGTTCGCCTGTATCACAGTATGCATGGCCTATAAGGTTTATAGAATGATCTAGATACCTGTATTTTCAGCTTTAAGTGAGTGGGTTTATCAGATACATGGCAAGAAAAGGTAAGAGCTAAAGAGTGGGTAGCAGGCACACCCAGTAGATAGAAAACCAAATCCAATCAAATGGGGCACACAACATGCAGCAGAGACTGGAGTAGCTCACTTGCGAGAGCAAACAAAAGATGCCACCATCAAATCGAGGGCTTACAAACATCCAGCAGAAACAGACTGCAGAAGACCCACTGAGATTCCCAGGCCAGGCAGAGTGTCCTCTTGGGGGAAGGTTTCCATGTACAAAAGCAAATTGAAGCAGACAGATAATCGCATAAAATCAGGCACATAAAACCACCCTGCAGAAACTAGCAGTGGACTCAGAGTTAGTCAGATGGAGTTCCCAAATGAGAGGGTCCCTAGTAGTCTTCTCTATCCTCTCCATGGAGAAGTCTGGCTTCCCATTTCCAGCTCAGTATTATTACACAAACAGCAGTAGGAAACAGTTTACCTGCTAGCTGTTCTAAATGACATTTTAAAAATAATATTCTTTACTCTATGAAAGTTTCATACATTTATACAATGTATATTGATCATATCTCACTCCAATTTTCCTAGTGTGCCCCCACCCTGTCCCACTCCCAAATTTATGTCCTCTCTTTTAATTTTACTTTTATTGCTGTTAATAACCCCACATCTAAATTAGTGCTGCCTGTATGTACACGGATGTGTGGCCATCCACTGGGCATGAATAATCTACCCCTGGTCGTATCCTCCGAAGAGTCACTCTTCCTTCCTCAGCAGCGTTCAGCTGCCAATTGGTCCTCTAAAAGGCAT
Organism: Mus musculus; assembly: GCF_000001635.26. Taxonomy (NCBI): domain Eukaryota; kingdom Metazoa; phylum Chordata; class Mammalia; order Rodentia; family Muridae; genus Mus; species Mus musculus. The sequence continues at coordinate 57,079,324 of NC_000080.6, read as the reverse complement.
AGGACCTCTGAGGACCCTCCTCCAGCCATACTGGAATTTTGACTGGCTTGATCTTGTATAGGTCTCATTCAGGAAACCATGCCCTCTGTGGATTGGTGAGTGCAACAGCTATGTCATATCTAGAAGTCAACACTTCATAGCTCTCTACATACCAGCTCTTAAGTTCTTCCCATGACGTCTTCCATGAACATCCTTAGATGTTGGGAAGTTGATAGACCCAGCACAGATCCACAGCTGAGCACTCAGAGTTACTTATGCATGGCACGTTGCCTGTTAAGTCAACTGTATGATGCTTCAATACCCTTTACTGCCTGCTAATTTCCTTTACCCTTGCTATGGCGTTAGAGGGTCAGTCTGACCCAGAACAAGGAGTGATTTGTTTTGTTTTGTTTCTTTTTTGTTTTTGTTTTTGTTTTTGTTTTGAGACAGGGTTTCTCTGTATACCCCTGGCTGTCCTGGAACTCACTCTGCACACCAGGCTGGCCTCAAACTCAAAAGTCTGCCTGCCTCTGCCTCCCAAGTGCTGGAATTAAAGGCGTGTGCCACCACTGCCCAGCAGGACAAAGAGTTTTGAAAGATACAAGAGATGGTCTCCTTGCTCAGAGTCTGCTTTCAAGATCTTACAAAACATACAACAGTTTACCAATATAATGTGCATTACAGTGTGTCCTGCTGGTTTAGTGTCAACTTGACACGAGCTAGAGTCAGCTGAAAGGAGGGAACTTCAAATGAGAAGATGCCTCCATAACATCCAGCTGTAGCATTTTTCTTAATTAGTGATTAATGGGGAAGGGCCCAGCCCATTGTGGGCGGTGCCATCCCTGGGCTGGTGGTTCTGGGTACTATAAGGAAGCAGACTGAGCAAATCAGGGAAAGAAAGCCAGTAAGCAGCACCCCTCCATGGCCTGTGCATCAGCTCCTGTCTCCAGGTTCCTGCCCTGTCTGAGTTCCTGTCCCCACTTCCTTCAAAAGAAAGTGTAAGCCAAATAAACCCTTTCCTCCCCGACTTGCTTTGGTCATGGTGTTTCATCACACCAATAGAAATGCTAACAGAATCTTGAGATTCCTGCCTCCTTGAGACTAGGCAAATGTTGCATTATGGATCTATTCTTCCTTTTGCTTGTGCATTCTATGTCAATGGACATTTGGTTTGCTTACATGTTAGCTGCCTTGAATAGGCTATGAGCACGGGTGAGCAGATATCATTTTGAGGCCGTGTTCTTTCTTATTCTTGTGGTTATCTATGTATTGAACAATTATGTATATAGCATATTTTTCTATATTTACGTTTTTGAGGGACTGAATGTTTTCTGCTATTTTACCCTTGATACTTGATAGTCCCATAAACACAAGGCTTCCTGTTTGTCTTAGGATTCTGTTTCATTAGTAGGGTTTCTTGTAGCCAAGGCTGGCCTTGAACTCCTGACTCACCTACCTCCACCTCCCAAACACAGGTCTGTGTCACCATGCCAGGCATAAATCCAATTTTCTCTCATATCCAGTAACAGTGTTCATTTTTTTTTCTCATTTCATTGCTGTCGTTTTTGGTTTTGCCAGTAGCCATCCTTCTGAGACACAAGTGACATCTCATTGTGGGTTTAATTTGCCTTTCCCTGATGGTTAGTGATGTGTATCTCGGTGTACTTCTTGGCCATGTAGGGACCTTCTCTGGAGAAATGTCTTCTCAAATCTTTTGCCCACTTTTCATGTGTGTGAATGTGTGTGTGTTCACATGTGTGGATACACATGGTGGACATGCATGTGGGCATGTGGAGGCCAGGCATTGATATCAGGTGTCTGTCTCCCTTGGTCTTTCTATATTTGATTTACTGACACTGAACCCAAAGCTCCAACTCAGCTGGCCTAGCTCTCCAGCTTTCCCTGGGGCTTCCTGCCTCTGCCTCCCGAGCCCTGGGATTACAGGTGCAACCCCTATGGGTTTCTGTGGGCGCTGGGACTCTGAACTCCAGTCCTCGGGGTTGCGGGCCAGTGCTTTGTCGAGTGAACCATCTCCCCAGCCCCTTTGATCATGTTATGGGATAGTTGTGCATTGTGGTGTTTTACAGTTTTAAATTCCTATCCCACACCAGATACATTGACCCACGCTATGGTCTCCTTTCATAGTCCACCCCCCTGTGGACAGTGTCCATGAAGCACCATCGTTTTAAGTTCCATGATGTTCTCTCTGTGGGTTTTGTTCCTTTGTTTCCTACACTTTTGTATCACACTGGAGAAATCCTTGCCAAAGCCAATGTTGTCATTTTTTTTTAACTATGTTTTTTTTTTCAAAAATTGTATTATAGCTGGGCATGATGATGCAGAGGCAGTCGGATCTCTGAGTTTGAGGCCAGTGTGGTCTAGACAGTGAGTTCTGGGCTAGCCAAGACTACATAATAAGGACTTGTCTCAAAACAAAACAAAATGCTGTGTTGAGCCTTTGAACCTTTTTTTTTTTTAATCTGAATTTCTAACATTAGTAATAATGTTATTTATTCAAACTCTTTCATTTCCTCTGTGGGACACTCTTAGCACTCACCATGTGTCATGTGACCACGTGTACGAGGGTTTCCTTCGGGGCTCTCTTCTGACCCATTAGTCTGTGTGTCTGTTTTTACGTCAGTACCACACTATTCTGATGGCTCTGTGCTGAGTTTTGAAGTCAGCTTTGTTCTGCCTTTTCCAGATGACCTACTAGACCTCCCTTGAGAACCCGGATGAATTATTACAAGATGAATTTTTTTCAGCTTAGCTCTTTGCCTTTGTAGTTAAGTACTGTGTCCTTTTGGGGGTTTTGTACCCCTTTCTTTTTTGGTTTTGGGTTTTGGTTGTTTGTTTTGTTTTTACACTAAGCATTGGACTCAGGCCTCACACGTGTGCCCTAACACTGTTCTATATCCCTGGCTCTGTTTTTCTAAATTCATGACAGGGTCTCATTAAGCTCCTGAGGCTGGCCTTGAACTCATCTGCAGCCCACACAGGCTTTATCCTACAGTTCTGTCTGGGCCCTCTTCAGTAACTTGTGTCACCAGGCAGAGCTGGCCTTCTTCCCCTTCCTCCTGGGAGTCAAAGCATTCAAACTCCAGCTCCATTCCTGCCTCCACATGATTTCCACCCATTTTGAGCTGTGGCTCCACTGTTTACTGTACCTTTTCTTTCTCTTCCTTTAGACAGGATTTCTCTGTGTAGTCCTGGCCATCTTGGAGCTCAGTCTGTAGAGCTGACAGACTCAGAGATCTACCTGCCTCCACCTTGTGAGTGCTGGGATCACAGGTGTGATTCCCCACAGCTGTCTTATTAGGTGGGTGTTGGACAAGCATTCTATCAACTCCAACATAGACTAAGACACAGTGTCCTTTCCCACTGTCACATCTCTAAAATGGAGTGCTGGGTCTCAGAACTGGTGACCCCTGACCATGGCTGTATCTTCTATTTTGTTGGTACATGAGTGATGCTATGATTAGTTCATATATGGTCACAACCCAGTGGCAATCAAATGAAGAAAAGACAGACATAAAGACAGGAAAACTTGGGCTGGTGAACTGGGCCATCTGCTGGAGAAACCATAGCATGCCGGACTCCGCGTGTTTGTTATAGAGTTGGATGGAGAGGCGGGATTGTTGCATACAGTTGAACAGGAGGTGGGGTTTATGGTATCATATACATATGATCAGGAAGTCGGGTCTATGGTAACAGCTGGATCAAGGGACAAGTTTTGCTAATCTCAGTAGGAACAGTGTCTGTAGGGGAGCAGGCTTTACGACATAAATATCCATAAAGTTGGGAGGAGTGTTGCTGTGGACATTTTCTGTGCATAATAACAAATCCACACGTGGATCAGAGAAAAGCGTTGATATTTCCCTCTGAGCCTCACCCTGGGAACAAGGGTAAGGGGACTTTGCCATTCCTCCATGGGTTTGAGGTTCTGGGGTCCTTGACATTGCTCATGCCTGCCCTCCACAGAATGTCGTATGATCAACAATACCCTAGTTTCAGTGAAATGTGGTGCACGTTTGCTTGTGTTTCCCTATGTGGGTATGTCTCCATCATCTGTAAATCCCAAGACAGCAGGGGCCAGGGCCTTAAATCAAAATGGAAGATGTTATCTAGCTTCAGGCTTTGGTGCTCACTGGGTATTTGATGAATTGCTAGGAAACATTGTTGTTAATCCGTATTGAATTATAAGCCAGTGAATACACTATGGTTCCTGAACCAGCACTTAGACACACCTATAGAACAATAGCTCTGCTAGATAACATCTCCCGCTCCCTGGGCCTGTGCTCACTGACACTAGTGGAAGGGTTTACCTTGCCTCGCTCTTAGAGGAAGAAGGATGTAAGTCCTGTCTCAGACAAAGCTCTTGCTTGCTTCCTTTTCCTTGGCAAACAATTGGCCTTTGTAAACAGAAGGCTTTTGTAAGCTGACACCCACATGCTTGAGGTCTTCCATTTTGATTTGAGGCAAACACGCTATGCAATGGGGACGTCACAAAGGGATCCTATGGAAAATGATGTCAGTTTTTCCCCTGGGAGATCTGATGACGTTGTCTATTAAAGAAACGCTGCCTTTCTATAATCTTTACAGTAGGTAGCTACTTACAATCAGGCTGTCTCCGAAGAGTCAAACAAAAATGACTCTTTGTTTTGTTTTGGTTTGGTTTGGTTTGGTTTTTTGAGACAGGGTTTCTCTGTGTAGCCCTGGCTGTCCTGGAACTCACTTTGTAGACCAGGCTGGCCTCAAACTCAGAAATTCACCTGCTCTGCCTCCCAAGTGCTGGGATTAAAGGCGTGCGCCACCACGCCCGGCGAAAATGACTCTTTGAGGAATAAAAAATGAATGTGTTCTTTTGTGCAGGTGAAACTCTGAGTTCGAGGCCAGTCTGTTCTACAGAGCGAGATCCAGGATGGCCAGGGCTACACCTTGAAACTCTGTGCACGAGGGGCAGGAGCAGTTCTCTTGGAGGGGACTTGGAGTTCCTGTTCTGGGTTCGTTTGTCAAGTGTGACAGCCCAGGGGCAGGTGGAGCCCAGTATCGTGAATTCTTAGTGGCTGGGCTAATAACAGAATGGGTGTTCCCACAGGCCAAAAGGAGAGTGGGCTGGAGACTGGGGAGCTGTTTTTCCTTTTAATCTGGTTCTTTTCCCCGCAGACTAAGCAGGCAGCTTGATTTACAGTGGGTTCCTTCAACATTTGAGGAATCTGCTGGTGATCCAGTGACGTAGCAGGTAGGTTTTACAAAGAAAAGGAAATGAGATTAGTAGTTAAATATTGGGGTGCCCCTCCACCTAAGCTTTTGTAAGTTACAATATAGATGTCACAGTAATGTCAGACTGCTCTACAGGTTCTCAGGAAAGGGTTTTCGAATTGCTTCCAAGGAGTACTTACCAAGGTCCCATCCCAGAAGGCAAAGAAAGAACAGTAGGCAACCCTCTCTGCTGAGGAGCCCACTCCAACCTCTGGGGGTGTATACAACTTCCTCTTCCTGAGCCTGATTTATAGTCTTTCTCTGTCTCTTTCTCTCTCTTCCTCACTCCTTCCTTTCTCCATCCCCTCTTAAATCTGCTTAAATTTCAGCTTGTTTCATTAAATTTTTTAAAAGATACAGGACTGTGGAGGTGGCTTGGTTGGTAAGGAGCCTGCCTTGCAAGCATGGGCATCTAAGTTCAGATCCCCAGAAACCATGAAAAAAGCCAGCCACATCGCGTATAGCTGTATCCCAGTGCTGCGGGACAGGCAAAGACAGGTGGATCCTTGAAGCTCATCAGCCAGGCAATCTACCTGAGTCAGCGACCTTCATGTTCAGCAAGAGATGCTCTCTCAAAGAACTACTGTTACAAGGATGGTAAGTAACTGAGAAAAGATGTCTGATGTCAGCCTCTGGCCTCCACACTCACAAGCACATATGTGAACACACACACACACACACACACACACACACACACACACTGATTTAACAAGTACATACACTGCCTAACACACATGCACGCAAATGGGCAATTTCATAAGTGAAAATAATAAGGTCTGGTTTCCAGCAGCCTCTATGGGCCTGGCACTGTAAGAACTACATACTGAGTCCTATGAGGCCATGTTCACCTCCATTCATAGTGTAAGAGACTGGGGTCCATGAGGTGAAGTCACTTGCCCAATGGCAGAGAGCTAATAAGAAAAGACCTGTGACTTAAACTCAGACATCCATTTCATAGTATCCTGAAGAATATATCTATGGCTGACCTGACAGTCCCTGGGAGGAAATATTGACAAGATCTGGTGTGCAGAGGGCTGTCCTGACCTGTATGTGTTCACCCATCCTCAGTGTCTGGAATGGAGTAGGAGAAGAAGAATCCTGGCGGTGGGGGTGGGAGGCAGCTGTATCAGCAGCAAGTACAAGAACAGAGGTGAGGAAGAAAGAACACAGGATTCACCTCTCTCATCATGGTTTCTGGATCTGTGAGTTCAACCCACTGCAGATCCCAAACTCAGAATCAAAACTACATCTGTACCGAACACGCGCAGGCTGTTTCCTCGGTTTTGTTCCCTAGATGATAGAATACGACCTCTCTGGCATGTACGTTGTGTTAGACACCGTGAACCATCTGCAGGGAAGACTCCTGGAGTACACAAGAAGGTGCTATTGAACACTCTTCAATTTAACAGAAGGGATTTGAGAGCCCTGGTCAACTTCAGTATCCATGGGGAAAGAACTAGAAAACATGGTGAGGGATTCTGAAAATATAGAAACAGAAGACTAGAAGCGAACTCGTCAAAAGGATCAGAGAAAGCAGTTCCTAAACACAGTGTGGCGATGAGTTTCTCTTCAACAATGAACAATGCAAGCAACAATGCCTCTGAGCCAAGCACGGGCTTGGGAGGTGCCACCTTCCTCCTATCCTGTGCTTCTTAGAGGAGTAAAGGTTGCTGCAGGCACTAAATCCAGGGCTCACCCACTGCTGACAGCCTTCTTTGATGCCATGGGTTGAGTGAGCTCCACTTACAGAGCCTCAGGCCTCCCAAGCAGGTGACTCACGGGTTTAGCCCTCTCCTGTGCATTTTACAGGGGATGGCCTGCTAACATGGTGCATCCCTGTTGGGACATGCTGAGGTTCTCAGAGAACTGTGGTCCTCTCCAGAGCCACAAGCAACGTGGTTTTGGAAGAATCCTTCCTGCTTGGCATCGAAAGTTCTCTCAAATGCAGCATGTGCAGACTGTGGCTCTGTAGCTCCCTCCAGACCCTGGCTGGTCTCCATCAGTATTCCATGTACTGCTCTGGCTGCTTTGAGAGGTCACCCCTGCCTTTGGGTGATAAAAGGGCGTGCTGTCTCTTAAAAGAGGGATGTCTCAGAGCCCCGAAAGCCACATGGTAGAAGAAGAGAACTGATTCGCCCAAGTTGTCCTATGATCTCCACATGTGTTATGGCACACATGCACCCCACAACACACACACACACACACACATACACATACACACATACACACATACATACATACACACACATATGCACACACACATACACACACATATGCACACACACACATACACACACATATGCGCACACACACACATACACACATACATACACACACATATGCACACACACACATACATACACACACATACACGCACATGCACACACACATACACACATACATACACACTCATGCACACACACATACACACACTTATACAAACACACATACACACAATAAAGAAACAAGGTTATAGAAATTAAAGCAAGTAGTAAATTAAAACAAAAACCTTTGTAAACACATCTGAGATGAATATTAATGGGTTTCCTACCCCAGAGAAGACTTCAGAGCTGAAGGAGATGAAACCGATAAAGCTTCCTCACTGAGTTATGGCACACATGCACCCCACAACACACACACACACACACACACACACACACACTGAGGAAGGCAGTCCTTCAGGTTGGAATCCTCCTAGTCTCCTAAGTACCGGGCTAGACCAGACCTGTGCCCCCTCTGTTTGTAGGCAGGCAGTCTTGTACCACATTACAACAAGGTTCCTTAGGATAATCGTGGAGCTAAACATCCCTACAGCTAAGAATTGCTATGATACCTTTCCTGTGCCTAGATGTGTTCACAAACACAAACACGGACTACCACCCTACGATGGCCCAGGAACGCTAGCAATCCATACAGCCCTGGTGTGAAACAGTCCATTCTGTGAGGTTTGCACAATGAAGGAACTGCCTGAAGGCCTGTTTCTCTGATAATGTTCTTCTTAGCCTGCATGCATATGGTCAGTGCTAAGCAGGCTTGGGGCAGCAATTCATGTCAATGCCCCGGCTGTGCCCTTACCAACTGATTGGCCTTTGGCCAGTTGCAGTAGACTTTCTGAGCTTTTATTTCCTTAACGGAAAGCCAGGGATCCTGTAACCTGAGTGACTTTATTGAGGGTTGAGTGAGTTTCTGTATGTAAACGTCTATCTCTCGGCAGTGCTGGGGAGGAAAGCCCTCACCAGCTACATAGTCACTGAGCCTTTCTCTCTGAAGCAGAGGCTGCTCACATAGCTTTGTGGAAGGTAGGAGAAGGGCTTTGGAGTTTGTTTGTTTGTTCACTTTTGTTTTCGGCAGAAAACTTACTGGCCTTGAACTTACAGCAATCCTACCTCAATCTTCCAAACGTGGAGATTACAGGCAAGCAACTACCAGGTCCACTTTGACTACATTGGTCTTATTAAGATAAAAGGTGTCTGTGAACTCATACTTTATAATTCATAATGGGCAGAGTGTTAATCCTTCGGTGGAGAGAGATCAGCACAGCTCAGTACCACGGATGCTTTGAGTACAGGAAGTGGGGCCTCTCACAACCCCAACCCAAAGTCTTAGATGACCAGATGTTCGATAAATAATTGGGCTGGTTACATATGTGCTATTAAAGACATTTATATCCCCAACTAACGAAACACTGTGCCCTGTCAATTAGTCTAGTTGTTAATGAACAGTGCTGTCTACACTACTTTTAAAAAAACTCAAGCAGGGGAGTTTTATATGTTGTAAACTTTGGTGCTTAAAGATTCATTAAATTCTGTCCTAACAAGATCAAACACAAGCTTGCTGTGTTACTCTGAGCTGTCACACTGAGGTAGGACAGACACAGTCAACAGATGTGGGTTCAATTTTCATCCCACACACAAAGCAGATTCACTCAGAGAAGTAATTCCGGTTGCTACCACCAGGGGACGCCACATACAAACACATTTTCACTCCAGTGGCTACTGGGGTAAAGCTCTCTTATCACCCAGGTTCTGGGCACCTGCCACAGAGCCAGGCTCAATGTGTAACATCAGCCTCAAAATGCTGCTAGAACATAGAGATGTGACCCAGCTGAGAATCCCTGTCTAGTCAGTTTGTCTTATGTGTGCATATGTATATATCTACTCTCAAATTACCCTAAATGCAGTCTTTGTTAAAGTCAAACAAGAAGCAAACTTTTACAGCCAACTATTAAACCATATAGTTATTGTATTGGTTGTCACCTAGAAAATGTGTAATATGACAGGTGCAAGTCTTTCTGGTCTTTGCATGATATCAAGTAAAAAGTTCATACACACACACACACACACACACACACACACATATATAATCGTCTTCCTCATTTTAAGCACACAGTCCTTGTGACTTTAAGCACATCCACACTGCAAATGCCACCCCATCTTGTTCCCAGACAGAAATTCCACATCCATTACTAACTCCCCTGTCTCTGCTCCCCAGTCCTGGCAACCACCATTTTACTCTCTGTCTTCATGATTTTTTTTTTTCTGTTTGTTTTTTTAAGACAGGGTCTCCTGTAGCCCTAGCACTTCTGATCTTTCTTGATTCCACTTCTCAAGTGCTAAAGTTACAGAGAATGTCCTATGGCCTGCTCCCCCACCCCACCCCCACAGTTATACACTATAGCCAAAGATGGCCTCCAGCCTCAGCAGTCCTTTCCCTGTGCTTCTCAGGTGCTGGGATCGTAGGCATGAAACACCACGCCTGTTTTCAACTTGACAGTTCTCAGCAGCTCTAATAAATTGTGTCTTAGTTAGGGTTTTACTTCTGAGAACAGACACCATGACTAAGGCAATTCTTATAAGGACAACATTTAGGGGCTGGCTTACAGGTTCAGAGGTTCAGTCCATTATTACCAAGGTGGGAGCAGGGCAGCATCCAGGCAGGAATGATACAGGCAAAGCTGAGAGTTCTACATCATCATCTGAAGGCTGCTAGTGGAAGACTGCCTTCCAGGCAGTTAGGATGAGGGCCTTAAAGCCCATGCCCAGCTGGGCAGTGATGGTGCATGCCTTTAATCTCAGCACTTGGGAGGCAGAGGCAGGTGGATTTCTGAGTTCGAGGCCAGCCTGGTCTACAGAGTGAGTTCCAGGACAGACAGGGCTACACAGAGAAACCCTGTCTCGAAAAACCAAAACCAAAACCAAAAAAAAAAAAAAAAAAAAAAAAAAAGCCCATGCCCACAGTGACACACCTACTCCAAGGCCACACCTTCTAATAGTGCCACTCCCTGGGCCAAGCATATAATAGTATCATAACAGATTGTGATACTATTCATTACTGTTGCACTGGCCTTGTTTCAATCTGCATCTCTTCAAAGTGCATATACAATGTATATTCCCATTCCTTCCTTTTGAAGGCCAACAGTATTCCACTGTAGGCATGAACCTCATCTATGTATCTATCACCCACCAGGGATACTTGGATCTCTTCCACTTTTTGACTATTAAATAATTTTATACACCGAGTGCGTAAGCATTTGTTGGAGCTATATATTTTGTACCTATAGTTCTAATGAAAAGTTGTAAATTATCATACCACTATATAATAATTCTGGTATAAACAACAATAAAGCTCATATGGAGACCGCAAGCCATCCGTTGTTCCTGTGATTAAAAACAAAACAAGACATAGAAACTATCCCTGTACTTTTAGGAGAATAAAAAATACAGAAAAACACTGTCCTAGTTAGGGTTTCATTGCTGTGAAGAGACTCCAAGGTAACTCTTATAAAGACAAGCATTTAATTGGGGCTGGCTTACGGGGTCAGAGGTTCAGTCCATTATCATCATTGTAGGAAGCATGGCAGTGTCCAGGCAGACAGGATGCTGGAAGAGCCAAGCCTTCTACATCTTGATCCAAAGGCAGCCAAGAGGAGACTGAATGTGTCACACATGTAAGACCTCAAAGCCCTGCCTCCACAGTGACACACTTCCTCTAACAAGGCCACACCTCCAATAAGGCCACCCCTCCTAGTAGTGCCAGTCCTTATAGCCAAGCATTCAAACACAAATCTATGGAGGCCAAACCTATTCTGTAGAGCAAGCGGGCCATGCCACCAGACAGGCATACCAACCAGTGAGGTTGAGTGACCTCGAATCTTGTGAATCTCAGAGCTTTGAGAATAGCAGGAGTAGAGCTGCTTTCTGCCTATGTCTACACCTGCTCTGGAACACATAATCATGACACCCAACTGAGAGGACCACAGGCAGGCAGGCAGTCTCATAATATAGTCCTCCCCCATGCAAATAGAGCATCACTAACATCTCAAACTCAGCCAATAGAAAACATCTACCCAAATCCTATCCCACTCCCCAAGGTTCACATCGTAGCTGTCCACATGGGATAAAGCGCACAGCTATTTCACAGAGGATTGTCTGAGAGTGGTTATCTTTCCTGATCCGTAACACCTAGGGAAGAGTTCTCTCTCCCAAAGCATTTATTGCTGGATCTTGGACCTGCCTGGCTGGCCACGCTCTCCCTGCCAGCAGGGGCTCACATCAGGATGGCAGCTGACCCCACCTATGCTGCTGCTACTGTTACTATCGAAAGACCTGGGACCCCAGCTACCTGCTGGTGCAGGCCACCATTGCTGTAACACTCCTGGCATTCCCAACTACACGGGAGTCCTGTGGAACCTATTTGTCCCCAGCTCTGCTTCACTCCTCCTTGGTCTGTCAAACAAAAATGTCTGATGCCCCAGAGGGAAGAGGCTAGACAGTGGACCACACCATTCAAACCACCACAGGCACTGTGGTGGTTTGAATAAAAATGAACCCCACAGAGTCCATAGATTTGAATAGTGGGTCACTAGGAAATGGCACTATTTGAAAGAATTAGTAGGTGTGGCCGTATTGGCGTAAATGTGTCACTGGGGTGGGCTTTGAGGTTTCAAATGCCTAAGCCAAGCCCAGAGTCCCTCTCTTCCTGCTGCCTGCAAATCTGGATGTAGAACTCTCCACTACTTCCCCAGCATCATGCCTGTCTGCATGCCACCTTGCTTCTCTCTATAATGAAAATGGACTAAACCTCTCAACTGTAAGCCAGTCCCAAGTTAGTGTTTTATAGAGATGCTGTGGTCATAGTGTCTCTTTACAGCAATAGAACACTGGCTAAGACAGACGCTGAAGTCCTTAAAGCCTGCCAGCCATGATGGTGTGCAGGCCTGTAATCACAGCACTCAGGGGGTGAGGACGGAAAGATCAGAATAGTCAGTGAAAGCCAGACTGAGAAACTTGGGACTCTCTTAAAATTAAAAACAAAAACCCCAAGTCGCACAACCCGGACACAGTACACATCTGCAGCTCCGAGTTCCAGAGGGGACAGGCTTCACAAACCTTTAGAGCTTCAGTGCTTTCTTTCTCTTTGGAATGGGTTAAATTCAGGTCTGAACAGAAGTGAATTCTTCCAGGAAGGGGGGCACATTACTAACCCAAGAAGATCCAAACTTTAATAAGACAACACAGGTTTCTCTGTCGACACTGTAAAATGTCCAGAGACCTGAATTTTGCTTTATTCCTGAAATAAATCCATCACCAGTAAAAGTGAATTTGTTTGGAAGCCAGCACCCTGACATCTCTGGTAAGGTATATATCTTAGGGTTTCTACTGCTGTGAAAAGAAAACATAACCACATCAATTCTTATAAAGGAAAACATCTAATTGGTGCTGCATTGCAGTTTTAGTTTAGTCCATTGCTGTCAGAACAGCACACAGGCAGTCTTGGTGCTGGGGAAGGAACTGAGAGTTCTACATCTGGATCCTCAGGCAACAGGCAGAGAACTGGCTTGAGCTTCTGTGACCTCCAAGTCCAACCCCTAGGGACTTCCTCCAACCAAGCCACACCTACTTCAACCAAGCCACATCTCCTAATAATGCCACTCCCCATGGGCCATGTATTCAAACACATGAGTCTGTGGGGTCTATTCCTATTCAAACCACAATATTCCACTCCATGGCCCCCATAGGCTTGTAGCCATATGACAATGCAGAAATGCATTTAGTCCAACTACAAAAGTCCCCATTGTAGGTGTCTTAGTTTGGATTTTATTGCTAGAGGAGCCAAGACTTCTACATCTTGATCTGAAGGCAGACAGGAGAGGACTCTCTTCCACACTGGGCAGAGCTTGAGCATAGGATCTCAAAGCCCACGCCCACCATGATGGACTGTAAGAAGCCATCTAGGGTAGGAGAAGGCTATTGGAGGACTTTTCTGAGATGGTCTACCATTTTTGCATGGACTGCAGTGGATGAGCTCTGGGAGGCAAGGCCCCAAGAGATTACATCTTAGGATTGATTCTTGCAGCTGATATGCCTTTCCTGTCATTATTAAATTATCATAACAATTCCTGGGCATCAGCCCACCCTATTAGACAGATTTTCTGCAGACCAATGAAAATGTACTCTTTTGTAGCAGTGCTATAGACAAATAGATGATTTCTTAATTCCAAGTAATTCTATAGAATTCCTAAAATTATACAAGCAATTTTGAGCCCTCTGTAATTTGATAAGTGCAATTAGAATTCTGTAAACCTTCATGGTCACGGGCAATTTGCACTAAGATAGAAAGAAGGTGTGAAACAGATTTACGATGAAGGAAAATATTTCTTTAGGCTGCAAAACCATTATCTGATAACTAGAGGTCATAAAAGGGAATAAACAGTTTATTGTAGGTGCAAGGAGAGAAGACAAAATATTGACTGGGTTATCTATACAAAATTTCAATACTAATGAGACACTAGGCAGATGATTTGCCTCTTGACATAGTGCGTTTCTTGGACATAAGAATGATAGTTTTTAACTTTTAATGAGCTAGTGGAGCTAGTGGCAGATAGATAACTAATCTTAATGGAAACATATGTAAACATCTTTCTTGTTACTTCTTATTCAATTTGTGATTTGAATCTATGTTTGAACTTGTGAACTTTTGCAAAAAGGTGCTTGGAATACCGTGTGATCATGTATCCTGAAAAGGTATAAGTATTGAGAACAATGACAATAGTAGAGTCAGGTTTTTTTCTTAAGATCTGTGGAAACTTAGTTCTCTCCCTTTTCTTTCACTTAGAAATAAACAGTAGAGTCTCTTCTCAAAGTTTTTGTTTTTTTCTGCAACTTTTTCCAAGCTGGCAAGGAGTCAGCCTCAGGCTCAGCCAGGAAGGACCTGGGGTGGGGAGAGGAATCAAAGAACCTCTTTAATTAATCCCTCGTGCCACCTCTCCACCCCCATTGAATAATTGGGTGTCAATCACCAGAGACCTGCAGCTTCTGTCCTCAGAGTAATTTAGAGTCCAGACAGGTAAACATTATTTTATAGTAAGCAACCTTTACTCTTAGAAAACCAAGTTGTGCTCTCCACCAATACTCTTCCCCCTCAGCTGCCTTCCAGAGAGAACCAATGCTTGGGCAGGCTCCCAGAAATGCACTTTTTCCAATAAGGCCTCACCTATTCCAACAAGGCCATACCTCCTAATTGTGTCACTTCCCAGGGGCCAAGGATATTCAAACCACCACATACTACTCCCTGGCCTCCATAGGCTTGTTCAAACATAAGAATCAAACTGTAAACTCTACATCTCCATGTCTGATGTCCAATACCTTTCAGCTTTAATGACTATAACACCCTTCTCTTTCTTGAGCTGCTTCCACTCCCTGTTGGCAGCTTTTCTCAGCAGATATTCCACAGCTATGGCATCTCGAACATCTTGGGATTTCCAAGGCAGCCTCAACTTTATAGCTTCTTGTTCCAATATCTGGGAGCCACACATGATCTTTTGGGCTCCTCCAAAGGGCTTGGGTCACTTCTCCATCTCTGCCCTGTGTAACACTCTACATTTAATTGGGGCTGGCTTACAGATCAGAGGTTCAATCCATTATTATCATGGCAAGAAGCATGGCAGTGTCCAGGCAGACACACAGGGTGCTGAACTTCACAAACCTAGATAGTGTGATCCAGGATCCAGACTGTGTGGGAGTGCTTATTGCTCCCAGGCTAGAAATCTGAGTATTAGGTCCCTATACTGAACCCCATAGGTATGGTAGTAAATACTCATCTTTGTGAGTATACTTACACATGGAGGAGGTGTGTTATATGCCTCTGTCATAATGTGACCCATTATTAATTGAAATGTCATTAGATGGCACAAGACTCTAGCTCCCCATAGACAAAGAGAAAGGAGGATGGATTGGCAGCATAGGGCTACACCTCAGTAGACTGAGGCAGGTGGATCACAACTTCACAGTCTGCCTAGCAATTTAGTGAGACTGTGTCCCAAATATTAAAAGGTTAACAATGGGATAGGGTGAGGACATAGTGCAGCGGTAGAACAGGTTTTCATAACAGGAATGTCAGAGGCTCCTGAATTGTGTATAGTAAAGGGAGCTGAGCATTAGCAGGCTGGCTGGCTGCAGTTAGAGCAGCTTCTCCCAAGCTCCCAGGGTTGTGACTTCTCTTCCATGGTGGACTGAAATGTGCGACTGTGAAATCTACTTCTTTTCTGGCTCTACCTCTTTCTGTGTCGATAGCACTCCTGCTGACAAGATGACTGCTGTTCCTAAAACCTGCCAGAGTCTACAGTAGCAAGCACCAGCCCCACAAAGTGACACAACTCCACAAACAGCAAAGATTCTCTGCCCGGGGAAAGTGGTGTTAGGACAGGAAATGGAGTGGCTGTGGTGGGCAGACTAAGTCTATTTTCCTCATAAAGGCTTTTTGTCTGTGCCATGGATTGCCCACTACCTGACCCTACTTATCCTTGGGGGTTGAAGGTGAGGTGGCATGGAGTCAATGCACAGACAGTGTGCGCAGGTGAGAAACACCACAGCACACTCATCTAAACACTGTTGCAAGCTTTCTTAATACCCTCCACCCTTGCCCCATTGGTCCCAAGAAAGCATCTCTTCTAAACAGTACTTCCTGGTTGGATGACATTGTCTGTGTCAGCAATCCCTGGTCTCTCAGGAAGTCCTCAATTGGGTCCTCATGCAAGGGATACCTTGCAGCTGTGTCACATTTATGTAGAGGCGGCTGTGCTGTGCCTCCTACCAAGGCTAACACTACAAAGATTGTACTGAGGCTTGCTCGGATGCTCATACTCAGCTATTGGATGGATCACAGGGCCCCCAATGGAGGAGCTAGAGAAAGTACCCATGGAGCTAAAGGGGTCTGCAACCCTATAGGTGGAACAACAATATGAACTAACCAGTACCCCCCAGAGCTCGTGTTTCTAGCTGCATAAGAATCAGAAGATGGCCTAGTTGGCCATCAGTGGAAAGAGAGGCCCATCGGTCTTGCAAACTTCATATGCCTCAGTACAGGGGAACGCCTGGGCCAAGAAGTGGGAGTGGGTGGGTAGGAGAGTGGGGGGGGGAGGGCATGGGGGATTTTTAAGATAGCATTGGAAATGTAAATGAAGAAAATACCTAATTAAAAAAAAAGATCTAAGGGAACGAGGGCTATTGGAGAGGCAAACATTGTGATCTAGTGTTGCAGGATTTTCCCTGTCCAATCATATTAGTGCAGAGGAGGCCTATGATTGGAGATGGAAAAGGGAGGCGGAGCTAAGAGTGGCATAGACCAGCATTGCAGGAGGAGAATGGAGGCTGACATGATGATATCACCAGGTTAGATTAATTAGGATAGAGCTTTTATTATTATCAATTGGCTCTGAAATTATTGTATTGGCACCTTGTAAACTATATGTAAATCTGATTGGTTAACCATAATTATAAGCTTTAAAAGTCTTGATTTTATTGGAGCAATGGTGGTGCATGTCTTTAATCCCAGCACTTGGGAGGCAGAGGCAGGCGGATTTCTGAGTTCGGGGCCAGCCTGGTCTACAGAGTGAGTTCCAGGACAGCTAGAGTTATACAGAGAAACCCTGTCTCACAAAAAAAAAAAAAAAAAGAGTCTTGATTTTACCGGGTTACTGTGTATTGTAATATGCAACCTCGAGGTTGGTGGTTCCATTTGGTTACTGGAATATGGGATCACCAATTACAGGGGATTATAGCAGAGAGGGAACTAGTGGCTCCCGGGACAAGCGAGCCAGATGCTGCAGGGGCTAGCTGGAGAGAGTTGCCGGTGCTGGCAGGAGCGCGGGAGTGTGGTTCGGCCCCACAGAGAGTTGGTGGGTTCATTTTTTTAATATTTCCTGCAACAACCTGGAAGGAGAGAAGAGAAAGGGCCAAATGATCAATTTCTAAAACAACTCTGTTATGAAGACAATAAAAAAAAAACCCCACCAGCTTCTTATGAAATAAAAAGGTGCAACTGAGGGCTAGATAAACCCTTCCTGGGGCCAAGCTTGGTTCTGGGCAATACCAAGTCAGAAATCACTCCACAGATTTTCCTACTCTTCCAGGAACACCACTTCCTAGTTCCTACCATGCAGGACCACAAGCAGGGCAAATCACAAGAACAGATGTCGATTTCTGTCAGTGTTTTGATCAAAGGTATAGCGGCCCATCTGGTAAGGGTGCTGCTGGCACTCTGAGGTGACACACAGCATCGTACAATAGGAGATAAGAGCACTAAGGAGCCGCCGGAGAAGAGACAGGATGGTCACCTCAAGTTTAGAGCCAGCCTGATCTACATAGTGAGGTCCTGTGTCAAAATCCATGCAAAGCAAAACAAACAAAAAGTCTTCAGTATCAGCCACAGGCTCTGCCCTGGTGCCCTTAGCAAACCCCAGCCACTTCCCACAGACCCGTGACTAACCCCACATTTGAGCCAGGCCTGGTGGCTGATGCCTGGACTCCCAGCACAGCAGAATCAACACAATCATAGTGATTTCTCTGTTTTGTTTTCACAGTGCTAGAGACTGAACCCAAGGCAATCCGACAGATTACCTAACCCCTTCAGAGCTCCCCCGGGCCTTAGAGCATGTGATGTAACTTGCTCCTGCCACGGTTGCTATGTCCTCTACACAGATCCTGCATGTGCTGGAGGTCAGTCGGATGAGGAGCAGGCCGTTATTTTATTTATTTATTTATTTATTTATTTTACCGCAGGAAAAATCTCTGTATAGCCTGGGTTGGTTTCAAACTCACAGTCATTCTGCTGCCTCAGCTTCCTAAATCCTGAGAATACAGACTTGTGCCAACAGGCCTTCTTTGACTACTGTTGTCTCATTAAGACTTACACGTGCCTATGAATTCACTTTTTTTTTTTTTTTTTTTTGGTTTTTCGAGACAGGGTTTCTCTGTGTAGCCCTGGATGTCCTGGAACTCACTCTGTAGACCAGGCTGTCCTCGAACTCAGAAATCCGCCTGCCTCTGCCTCCCGAGTGCTGGGAATAAAGGCGTGTGCCGCCATGCCCGGCTTGAATTCACTTTTTAACAAACACTGTTAATCCTTCTGTGGAGAGAGATCAGCACAGCTCAGCACCACGGATGCTTTGAGTACAGGAAGTGGGGCCTCCCCCAACCCCAACCCCAAAGTCTTAGATGACCAGATGTTCGATAAATAATTGAGCTTGTTACAAACGTGCTATTAAAGACATTTATATCCCCAAGTAACGAGACATTGCCCTGTCAATTAGTCTAATTGTTAATGAACAGTGCTGTCTACACTACTTTTAAAAAACTCAAGCAGGGGAATTTTATATGTTGTAAACTTTGGTGCTTAAAGATTCATTAAATTCTGTCCTAACAAGATCAAACACAAGCTTGCTGTGTTACTCTGAGCTGTCACACTGAGGTAGGACAGACACAGTCAACAGATGTGGGTTCAATTTTCATCCCACACACAAAGCAGAGTCATTCAGAGAAGCAATTCTGGCTGCTACCACCAGGGGACGCCACACACAAACACATTTTTACTCTAGTGGCTACTGGGGTAAAGCTCCCTTATCACCCAGGTTCTGGGCACCTGCCACAGAGCCAGGCTCACTGTGTATCATCAGCCTCAAAATGCTGCTAGAACATAGAGATATGATCCAGCTGAGAATCCCTGTCTAGTCAGTTTGTCTTATGTGTGCATATGTATATATCTACTCTCAAATTACCCTAAATGCAGTCTTTGTTAAAAATCCAACAAGAAGCAAACTTTTACAGCCAACTATTAAACCATGTAGTGATTGTATTGGTTGTCACCTAGAAAATATGTATTATGACAAGTGCAAGTCTTTTTTGTCTTTGCATAATATCATGTAAAATGTTCATATATATATATATATATATATATATATATATATATATATATATATATATAAAATCGTCTTCCTCATTTTAAGCACGCAGTTCCTGTGGCTTTAAGCACATCCACACTGCAAATGCCTCCCATTCTGTTTCCAGAACTGAAATCCCACACCCACCACTAACTCTGCGTTCTCCACTCCATGAGTCCCAGGAACTTAATACCTTTTTTTTTTTTTTTTTTTTTTTTGAGAAAGGATCTCAGGCAGTCCGGGCTAACCTTGAACTCCCAATCTTTCCACCTCCACTTCCCACGTGCTGGAATAACAGGTGTGTGCTTCCATACCTCAGTCTCTATGCTTGTTTTGATTTTTAAACAGAGTTTCCCCCATCTGCCTCAAGACAGTCTCAAATTCCCACCAAACCGCCTGAGTCTCAAATGCTGAAACTATATTTACCTGGCTTTAGTTTGACAGCACGCACGTCTTATATGTTAACTCAGACAGCATCTGTTCCTGTTGTAGCTGGCTTTTTCATTGCCATATGATCTATCTTCATATCAATTGTACATTCATGTTCTTTTCTAAGGCCAAACAATATTTTACAGCACTTAAAACCTCATCTGTGCGCCCATCCATCTTTCTGGGAGCATCTAGATTACTTCCACCTTTCCACTCTTGAACTGTGTTATGAAGTGGGTGTGCAAAGGGTATTTGCAGTTACACATTTTAAATCTATTTCCAATAAAAAGTTGCAAATCATTATTATACTTCTGGCTTTACCAATACAATACTAGAGTTTGTCCAAGACGGTGCAAGTCTTTTAATACTTCTGATGCTTCTGTGGGGAGAAGTATTCTTGTATTTCTTGGAGAGAATAAAAACAACAGAAAAATAAAACCTTCTAGAATAACATTTCTGGATTTCAAAAGAACCTAGGCAGGTGTGCAGTGCAGGCTGCCATCACGGCCCTGGGATGTCTGCAGGAGGTTCCGGTTGAGACCAGGTCCCGCTCCCGGAGACCCTGTCTAAGAGACAAAACGAAATAAAACAAAACTGTATCCATGTGTTACCAAGTCCTGCAGGAGACCGGCTTCACGTCTCTTCATAAGCTTTGTTTTCTTTCTCGTTGGAATACGCTTAAATTCAGACTCGAACAGAACGACTGAATTCTTCAAAGTCAGCGGATTGCAAACCCAAATAGAGCCAAACTTTTTAATGAAGCAATAGGTCTTTAGGGGGACTGTAAAACAACCAGAAATGCACATTTTCCCTTATTCCTAAAATAAATCCATCACTCATAAAGGGACTTTGGGGATCCCTTCTAAAACTGCCACCAACATTCAGTGAATTATTATTTACTAATGATTAGCTGCTGTTCAAGTCCTGTTAGACCCTAGGAAGCCAGAGGAAATGGACAAGGCCAAGATTCTGTCCCTCTCGGTGTCGGTGTCTTATGACTCTCAGAGAAACTCCGAGGGTTAGACACATTAAAAGCCTCACCCCGATGCGGACAAGCTAACCGGACCACACTCTGCCATCCCATCCCCAAGACCGTCTGGAACAACTTGCCCGCAGGGACATCTTCCCCAACACTTCAGGCCATGCCAAGTTTCAAGCGCCTTGGAACAAGTTAATTTAAAAAAATTAGAATCCGTGGAGCTGTCGGCTAATTTGTGTCCGCCTGGAAGCAGGCTGGCGGCCGCTATTTATAGCTTGTTGCCCGCGGGGGCGTCTCTATCCGACAGGGTGAGACAGGATTCCGGCTGGGACTCGCCCGAGGAACAAGTCTGCATCCCCAGGCGGCGACACCCGGGCGCGACCGAGGCGCCCTCCCGACGCCCACGCGCGCAGCGCCCAGGCCGCTCTGGCAGTCGGTTGTGCCTTGCTCCCGCCCCGGCTGTCCACTCCTGCCCTATAGGACCCGGCCCTCGGGTGTCTGCGGCCGGGAACCCCATCCGACACCTGCGGCGGATCGGCGGAGCTGAGAGAGCCCGGACGAGGAGCGCGCGTGGTGCGCACTGGGGTGCAGGTGGCGCCCGAGGATGTGGGCGCGCGAGGAGGGGGCAGGTGCCAGCTTCCCCAGACGGGACCCGGTGAGGGGCGCAGGGGCGTGGCCTGTGGGATGCGGGGAGGCGTGGCTGGCAGAGTGGGAGGTGGCGAGGGCGTGGCGGGGCGACAGGGCAGCGGCGTGGGGCGCCAAGTGCGGTGCGTACCGCGGTGGTGGGGATGGCGGCCGGGGCGGAGAGGCCCGGCCCTAGCGCGGGGCGCTCGTGGGAAGAAGGGGCACCGCACGAGTAAAGAGGGAGCCTCCTTTACAGAGCAGGCCGAGCCCGACTGGGCGAGGAGCGCCGGTGCCGCCGCGGCCGAGCGGGGTAAGGCAAACTGGGAGTTCCAGGGCCATATTGGGGACCCGACAGCACCAGGGGTGGCGGGACGCGGCGCTGTCACCCCTGGGCAAGGCCCTGTTGCTCCCCGATCTTGGGAGGCTTTCGTGATTCTTTGGATTGTTGTGGGGTGCAGTAGGGCTGGGGAGCTGAGCCTTGGGAAACTTTGGGAAAGATTACTGTTCTTCTAGACTCCTAAAGACCTGGGCGGAGCGCCTGCTCTCTTTAATGGACGGTCAAAGCTGGGTCGAGATGGTTTGCCCTTGGGTTGGGGAAAGCAACCAGTCCCTATCCCCAAACAGCAGGGATCCTAAGGTCATTTTAACCTGCAAGTGGCCTGCAAGTGGCGGGGTACATTTGTAGTGTTTGATTGGAAAGAAACAAGGAGGGCCCACTTTTCTCAGAAAAAAAAACTTTTAGAAGTTTATTTTCTTCTTAAATACTTTAGTTGTTAGTACCACGACCCAGCTTCTTGATCTGTACGTGTGTGGCGGTGCACACGAGTAAAGACTGTACATGTTTGGAAGAGCGCCCTTAGCTGCCTTCTACAATAATCTTTTCATTAAGAGACTTGTAGTGACATTAAATTCCAGTGGCGGGCAGCTGTTTGCTTTCTGTCCACTCTTTACACAGGTAACTAGAATTCACTCTCTTGATCAGCCGTCTTGGTACCTGAATAATGTGAAAAGGGCTTCAGCTCTCCAGTTTTCCTTTTATCACGACGCCTCCAAAACGTGCCACTTAACAGCGGCTGTGTAAAACAGCCAGGAAGTGAATTGTGCACAGGCTCTCTCTTGGAATTCAAAACTATGACGATCTGTAATCTGTGCATCACTTCACACACTGCCCTTCTGTCGTGCCGTGAAATATATTGCAAGACAAACATGGAAAGATTAAACTGGAGTAAGGGAGGGGCTTTTCTAAATATCAGTTGTGTTCAAAGTAAAGAGCTAACTTGGCACAAAGTCTCCTGGCTCAGCAGTTTGGCCTCTGTTGAGATAAGCATCAAACAGGGCAATGCTTTGCCCTGTAGTGTGAAGCAGTTTACAAAACGGTCCCACGGGGACAGACAGTGCAGTTTGCTGACCAGCACGTGGCTGGAAGTGGTCGGACTTTAAAATGGCAGGAAACAAAAGTTGACTCTTTGTCGATAAGGAAAGAATTTTAACCAATTTTTTTTTCTGAACAGCACTAAAATTTTAGGGTTTTCTGTTCATTTTTCATAGCTGAATGACATATGATGGGTTTGGAACTTCCTTGCAGCCAGCCTGACGTATGTAGAAACTGGGACTACATCCTGCATTGCTTGAAAGCATGTCTAACAGTACCTAGGACACACAGCCTTAAGAACTCCACCATGTCACAGTCCCATGAACATTAATAAACATACACATTGGTAACTTGCCAGTGTGTGTGAGGACATTCAGAGGATTGAAGGGCCCCCAGGAAGCCTTTCACTTGTGCAGAAAGCCTGGTCCTAGGATCTGGATGTGAAGAAACCCAGACAAACTCAGCTGGTGGCTGGACTCACTTGTGTCTGTCCACCCATCCTTCTGTGGGGCTCCAGGACTAGGCAACCAGGGTCTATATTGCATCTATCCATTTTCCCCATGCCTGCCTCTTCCACGGCCTGCAAACAAGTCTCCAGAGGCAAGGACCACAGTCTTGTTGAGTGTTCACAGCACATACAGCTGCACACAGGATATATTTAATGTTTCCTGGAGAGAGAAACGCACCTGCTATGGTTCATGGGGCCATAACAGCACATGGGACCAGTCTGCTTATGGTTTCACTATATATAGTGCAGAAAGGCAAGAAAATAATAAAATATCACCTACATTTTTATTCTTACAGGGTGCTAAATTCTCCCTCAATAGTAATTAGATTAGCAGCCCAGAGCTGGCTTTTTAAAACCTGTCACAACTTCAGAAGTGTGAAGTCGTTTTTTACACTTGTGTATTTTATTCTTTTTGTTTTGTTTTTTGAGACAGGGTCTTTGAGACAGTAGCCCTGGCTTACGTAGAACTCTCCATGTAGACAAAACTGACTTCAAACTAACAGAGACCCACCTGCCTTAGCCTCTGAGTGCTGGATTGATGGCCTGTGCCACCATTTCTGGCTCATGTAACTTGTTCTTTCGTTTGAAGAATTTTCAGTTTATTTAGTCATTTGCAAACTAATGGTACTAAGTATGAAAATTGCTCATTTTTTTCTTCAGGCAACTCACCCCACTATCTCCATACTAAATTCTATGCTAATCTGTTCGTGAAAATTTATTTCTTGTTAATTTAAAAGTGAGTATTTTAGCTGGGCATAGTGCCTTGTAATCCCAGTGCTGGGAAAGCTGTGGCAGGATTGCTGTGAGCCTGAGGCCACCCTAGACTACGAGAGTTCCCTGACAAGTTAAGCTGAAAAAAAAAAAACCCAGATATTTTGATATGCCGTTTCTGTTTATTATAAAGTGAACAATAGCATCCTATAACCATTGAGGTGCGGGGTTTGTTCACTAAGAGTAGAAATATTTGCATTTTAAGATGATGTTTCCGGTGACATGACGAACAAGGTCACTGGGCTGTCCTTAACTCCTTTTAGGGAGTCTGCATACATGTGTGTCTGGCATGTGAATCACAGCACACGCGGAGTAAGAGGACCAGGCTGTAGCATTGATCCTGCCTTTATAAGGTTGATCTAACGTTTTGCTGAGTCCATCGATTGAACGTGAGAGATCACGCTTGTTCAGCGGGAGTTTTACCTGGAGAGCCATCTCACCAGCCCCTGGGAATTTTGACGGAAGTGTCCCTTTAGCCACTCTCACTGGCAAAAGCTTATAGTGTACTGTAACCTGTCTGCCTTAACACGCATGCTTAACACGTGTGTTCAAGTGTGCAGACTTATAGGATGCAAAGGGCAACACCTGGGACCTGAGCGATCTGCCTACGGCTTCCCCTTGAAGGCGTGTGGAAGGGGAGTGTGGCCAAGAGTTGCAGGTGAGGTTCCTTGCTGGCATTGGCACTATGGGCTGTGCAACCTTGAGCAAATCTCAATACCCCCTCTGGGCTGCCACTTCCTGGGCTGTAAACGAGGACGATAAATGAGACACTTCCGAGGTTCTTAGCGCCGCGGCTGTTTCCGTACGCCAGGTGCAGCAGGTAAGACTCCAGATGACATCACTCTGGCTATACAGTAGAATTACCTTTTAATTGTTTGCAGGATCAGAGCTAGAAAAGCCAATCAGGCTGCCCGACTTAGGCATTTTAGGCGTACCAAGAGCCTGCTGAGATCTCTCGTATATTAAAGTATTCCATGGTTTCTTCCACTGCAATATATCCTTGCCCAAACCACCCCTTAGAAAGTAGAGTGTTGGTAAGTCCCATTTCACCTGAAGGTGATTACTTTTTCATTACTCAGTTATTACGTTTGGAGGAAGAAGTTGAAGTGAGTCCTTCGAAATTAACAAGTGATGTTTAGTGAAATGTTTTGCTAAGTGACGATTCCCTTGGGTTTCATGGATCTTTTAAAAGACTGACAATGTGCTGGAGTAACTAGCCCAGGGCATTGGAGAGTTGGCCAGGGTAGAAGATGGAGGCCCTGGGTGTCAAAGGCCCCAGTGTGATTCATGACAGCAAGCCTTGGAGGTGTGGCCAGTTGCTAGCATTTTGTTGATGTTAGAACTCTGTAGAAAAGGCCACTTAAAGCTGATTCCCAGAGACAATATTTCTCTTGTTCAAGTATTTCAAGAAGAAAGAATTCTATTTAAAAATTAAGTGTTTTGTTAACTTGCCTTTCTTCAATACAAAGCAGTAAAGACCTTTAGTTCTTTTTTTAAACATTTTTTTTTAGATTTTTGCCTAAATATGTGCATTATAGATGCTTGCCTGGTGCCCTTGGAGGTCAGGAGAGGGCTTCAGATGCCCCGGAATTGGAGTTATAGATGTGAGCCACCATGTGGGTGCTGGGAGCCTTTGAAACTACCATCCTCTGAAGAGCAACAAGCACTTGTAACCACTGAGCCACCTCTCCAGCCCCAAGGCCTTTATAATCAAATGAGCACTTGTTGCTACTACTTACAAATCAAAATTAGCTCTCTCTGGTGTCTCTACAGTCCCAGCTACCAGGGAGGCTGAGGTGGAGGATTGTTTCAGCACAGGAGTCCAGAGTCAGGCTAAATAGCACCATCTGGTCAAGGGCTTGCCTTGCAAGTGTGGGGGTTTAATACCTAGACCCTATGTATCAATGCCAGGCAGGAGCTTGCAGAGGTGGCTCAGCAGGTAAAAGCATTTGCTATGCCGGCCTGAGAGCCCGAGCTCAGTTCCCTAGCACCCACATAAAAAGCCGGGTGTGGCCGTGAGCATACCCATGCCCCGTCACGGACAGAATGGGGGAGTCCCTGTGGCTTGCTCCAGGCTCAGAGGGAGACCCTGACTCCTGAGAGTAAAGTAGTCAACGACAAAACAAGACACATAGCCACATAGTGTCCTCTCTGGTCTCTGCATGCACTGATGTATGTTGTCCACCCCCTCCCATAAATACATACACTCAACACCAAAAAAATTAACTAAAAAAAAAAAAAAAAACGTCCAGCATGGTGTCACACTCGTGCTCCTAGTGGTGGAGAAACCGACTGCAGATGCTTGAGACTTGCTGGTCTCCTTGCTGAGCACCACCAGTGAGAGACTGTGTCTCCAAAGGAGTGACATCCAAGGTTGTCCTCTGGGACACACATACACACAGTCGTAACAAAATAAAGTTAAAAGCAGTTCTCGCTAGCTAGGTTTTCAAATCCCAGAAGGTCAAAATGAAAACGGATTCATTGTTTCCTCTGAGAGGTGAAGTGTTCATGCCAGGATTCGGTACTTAGTCCGGGGGTAGGAGGGGAGGCATCTGTTCAAGAGCATCAACTCCTCTGGTCGTCAGAGAGATGAGTAAGATCCTGGCGTGGCAGAAGTCTAAGAAACAAGATGAGAACACAGATGGTACACACCCTCCCAAGTGCTTCCTATGCAGTTATTTCATGAGTAATCCATGCGGGTTAGAAGTACAGCTTCAGGGCCAGGATGGAGCTCAGTGGTCGTGTGCTTGGCTGGAGTACACTTGATGCTGGGTATGATCTCCACCGTGAGGTGAGGATGGGCAAATTGTATATACACGAATTTAAAGCAATATAATTTAAGTGTAGTCGTGTCTTTCTGGAGCTTTATTCTTCAATGTTAGAGAGATATTCTGACAGTGATTGGGGGATAGATGGGGATTGAGATGTGGGCAAAGGACTGTTTATACTTTCACTACATCATGGCATCTAGGAGAAAGTGACCTTTCCCTGAAGAGCATGAGAGTATTTAAAAGTTAAGTAAAAAATTCAGGAGTGGTAGCAGTCAGAAGGCAGGAGCAGGAGAATTAGCCCAAGTTCAAGGCCACCATGGCCTACAAAGCGAGACCTTGTCTCAATAAATACACTAAGGGGCTGGGAACCTGGCTCCATACTTAAGAGCTTGTGCTGTTCCTGCAGAACCAGAGTTCAGGTCCCAGCACCTATGTCAGGCGCAACCACCTATAATTCTAGTTCCAGGGCATTTGAAGCCTTCTTCTGGCACCCACTGGCACCTGTACACACACATACACACACATACACACACACACGTGCACACGCATACATATGCTTTTTTTAAAAAAATCTTTTAAAAATTAGTATGTTTAAATAAATAAATTTGCTCACTATATAAAAATTAGTATAAGTTTGATAAATAATATGCATTTTTTTTCACTTAAAATAAGGGCTAGAAGGCTAGAGAGATGGCTCAGTGGTTAGGAGCACTGACTGTTCTTCCAGAGGTCCTGAGTTCAACTTCCAGCTCCTGACCATCTGTAATGGGATCCGATGCCCTCTTCTGGTGTGTCTGAAAACAGCTACAGTGTACTCACATATATCAAATAAATAAATAAATCTTTAAAAAAAAAAAGAGATGGCAGTAGTCTGCTAGTGGAGTGACTGCTCCCCGACCACTAACAAGGCTTTCCAAAAGGGGGCTGTGTGGGCTAGGAACCACTGAAACTAGTAATAAATACATTTACACTAAAGTAAAGGATGCCCCTTTATGTATACTTTACAGTAATACTGGTAAATAGTAAAACTAGCATCTACTCGTTCTTTTTAAGCATATGAAACCAAATAAAAACAGGTATGAAAGGCTTAGCACTTTAAAATATAAACTTCAATACAGGTACCACTGGATTTAGTATTTTTGTTGTTGTTTGGATTTTTTGTTTTCTGTTTTTGTTTTGGTTTGTTTGGCTTTTTGCTTGCTTGTTTTGGTTGGTTGGTTGGTTGGTTGTTGGTTTTGTTTTGTTTTGTTTTGTTTTAAGACAGGGCCTCACTATGTAACATTGACTGGCCTGGAACTCACTCTGTAGACCAGGCTAGGCTTGAACTAACAGAGATCCACCTGCCTCTGTCCCCCAACTGCTGGGATTAAAGGTGTGCTCCACCATGGCACATCTTAGAAACCATAAGCTAGGAAAAAAAAGAAGAAGAAGAAGGAGAAGAAAAAGAAAAGAAAAACAAATAAAAAAATCAAAAAAAGAAAGAAAAAGAGAGAAAAAAAAGAGAGAAACCATAAGCTAACATGACAGCTAATTTGTTAACAAACTTAAAATGTACAGGAAGTGGAAATTTTTCTGAAAGACAAAGTTGACTTGAGATACAGCAAAACTGCACAGCAAGAGCTGTTAATGAAGTGGGGATCTACTCAAGTCTCCCTGCACCGTCCTCCCTCAGAGAAGGACACTAGGTCTAGATGCCCCAGAGACGTTCTTACAGAGATGTTTCAGAGAATTTCACCTTTTGGGCTCAATAACTTATATATCAAAATATAATGATAATACAGAAATTGGTCCACCTGAGGCATGAATAAATAAATCTAAAGTAAAATGATAGAATATGAGTGTTCTTGATGATTACTCGTAAGCCATGATACGGACACCCTGGAAGTACTATGATCACCAGCTAGAACTCAAATATATTCAGAAAGAAAAAAGCCACTGTATGAAATCCAGTGCTGAGGATGTAGGAAACCAAGGGAGGCATGGAATCTATAGCCAGCCAGGACAGATGCTGCCTTAGCCCGGTAAAATAAAGGCGAATGGATACCAGCCATGCCAGTGCACACTTGTGGTCCCAGCATGGAGAATATAAAAGCAGGAGGATCCAATCTGCAGAGCTAGCCTCAGCTACATAGTGAGTTCAAGGTCAGCCTGAACTACATGAGACCATGTCTCAAAAAATTATACGAGAAATTAAACACTACTCACACGTTAGAAGCATTTGTGTTGTGTTCAGAAACAAGAGTAGATATCACCATGTCACCTTGTCTATTGGGTCCAAAACAACACGGAAAAGAAATAACAGGAAGATGGGTAATGTGTTTCATGGTTGTGATTCCAGCACTCCGAAGCACAGGACTAGAGAGATGGCTCAGCAGCTCAGAGCACTGGTTGCTCTTCCCAAAGTGCCAGGTTCAGTTTGCAACATCCACATGGCAGCTCACTACTGTCTGTAACTCCAGTCCCAGGGGATCTGACATCCTCTTCTGGCCTCCTTGAATACCAGGCATACACATGGTACACAGGCATACATGCAAACAAAATATTTATATATATAAAGTTAAAAAAAAAACAAGGGGGGAGAAGGGTTGAGGCAGGAGAATCACAAATTACAGGTGAATCTTAGAGTTAGGCATAGAATCAAACAAACAGGAAGAATTAGGAAGGGCAACCATCTATGTTTACTAGAGGATATGCTAAGTCTGTATGGCTACTTAGTAAACCCAGAGGGATCTCCTGTTAGCTCTGGTTAGGACTTCCTAACAGACTGTTGGATATGAGATTAGTACATGACAAGAATAACCAGGCTGCATGTAAAAGTGCTTGCCAGTCACATAAAACCCTGGGTCACATCCCCAGAGCTGCCCAAAACAAACCAACAGCCCATGTCACCAAGCAGGAAATTTTAAAACTATTTAGAACACACACACACACACACACACACACACACACACACACACACACACACACACACACACACATGAACAGTTCTTAAGCATCTAGAAATAAACCCAATAAAATAAGGGCAAGCTCTTCTAGGTCAAGATCCAAAGCATTGGGTGATCATCAGAGAATTTGTGTCAACAGAGAACAGTTGTTCTTGCTGTGGAGGAACGACATGGTGAGGAACTGAATTCAGTTTAAAAAAATGTAATGAGTTTCCATTTGAAATCATAGTTAAGATTTTTATGGAACTGACATGTTATATTCAGATTTCGTATTGAAGAAATTTAAGTCCAAAAATAAGTCAAGACATATTTGGAGAACAAGTCTGAGAGTGTTGTGCCAGGTATCTGGTATAGGTGACCCTGGCTATCCACTGGGGATGGGATCCAGGACCCACACGCCCTTATGGAAGGAAGTCCATGATGCTCAGATCCTACATGTGAGACGTGCCATGTTGCCTAGACACTCATCCTCCCATGTGCTTTGAACTATCTCTGGGTGACTTCCAGTGCCCAGCCCATATCAGTGTGCTGTAAAGAGGTGCCATGGTGTATAATCTGGCAAATCATGACAAGGATGTCTGTATAGACACAATTTATAAACTATTTCTCTAGAAGGCCAACTGTACTGTCTCGAGGATGAAAGCTGGAAAAGAGTAAGGAAGGAATGTAAGAAGTTAATAGTAAAGTCTTTCCATTTTCCATGACTCTCGAGTTTACTAGACCAGTCCTAATTTATATCTGGTTCATATTTGTGAAAAGGTCAGTTCCCTTGGAATATATATGTATGTATGTGTGTGTGTGTGTGTGTGTGTGTGTGTGTGTGTGTATCCCAAATCAGGAGCAGCAAAAAATTATTTCCTGAACCACCCCTCTCTCTTTCAAACCCGGGCAGACATTACTATCTGAAAATAGAACTCTGGATTATAGGACCCTTAAAATTCCACTCAGTGGCATGCCAGGCTGTCACACATACTTCATACAAAACTGTACTCTCTAACCCTTCCCCAGTTATATTAGCTCTACAATATTATTGTAAAAGAAAATAAAGAATGCTACACGTTCAGTCTTTCAACTCTGGTACCATTCTGTGGTCTTAGAAAGTTTTACACTTCCTAAGGCTGGGGAATTGGCTCAGTGGCTAAGAACACTGTTGCCCTTGCAGAGGACCCAGGCTCAACTCGCAGCATCCACATCTATAACTCCGGTCCCAGGGAACCTGACACCCTCTTAGGACCTTCAGGAGCATCATACAGGCACTTGATGTGCATACATGCATACAAAACATTCACACGCACACAACAATAAATAAATCTTTTTAAAAACATCTGACTTAGCCTGGTGGGTCACGTGTTCTCGCTCTGTAGATATTAGTGAGCTCCAGACTCAGATGTCAGCCACCTTCTTTCTGCCCCTGATCAATCTACATTTACTCCAAGATTTTCAATTTTATTTGTTTATTTATTTATTTATTTATTTTTATTTTTACTTTTTTTTTTTAAGATAGGGTCTCTCTCCCCATATATCCCAGGGTGGTGTGGAACTTTTAATCTCCTTTAGTCTCTAAAGTGCTGCGGTTATAGGAGTGTGCCACCACACCCAGCTTGGAGGTTTTAAATACCTTCTGCTTGGTGACAACTCCCAGATGGGACCTCAAGCTTGGACACTTGCCCACCTAAGGCGTTTTAAACTTCATGTGTCCCAGATAGAATCCACAGTCGCCATGGTCTCCCCTATTGACCCTCCTCTGATGACCCCACCTTGGAAAAGAGCATATCTGTTTCTCTAGTTGGAGTTCTGAGCTCCATCGTCCTCCCTGTCTGGTCTTCTCCAGTCCTCCTCATATCTGGTCCTCTCCAGTCCTCCTCATATCTCATTATCATGATCAGGCAGGCTCAGCTGTCTCACCACCTGTCTTGTTGGGAGTGGCCTCTTTAGATGGCACAATTTGCGGGAGGGGGGGTGTCCTCAGAAAGAGACCCTCTAAGTTTCTGTGTTCCCCTCTGGGACATTCAGGACAGGGGGATGTCCCAGGAATGTTCTGGACAAAAATGTGTCACTCTGTTCAATCCCTCAAATGTCTTTCCGTAAATGAGAACCAGGCACCTGTCCCTTCTGCTGCAGCTTGGCTCCTCCTGACTTGCTGCCTTGTCCCATCCTTCATGCCTGGGAGGGATACTCTGTCACTTCCTGGAGTGCTCTGCACTGCAGTTGAGGCCCTCTGTTTGGTTTTTATGATCATGTCCCCACCTTAGGTGTCTCCTCTTGCCCTTGGGCTATGCAGACCCCTGTTTCCAACTTCTGCTTGTGGCAGTTTGACTTGACTTGTGCTACGGGCACAGGTTCAGTCCCTCAGCCCCGCGAGGCCCAGAGTAGAGCAGCAGCAGCAGCAGCAGCAGCAGCAGCAGCAGCAGCAGCAGCAGCAGCAGCAGCAGCAGCAGCAGCAGCAGCAGCAGTAGGCTGTCTCCAGGCTGTGCTCTGCCCTTGGCTGCAGCCTCTGGCTATGAGGAGAAGCAGGTGGGACCTTGCTTCCTCCCTGTGAGCTCTCAGCAAACTCATCCTCTTGGGAACTAAGGTTTGACCTCACTGACAGAGTCTTGTCTACACTCCGAGGGAAGGTTTCTTCCCTTACTTGCTCTCTCCACTGCTGTTGGGAAAGAAGGCTCCTTCTGCCTTTACCCTCAACATTCCTATTAACTTCGCCCTCTGATGTCCTGTATCCATGGCCTCTATGGCTTGAAAACACCTCAGATGGGGCCTGACCCTCTCAGTGACTGAGCTGACTCCTCCTTTAATTATGTGTTTATTAAGTAAGTGCCCTTTCCCACTGCCCCATTTATCCCCACCTACTACCCTGTAACCCATGATTAGACTCTCTATCCCTACTACCTTCCTGCTAGTCTGAGATCAAAAGGTCTTGGCTTCATCCATGTTGAACACTCTTTAAACATGTTGACACAGAGTTCATCAAAGCCCTCTGCTGGCCCTTAGCGCTGTGTTGACTTCTGAGTCAGGAGTGGTATTCCTCAGTGCCCCTTTGCCCTCAAGCCCCTCCCAGATTCCTGTGCCACCTGCTAGCCCCACTTTGACTTTAGACACTTCAGGAGATGTCTGACCTCTCCTAAGCTACTTCATCCCCAGCTACACAGGAGCTGAGGCAGGAGAATTATGAGTTTGAAGTCACTGTGGGCTACAGAGTAAGGCCTAGTCTTTAAGCAAAAAAGGAAAACAAAACAAAACAAAAACAAAAAAAAAACAGAAAAGGAGAGAGGAAGAGAAGAAAAGGGGAAGAAGTTTGTGAAATAACTTTCTACAAAATTGAAGGGAAATGAGGACAAGGAACAGAACGGGGGAGAGAAAGACCATTTCGCAGAGCACAGACTCCAAGAACTTAATATCCAAATGCGTGGACTTCTCTTCATGTGGCCTACAGCCAAGACACAGTACCCAGAACTTCTGGGTTTCATCTTCAGTGAGTCTTTGTGTCTTCCTGACCTTATCCAATCCAGTACCACCTTCCCACACACGGTCACAGGCCCCTCGAGGGGCACCGTTCTTTGTATGTCCTTGGGTCTGACATGGACATATACACACTGGACACCGGAATAGTTCTGCAGTGTCCCCAGTCTTCAGTCCCTGTTGCCTGGAGTGCTACACAGCACACAGCTGTACCTGAAATCTGCTCAGCAATGTGGATGCAATGTCGGTAAAGCAGCTGGCTTTACAGAGTTAGAAGGACACCCGGTCACCGCTTTCTAACCCCAGATCATCATACCAGGTCACACGTGTCCCATATCCGTGGCTCCGCTGTCTTCTGTCAAGAGGCAGCACTCCAAATCTCAGCTCTATTTCTGTGGCCTTTCCCCTCCCCCCTCCCTCCCATTTTTCCCTCACCACTCATTTGAGTATTAACCACCCATTTCCCTCTCTACACATAGTTGGGTGTGGTGGTCTACCCCTGTGGTTGCAGACCTGGGAAGCTGAAGTAGGCAGATGCCACTAGGTGCTTGTCAGCAGAGGCTACAGCAAACCAGCAAAACAAAACAAAATGCAAACCAACAACAGTAAAAGCAAAACAAGAGGGCAGAGAGGGGACTCAGCGGTTAAAAGCGTTTGCTGCTCCTGCAGAGGACCGGGGTTCAGACCCCAGCAACCCTGTGGTGGCTCAGAACCATCTGTAACTCCAGTTCCCGGAGATCGGATGACCTCTTCTGGCCTCTTTGGGTGCCAGGCATATAGCTGAGACATACAGATTAAGTTAGGGTTTCTATTGCTGTGATGAAACGCCATGACCAGAAGCAACTTGGGGAGGGCAGGAACTTGGAGGCAGGAGCTGATGCAGAGGCCATGAAGGGGTGCTGCTTACTGGCTTGCTCAACCTGCTTTCTTATAGACTCCAAGACCAACCGCCCAGGGGTGGCCCCACCCACAATGAGCCGGGCCCTCCCCCCCATCAATCACTAATTAAGAAAATACTCTAAAGGTTTGCTGCAGCCTGAGCTTACAGAGGCATTTTCTCCGTTGATGTTCTCTCCTTTCAGATGATTCTAGCTTGTGTCAAGCTGATATGAAACCAGACACACACACACACACTCACATACACACACCACTCATTCACATAAAATAAATTTTTAAAAAATCCATTTTCTTTTCTTTCTCTTGTTTTTCTTTGTGTATTTCTTTTTGTCTCTCTTTCCTTTTGTTTTTGAACTTAGACCCTCCAGAATCCAACATCCTGAATGCAAGGATTTCAGGGCATTGCAGGTGTGTGCCACCTTACCTTGCAGAAACAGATTTAAAAAAAAAAAAAAGACATGCTATGTCTTAAACTGTCCAACAAACTTGTGCATCAGGAATGAACCCCAGGTTCATAGAATAGAACCTGCTGTAGAATAGCCACCATTGATCTGACCGGAAAAACAAGACATCCCAAAGGCTCCAGTGAAAGTTACATAATTTTTGCAAAGAAATAGAGCTGCAAAGCACCATGAAAGCAGCCCAAAGATGTGGGACCTGAAGGCCTGTTTGGTGCTCAGTGGTGTAAGGATAAGGGCTGCTGTTGTGTGCAGCATGTAGTAGCAGTATAGTTAACAACACAGGTTCCTCGGGCTAGCCTCAGACTCACTAAGTAACCCAGGTTAGAACTCAACTTCTAATATTCCTGCCTCCAATTCCCAGGTCCTGGGATTGTGTACATGTACCAACATGCCTGGCCTTTGGGGGATGGGGGGTGGAGGGTGGTTTTCAATTAAGATGTACCGAGTAGACCAGGTGCCATTTTACAAAGATAAACACTACATCCAGGCAGTATGTAGCCCTACTCCCCACCTAACCCTGTCATAGATCAATTCCACCTGTTCTGACAACTGCCACAGGTTGATTTTGTCATAGTGTGACTACAGAGCTTAGGTATATAAACTAAAGCAAGCGTGCCATCACCAGGTGATGCAATCTTTTTGGACCCTGGCCGTCTGCCGTCTGTCAGTCACCACAGTGTTGCTATACAGCATGTGACTGTTTAAAGTGCTGTTATAACGCTGGGTACCGTATCCTGTCATTAAACTGTAAGCACCTCACAGAGTTAAGCAGTTCCTGTCCATGGAGAGAATACACTTGGGCCGCCTTCCATACCACTCAGCCACATTTTACTATACCCGAGGCACACTACCCACACTTAGTCTCAAGAGTGTGATGCTGACATCAGTTGAGTGACAGAGAGGTAACAAGAGAGGCTGGGGTCCCACAGAGATGTGCTTACTCATGTGCACATACTTGTGTGTGATGTGGCCCAAGGTGATTTGTAGTGTGTGGAGACCACAGGATAAGCCTGGTATCATCCTTAGAAATGGCATTTACTTTCTTTGAGCCAGCTACAGCCCGCTGGTCAGGCTAGACCCATGGGTTCTGGGGATCGAGCTCAGGTCCTCGTGTTTACAAGGCAAGCCCCTTACCGACTGAGCTAGAGCAGTCGCTTCAGGTCTTCCTTATTTTGTGAGACCAAGTCTCTCAGTGTACCCAGACTGGCCTCAGTCGGCTGGGTCCTAGGATGACTGGTCTGTGCCGTCACATCTGGCAATGGCTGTGAAATCTGTGGTTACGAATGTGACTTATTGTTATGGAAACCATAACTCTTGTCAGTGTGGCTCCTTCCTTCTCTGAGTGCAGGTCTGAGTATGCGTGAAGTGACAGCATCAGACTGTGTCTGTCATTTATCATTACAGCAGCAGTGTTTCTTTGTGTCTTTAATATGCTTAAAATTATATTTCATTAGTATTAATATATGTTTCAGTAGTTAGGAATCATGTGAATTTTATTTTTCAGTAATTACAAATGAACCACAATTTTTCATTTATGCCTGGCCTTATTCAGATAAGAAAAAAAAATGTAGCTTGAACCAATAGTGGGTTTTCTTCTGATTATAAAAAAAATCTGTCTGGGCATGGTGGCATATGCCTTTAATCCCAGCCCTTGGGAGACAGAGGCAGACATATTTCTGAGTTCGAGGCCAGCCTGGTCTACAAAGTGAGTCCAGGACAGCCAGGGCTATACAGAGAAACCCTGTCTCGAAAAACTAAAAATAAATAAATAAATAAATAAATAAATAAATAATAAAAATAAAAATCTGGAAGCAGCTGGCAAGGTTTATTTAGCAGCAGCCCTGGCGTGTGACAGAGATAACCTTGGGATTTTCTTGACTCTTCCCTTAGGCTTACTGTCTAATGCTTACAAGGTGGCTGCCCATCTCCACATAGCTTACGGTTTCCATTGCTATGAAGAGATACCATGACCACAGCAACTCTTATGAAGGACAACATTTAATTGGGGCTGGCTCACAGTTTCAGAAGTTCAGTGTCTTATCATCATGGTGGGAAGCATGGAGTCATGCAGGCAGACATGATGCTGAAGAAGGAACTGAGAGTTCCACATCTGGATCCACAGGCAGCAGGAGGAGACTGGATTCCACAGAGAGCTTAGCTTGAGTATAGGAGACCTCAAAGCCCATCCCTACAGTGACATGCTTCCCCCAACAAGGCACACCTACTCACAAGGCCACACCTAATAGTGCCACTCCATGTGGGTCAACCATTCAAATACATGAGTCTGTGAGAGTCATTGCTATTCAAACCACCATGCCAGGCGCCATGTCTGTGCTCACAGGAGGAAGAGGAACCACCTGCACCTGTCTTTTCTTAGAAAGGCAGCCCTGGTTGGAATGACTCTCAGCAGTTAAGAACATGTGCTGTTCATGCAGGGTCCTGAGTTCAGTTCTCAGCACTGGTGGCACTGGGCCAGCGGCTTTGGGCCAGTAGCTCACGGCAGCCTGGATTATTGCTCCACCTCCAGGGAGTCTGTATACCTTCTTCTGAATTGTATAGGCACCTGCACACACCCACACAGCACACACATAGATACATAATTAAAAATAAAGCAAATTGCTTAAAAAAGAAAAGCAAAAAGTCCCAAGACATTTCCCAGAAGAATTCTTAAACTTTGCGCACAGATTTTAATCCCTTCTGATGGGATCAGCCCTGCCCCATACCATGACCTAAGGACTTGAATTAGGCTCCACCTCTTAAAGGTCCCACCCTAACGTATGAACCTTATTGAAACCCTGGTAAGGGGCCTTCCTGATATGGGCAGGTGAGTACCCCTTCTTCTAGGGACAGCTCTGAGGGATGAGTAGGTTTAGGGCTGACTGGAAGAGAGGACAGAGGGAGCTGGAATGGTTCTTTGGCATCTCTCAGTCAGGGGAGTGACTGCTTCCTGTACAGC
Organism: Mus musculus; assembly: GCF_000001635.26. Taxonomy (NCBI): domain Eukaryota; kingdom Metazoa; phylum Chordata; class Mammalia; order Rodentia; family Muridae; genus Mus; species Mus musculus. Next base: position 57,041,699 of record NC_000080.6, on the reverse strand, counting down.
AGTTTAAGTCTTTGAAGTGCAATGCTTTACCCTCTAAAGACATTCAGAGCAGTGCGTGTCACAATAGGGACAGGGAATGTGGGATTTGTCAAGAGTAAGATTTAGTTTTCTATCTTAACCTGATAAGCAGAGCACTGGAGGTGTGCTTGAGGTTAATAATTAGCTGTTTCTTTAGACTGCTAGGAAGTGAAGCTTCATTTAATTCCAAGCCTGTTCTTAAAGATTAGCACTGAGGCTGGAATATGGAGGGCTGGAGAGAGGGCTCAGCTATCAAGAACACTAGCTGCTCTTGAACAGCACCTAGGTTCAGTTCCCAGCACCCACATGATGGTTCACAGCCATCTGTAACTCCAGCTCCAGGGGATTTGACACCCTCTCCTGTCCACTGCAGATGCCAGGCATGCATGCGGTATACAGACATCCTGCCTAAACTTTGATACGCATAAAATAAGTCTTGAAAAGATTAAAAAAAAAAAAAAGATGGCTCAGAGGGTAAAGGAGGGTGGCCGCCAAGCTGCTCTACCTTCGTTTGAGCCCACGACCTACAGGTTGGAAGGAGAGACCAGACTTCTGTGAATTCTTTTTGGACCTCCACTCAAATAAATAATTTTTAAAGTCTTAGATCTACTCATTTTCTTAATTCATGTGCATGAGTGTTTTGTCTACAAGCGTGTCTATGTAGCATGTGAGTGCCTGGTGCCTACAAGGCTGGAAGAGTGAGTACATCGAATCTCCTGGGGCTAAAGTTACATGCTTGCTATGTGTGCACTAGGAGTCAAACCTGGGTCCTTAACCACTGAGCAAACTCTCCAGGTCAAATATCCTTTTCAATTAAAAAGATTATTTAGGCTGGGCAGTGGTGGCACACACCTTTAGTCCCAGCACTTGGGAGGCAGAGGCAGGTGGATTTCTGAGTTCAAGGCCAGCCTGGTCTAGAGAGTGAGTTCCAGGACAGCCAGGGCTACACAGAGAAACCCTGTCTTGAAAAACCAAGAAAAAAAAAGATTATTTAATATTGTATTTATGTGTGCCTCTGTGTGTATATGTGTGTGTGTGTGTGTGTGTGTGTGTGTGTGTGCCTGAAGTCCTCAAGTATCTCCCATGTTGCTGTTCACCTTATCTTTTCAGACTGAGTCTCTTGCTGGACACAAAGCTCTCCAATATGCTAGACTGTCTTGCCAGTCGCTCTAGAGATCTATGCACCTCCCTCCCAGCCTGGCACTAGAGTTCCAGACGTGTACAACCAAGCCTGCCTCTTTGAATGAGTTCTGGGGATCTGAACTCAGGTCCTCCTGCTTGTGGGGCAGGCTCTGTACTCACTGATTGTCACTTAACAACTGATTGTCACTGATTGTCACTTAACACCTTAAAACTCCAAGTGAAGCACTTCCTGGGTTCTGCTGGATGCTGGAACAGACTCTTTCAGCCATGATGGCTGTCCTCACTGCAGCAAGGCCGTGAGAGCATGGGAGCTGTCTTTTCATTGAAGTTCAAAGTGTCTCCCTGTGAGCAGCAGCAATGAAGAAATTCTTCCGATCTCTGTCCCCTGTGCCTTCTCACAGAAGGCTCACATCTTCCTCCCTCATCCCTGTATATGGACAAATGGCTGCTTGTGCTTTCCTTTTTTTTTTTTTTAATTGTTGCAACAAAATACTGACAAAAGCAGTTTAAGCACAGAATGGTTTTATTTTGACTCCTAATTCAAATATATATATATATATATATATATATATATATATACAGTCTATTGTGGCAGAGTCCTGTCAGCAGGAGTTTGAGCTGGCCCCGTTGCACCCACAATGAGGATGCTGCTACTTGGCCCTCTACTTCTTCTTTCAGCTGAGGAAACTAACCCATACAATGGAGCAGCCTACATGTAGAGTGGGTCTTCTCACTCCAGCTAACCTCATCTAGAAATTCCCTAGCGCCTGGACATTTATTTCCGGGTGCCTCAGAAGCTCATCGAGTTGACAAGATTAAGCATCGAGGTTAGCCCTTCAGTGACCAAGCTCACAGGGAGAAGGCCTCCTGCCCACGGGCCTTGTTGGGAGTGCGCTCAGCAACAGTGATGTCCACAGACGGACACCACCAGATGTCTTCATGAGCCCTACCCCAAACCTCCACAGTTCACCCAAAACCTAAAGTCCCTGAGCCTCTTCCCCTTGTCTTTGACCAAGCTAATACCTATACTGTGTGTGTGTGTGTGTGTGTGTGTGTGTGTGTGTGTGTGTGTGTGTGATTCCATAACACCAGCACAGCAGTGGGGACATGCTGTGTGCCCACTGATGCTTTTGAGTGACTAGTTGTTGCAGGTCTTACTCTATTGGACTGGAGCCTTGGTCCCAATGAGGTAACCATGGCAACTCTGGGTACTTCCTGAGCTGTACCACCCCAGCATTGTATCCAGTTTGGACTTCTACGGTGACCACAGAGATTGCACACATGATAGGTGAGGTGATTTTAGGTGGTCTGTTAATTACTAAAATGGTGACAAAATTGACCCATCATCAGTTGTTTCCTTCTTCATGGTGGCCTTGGAGGTCTCAGTGTGATACTAGCACAGTCAGTCCTAACTCTCAGCAGACTGACCCAATAAGAAGGTTTGGTCCTTGGTGGGTTTCCTTAAACAATGCAATATAACTGTGTTAATCATCTTTCTCATCACCATGACAAGATGGCAGAAAGACAGCTGAAAGGAAGAATATCTATTGAGCTCCTGGTTTCAGAGGGTCCAGCCCAGCCCGGGGATGGGACATGAAAGAGAAAAGTGGCTCACGCTCTAACCTATGTCCCACTGCCTTCCTATGTTTCCGTTTTTTCCCTCTGTCCAGTCCTCTAACCCATTTGGATGTTGCTGCCCACATACAGGGGTGGGTCTTGCCCTCTCCGTTCATCTCTCCTGGAAATGCACCTCACTCACACCCAGAAGTGGTTCCCATCCACCTCCCAGGTGATTCTAAATCTAGATAAATTGACGGTGAAGATTAATCACCACACCAGTATGGCATTAAACTGTCAGGTATGATAAGTTAGCTGGAGATGGTATGAAGTGTATAGAAGGGTGGACAGGTTCTATGCAAGGCCAAACCGATGAGCATGCAGTGGTTTTTATCGTCTGTGAAGAAGCTGGAAACCAGTCACCTTTGCTGAGGATATGTGTGTGTGTGTGTGTATGTGTGTATATATATATATATGTATATATATATGTGTGTGTGTATGTATGTATGTATATATATATGTGTGTGTGTATGTATATATATATATATATATATATATATATATATGTTTGTATTTGTTTTATGTTTTTAAATAAGTCCCATGTATCTCAAGCTGGTCCCAGACTTACTGTGTAAGCCAAGGGTGATCTGGACCTTCTGGCCTTCCTGCCTGCACCCACTAGTGCTAAGGTTAAGGTGTTTGCCCACTCATCTCACTGCTTTCTCAGCTTCTTAATCCTTTTTTTGAACAAAGAATGTTTAGCCAGTGTTTTTGGCAGACAATATCATCAAGTAGCATGTTATTAGTGGTTTGTTAGTTTGTTTTGAGACAGGTGTTGATATTGTAGTCCTTGCTGGCCTGGAATTGGTTAAGCAAACCAGATGACTGAGCTTTTGTCAATCCTCCTGCCTCCTGAATAGTGCCAGTGTTTTGTTTTGTTTTTTCTTAAAGCTGCCATTTATTTCTGGTATGAATTTTTTATAATACTTGAAATATTATGATTTTATAATAGTAGAAGAAAGTCTTCTATTTAAGCATTATAAAGAATGTTGGTATGAAGAAAAAGAAAGCAGATAATGGCTGAGGTGGTAGATTAGCAAGGCGAGAGTTTAGACAGTGCCCCAAAAAGGCAGCACTTTGCAAATGTTCTCTAATCCCATGGGAACAGAAAGCCCAGGTCAGAGTTAGCCAGTCCCCTAGCTGTATGCAGAAGCATTCTGGAGAGAAAGAGACCCCGAGTAAGAGGCAGGAGGCTCATCCTCTTTCCTTCCACCCCAGTTTCTCCATCCCTGGAATGAAGGCTCAGGGGGTGGTTAAACCACTCATGCCAGCAGTTGCCTACTGTGACATCTGCTGAGTCGTATCAGTGATTGTTGTTGATGTCACCTACCTGTCAAGACAATGCAGGATATATACAGTATCTGTGGGGATTGGCTCTAAGACCCCCAGAGATTCCAGAATCACCAGTGTCTAGGCCCAGTCAATAAAATGGCAGAGTATTTGCAGAGAACCTATCGCATCCCTCTGTATACTGTACATCATTTCTGGATGCATTGAAATACCGAATACAATGTAAATGTTATGGAATTGTTATCATACTGAATTGTTTGGGGATAACAATGAGAAAATGCAAACACAGAACAATTGCCACCACCCCACATTTCAAATTCTTTAATTACTGTTATTGTGTGTCTGTATGTATGATATGTGCAAGTGTACATGTGCCATGGCCAGTGTATAGGGGTCAAAGGGAAACTTTCAAGAGTCAGTTCTTCCAAGTGAAATCCCAGGCTCTACCTCAGGTTGTTAGCACAGCTTTACCACTAAAGTATGATGGTGGTGGTAGTGCTGTTGCTGCTGCTGCTGCTGGTGGTGGTGGTGGTAATAGAAATACCAGGAACTGGGGGGGGGGGGAGCCCCTTGGTTTTGGGATTACAGACATGTAGTCCACTCCAGGCCTCCACTTGTTTCAGATCTGAAGTTGGTGGGGCCAGAAGCAACACTGCACTGTCCTGCTCTCCCCAGTAGTAACAGCCGTGTTTCCCTTGCAGGTTAGCTGTTGGGAGCAATGGGCGACTGGAGCTTCCTGGGGCGGCTGCTGGAGAACGCACAGGAGCACTCTACAGTCATCGGCAAAGTGTGGCTGACCGTGCTGTTCATCTTCCGCATTCTGGTGTTAGGGGCGGCAGCCGAGGAGGTGTGGGGCGACGAGCAATCGGACTTCACCTGCAACACACAGCAGCCAGGCTGTGAGAACGTCTGCTACGACCGCGCTTTCCCCATTTCGCACATCCGCTTCTGGGCGCTGCAAATCATCTTCGTGTCTACGCCCACCCTCATCTATCTGGGCCACGTGCTACACATCGTGCGCATGGAGGAGAAGAAGAAAGAGCGGGAGGAAGAGCTGCTGAGGAGAGACAACCCTCAGCACGGCCGTGGTCGCGAGCCAATGCGTACAGGGAGCCCGCGGGACCCTCCACTACGCGATGACCGTGGCAAGGTGCGCATCGCAGGTGCGCTGCTGCGGACCTACGTCTTCAACATCATCTTCAAGACACTCTTCGAAGTGGGGTTCATCGCGGGCCAGTACTTTCTATACGGCTTCCAGCTGCAGCCACTTTACCGCTGCGACCGCTGGCCCTGCCCCAACACTGTGGACTGTTTCATCTCCAGGCCCACAGAGAAGACCATCTTTGTCATCTTCATGCTGGCTGTGGCCTGTGCGTCACTGGTACTCAACATGCTGGAGATTTACCACCTGGGCTGGAAGAAGCTCAAGCAGGGAGTTACTAACCACTTCAACCCAGATGCCTCAGAAGCCAGGCACAAGCCCTTGGACCCCCTACCCACGGCCACCAGCTCTGGCCCGCCCAGCGTCTCCATCGGGTTCCCACCTTATTACACACACCCTGCCTGTCCCACAGTACAGGCAAAGGCCATAGGGTTTCCTGGGGCCCCACTATCACCAGCAGACTTCACAGTGGTGACTCTAAACGATGCTCAAGGCAGAAACCACCCAGTCAAACACTGCAATGGCCACCACCTGACGACAGAGCAGAACTGGACCAGGCAAGTGGCAGAGCAGCAGACTCCAGCCAGCAAGCCCTCTTCAGCAGCATCCAGCCCTGATGGCCGCAAGGGGCTCATTGACAGCAGTGGCAGCAGCTTACAGGAGAGTGCCTTGGTAGTGACGCCAGAGGAGGGGGAACAGGCTTTGGCCACCACAGTGGAGATGCACTCGCCACCGTTGGTCCTCCTGGACCCAGGAAGGTCCAGCAAGTCCAGCAACGGACGTGCCAGACCAGGTGACTTGGCCATCTAGCCATAGTCATTCCAGATACCTTTATAAACCTTCTCTTTACCCCTTAGAAACCAAAAACACTCAAAAAGCATTTCTAATCAACAGGTAGAAAGAGAGAGAGAGAAAAAAACCAAAACAAAAACCTGACAGTGCTGGATTCCCCTGAGGGAAACACTGAGCAAACTGGATCAGTCTGGTTTTAATGCTTGCTGTTCTTGTCGCTGTGGGACAGGGTGGGGGTGACCCCAGTGTCTGAGATCGAGGTGGGGGCAGAGCAAGGTTGTTGGCTCCCAGCAGTGCTTGCTCTTGTTCGGCCTCCTCCACTATTCTGTCATGATGAAGCAACAGGTGTTAGCAGCCCTTCAGTGGGGGGACAATTCAGTTTCCATTCCTAAGCTCTCCAAGCAGCCCAGAGAGTCACAGAGGCACTTAAGCTCTATCTCTGCTTGAGACTTTTAACTTAGAGTTCAATTTCATTTTGGGATATTTGCCAAACTGTACTAAAAAAAGACTTGGAATCTATCTAGTGTCGCTTGAGCTTCTGGAATTGCATGTGAGGTCCAGGACATCCAACTGCAGGCTGCAGGACACAGCGACAGAGAACAGTTGTCCTCCAGTGCTGTTTCCATGGGACAAGGCCACAGGCATTCCTGGTAGAGGCAGGTGGAGATGCAGAGACCCTGGAAAGCCCTTCAACAGAGGAGGAAGATGGTGGTGTGGCAGGTATTGCCGTAGGTGTTCATTTATTTCTTTGATGATATTTTGTGCTTAGCCTGGATGGTGAAAGTATTTACCCCCCTCCCCCACATACACATATTTTGCCTTTCATTAAAAAAAATAGTGCCATTAAAATGACTACTGATCAGGGAGATGTTTAATTAGTTAAGATTTGACTTTCCTTTAAAACAAATCCACCTTCCATGTCAGCCAACTAATCACTATGAGGATGTCTAGGTAAAAAATTAACCACTGTGAGAATGTACGCTAGATAAAACTTGGGGTAGGGGATTCACATGCGTTTTAAGTACTTGAAGTTTTAAAAGTTTCTGAATCGGAGGTTCACTACTGTTACAAGGAAAAATGTTTATGCAGATGAATCATTGATGACTTACACTTAAAAGAAAGTACACAATAAAACACTTCAAACTCCCGGACCTTTTATTTATTTATTTTTTTGTGACTATTTGCTTTCTAAAGTGTAAATAAAATTGTCTTGATTTTACTCGCTGTGTAAGAACGTGTGGCTGATTGTGGGGTGTCTGCTCTGTTTTCCTCCCACTTGAGCACTGTCGTCCAGGGAGGCTATTTATGTACGTGGGCCGGTCTGGGAGAGGGCAGAATTCTCTCTACAGTACACGCTCAGTACAGTGCAGTCAGTGGGGCTCTGCTGTGGCTCCTCTTTATATAAACTAATGAGCAGTGGCCATGTAGGGCTTGCCTCCCTTCTTCACCTCCACTCCAAGTCGTTCATCCTTATTCAGCAAACATCACGTACTTTTCCCATTTCATTTCTTTTTATAGGTTAATCTGATGGTTAATTTGGGGCTGCACCCCACACATTTTCTGTCTCCAGGGTTAAAGGGGGGTAGAAAGTAATTTCTGCACTCAGCCTTGCATGTGCATACACACATAGTTCATTAGTTCATTCTGCTTGCTGGACAGAGCAATGAGCAATCGCTGATGTTTAAAATACATTGACTTTCCATACGGAGCCTGGACCACAGTTAAATCCTTTGGAAAATTCTAGATACATAAATGCTGGCTCTGCACATGGAGTCTTTGGCTTAGGGGGCAGGGTGTAGCTCTTTAGAGAGAAGGGTTATGAGGGAAAACCCATGTGAAGAGCATTCAGAGAAAAATCTTGGTTCTCGTAAAAAAAAAAAAATTGCACTAATAGTCACCAAAGAGCCAGTATTCAGTCCCTGGTGACTGTGGATGCTTCCTGAGTTCTTTGCAGTCTTGGGTGGGTACAGATGCTTTTCTGAGTTCTGCAAGTTGGACTAAAATAAATGTAACAATATGTAAGCCCTGTGCATATCCACAGTTGATTTCTAGGGGAGTATTTAGTTTTCACATCTGAAGATGGGGACCAGGAAGACAGCATGAGGACCTGACCTGGGGGAGCAGCACTCACAGTTTTTTAACAATTGGGCTGTGATAGCAGTGCCTGTAATCTAATGCTGGGGAGGCAGAGACAGGCGGTCTCTGGAGTTGGCTGGCCAGTCTAGCCACATAGGCTACCTTCAGGTTCAGTGAGATACCCTGCCTTAAACAGGTGGAGAACAATCGAGGAAGATACCCCACACGTGTACATAATACAAGCAACATTCTCAAACATAAGAACACACATACAAACTGAACTCTGTTCACAATCTGCTCACAAAGATGCTGGTATTATTCAATTAACCATAGTCTAACTGGCCTATTCAGTTATAGGTAGCAATATCTACTTAGAATGACCTACTTAAAAGTCACTGATTTGTAGAAGTATCTTGCAAAAGACATTATCCACAGCCTTCTTCTTGGGTCAGTATGTGGATCATGAGAAGAAAACACTTGTCTTGCTTGGTGTTGCTATTTGAAGTATGGTATCCTGGAGGCGGGGCTTCCTGTCCCTTACAGCAGTGTGTAATCGCTCTGTACTTGTGCAATAAAAATAGAAATCTAGGTTGTTTCCAGTTTCTGGCTATTACAAATGGTGAGGGATACCCAGCAGGGCTCCTACGTGTTCAGAAGAGAAGAGGAGGGGGGAGGGAGAGAATTGTGGGAGGGGGTGACTGGACTGGGAGGGGACAGTGAACAGGATGTAAAGTGAATAAAAAAAAACCAAAAATCCAAAGAAACCACCTCTATGGGCAAGAGTCCACAAAGGTGTTTTCTGGCCTTTGAATGAATAGATTTCACCAACACTATTTTTCTCTTGATGTATTGGAAAGGTTTTTTTTCCTAAACATTAAAAATGCATATATTCTTATATAAGTATCATACATATAATGTTTAATCTGCACAGTGTAACACATCATGTGTGTGTGTGTGTGTGTGTGTGTGTGTGTGTGTGTGTGTTTTAGTTCGTTTTTGGTTTTTCAAAACAGGATTTTTCTGTGTAGCCTTGGCTGTCCTGAAATTCACTCTGTAAACCAGGCTAGGCTGGCTTTGAATTCAGAGATCCACCTGCCTCTGCCTCCAGAGCACTGGGATTAAAGGTGTGGCATCATCACCTGGCTACTTATTATATCTCTTTATTTAGATTCTTTGACATCAGCTGACCCTGAACCCAAAAATGTGAACAGAAACAGCCACAGAACAAAATCCATACTTACATTTTCAACATTCTTTTATCACCACCTGATAAGCTTGAATTTACTGAGCTAGGTTTTGTTTGTTTGTTTGGTTGGTTGGTTGGTTGCTTGCTTGGTTTTTGTTGTTGGTGGTGTTTTGTTTTGTCTAGAAAATCGAATCCAAAAAAAGAAAAGAAAAAGAAAGGAAAGGTGGGCATGTGTATCTCTGGCATATCCTGGCTCTGGATAAGTAGGTGAAGTATAGCGAGGGGAGGTGTATGTTGCTCATATGTGCTTTAGGGACACGGTCTCATTCTGCAGCTCAGGCTGGCCTGGACCTCATGACAATTCTGCTTCAACTTCCCAGTGCTGGAATTACAGGCATGAGCTACAACATCTGCCTCAAAGTATTGGGTTCTTGGAGTCTTGTTGCTTAACATATGGTCTGTAGCGTAGATTAGTCTTGAACTTTCTATCTTAATGGTTCTCAACCTGGGTGTTGCAACCTAATTGGGTTAAGGGGTTTTCCCCAGTTAAACCATTATGCTCAGTTGTAGTAGTAGTAGTAATAATAATAATAATTTTTTTCTGGTTTTTCAAGACAGGGTTTCTCTGTGTAGCCCTGGCTATCCTGGAACTCACTCTGTAGACCAGACTGGCCTTGAACTCAGAAATCTGCCTGCCTCTGCCTCCCAAGTGCTGGGATTAAAGGTGTGTGCCACCACGCCTGGTGTAATGATTATTTAATACTCAAAGATTCCTGAATAAAATCCTTTTTCTTAAACTTTTTGTCTTTCTTTTGATTTTTGTCATTAATCCATGGATCTTCACCATGATAAATACGAAGACTATATAGCTTGACGTAAGAGGGCAGATGTGTTCAGTGAAGAACAATAAATTAGCCAGGTTGTGATGGTGCAAAACTTGGCAGGGGCGGGGGCGGGGGCAGGGGCAGACAGATCTGAGTTCCAGGACAGCTTGGTCTACAGAATGAGTTCCAGGACAGCCAAGGCTACACAGAGAAACCCTGTCTCAAAAAAAAAGTCACAAGTTTGGGATAGTCCAACACACGTTAAATATTGTGTGTAGGCATTGTGCATTTCCAGTCAGGGAGGAGGGGTGAGAGTGTGGCTTGAAGGTTAGCTCTTGCCAAGCCTGCACAAGCATCAGTGCACCGTCTCAGCACCCAGAGAGAAAGCCAAGGATGAAAAAAAAACCTCTCTTCCTGTATTACACTGAAAACCTCAGGCCTACTCTGACATACAGAAAAGGGTTTGTTTTTTTTTCCCCTTATAGAGAACATATTAGTAAGACTATTTTGGGCCAGTTGGGGACTTCATGACACTAAAAAGAGTGAATTGCTTCTAGAGAGTACAATATTAGAAAATGTTCATGTGTAAATCTCAACTTTGCTCTTACCTTTACAAAACTCTTACCTGATTTTAAAATATTTATTTGTTTGTTTGTTTGTTTGTACCAAAACATGTCTTTCATCTTTCCTGGATTACATGGTAATGGAAAATAAGCATTTTCTAAAAAGTCAATGATTGGCCCATGTTTAAATTGCTAGTGGGTAAAATATTTGTATAATAGGTCCCCTGAGCAGGTTTCCAAAACAAGAGTTTTATTATTTTAAAATAAGGAACAGAAAGTTTCTTCCTGTAGTTACATAGTTCCAGAATAGTCTGGAAATGGCACTTCCCTCAGGAAAGAATTTCTTCATTTCCTATCACTTCTATCCTGGCTCTGATAGCCAGGGAAGCGCCTGCTTATCTTTACCAATTTTTTTTGAAGGGCATAGCTCAGGCACAAGCAGAGAGGAAAAGACACAGAGGACCAGGTGGGTGATGTCCTGCTTTGGCACCACCTCCCAGAACCATGTTGCCTAGTGCAGCTAAAAGAATAATCTGAAATAGTTAGGAGCATACACATGTCTGAAAGGGTTATCACTATCAACGATATTACTTTTAATGACACAACCTCTTTTGTTTTTAAGCTTTGCATTCTATAAGATATATCCTGGAGGACCACTGAACAGAGAAACCAATAGATATTTAATATTCTGTGTTTCCTGTTCATTTTGTCAGGCCTTTTAAACACAATCTTATCAGTTAAGTTTCTGTTTGAACTAAAATCCTCTTTTTAAAAAAAAATTTATTAGATATTTTCTTTATTTACATTTCAAATGTTATCCCCTTTCCTAGTTTCCCCTCCAAAAATCCCCTATCTCCTCTCTGCTCCCCCTACTCCCCAACCCACCCACTCACATTCCCAGTCCTGGCATTCCTCTATACTGGGGCATAGAACCTTCACAGGACCTAGGGCCTCTACTCCCATGATGACCGACTAGGCCATTCTCATCTACATATACAGCTAGAGTCACATGTCCCACCATGTGTTTTCTTTTATTGTGGTTTAGTTCCAAGGAGCTCTGGGGGTACTGGTTAATTCATATTGATGTTCCTCCTATGGGGCTTCAGACCCCTTCAGCTCCTTGGGTCCTTTCTCTAGCTCCTTCATTGGGGACCCTGTGCTACGTCCTATGGATAACTGTGAGCATCCACTTCTGTATTTGCCAGGCACTGACAAAGGCCCTAGGAGACAGTTATATCAGGCTCCTGTCAACAGGCTCTTGTTGGCATCTGCCATAGTTTCTGGGTTTGGTGGTTGTTTATGGGATGGATCCCCAAGTGGGGAAGTTTCTGGATGGTCGTTCCTTTAGTCTCTTCTCTGAACTTTGCCTCTGTAAATCCTTCCATTGGTATTTTGTTCCCCCTTCTAAGAAGGATTCAGAGCTTCTGGGCTAATATCCACTTATCAGTGAGTGCATATCATGTGTGTTCTTCTGTTATTGGGTTTCCTCACTCAAGATGATATCCTCCAGATCCATCCATTTGTTTTAAGAATTTCATAAACTCATTGTTATTAATAGCTGAGTAATAGTCCATTATGTAAATGTACCACATTTTCTGTATCCATTCCTCTGTTGAGGGATATCTGGGTTCTTTCCAGCTTCTGGCTATTATATATAAGGCTGTTATGAACATAGTGGAGCATGTGTCCTTTTACATGTTGGAGCATCTTCTGGGTATATGCCCAGTAGTGGTATTGCTGGATCTTCCAGTAGTACTATGTCTAATTTTCTGAGGAACTGCCAGACTGATTTCCACACTGGTTGTACCAGCTTGCAATCCCAACAACAAAGGAGGAGTGTTCCTCTTTCTTCACATCCTCACCAGCATCAGCTGTCACCTGAGTTTTTTATCTTAGCCATTCTGACGGGTGTGAGGTGGAATCTCAGGGTTGTTTTGATTGGCATTTCCCTGATGCTTAAGGATGTTGAACATTTTTTTAGGTGTTTCTCAGCCATTCAGTATTCCTCAGTTCAGAATTCTTTGTTTAGCTCTGTACCCCATTTTTAAAAATAGGGTTATTTGGTTTTCTGGAGTCCAACTTCTTGAGTTCTATATATATATAGTATATTAGCCCCTTTCAGATTTAGGATTGGTAAAGATCTTTTCCCAACCTGTTGGTTGCCTTTTGGTCTTATTGACAGTGTCCTTTGCCTTACAGAAGCTTTGCAATTTTATGAGGTCCCATTTGTCGATTCTTGATCTTACAGCACAAGCCATTGCTGTTCTATTCAGGAATTTTTCCCCTGTGCCCATCTCTTCAAGATTCTTCCTCACTTTCTCCTCTATAAGTTTCAGTGTCTCTGGTTTTATGTGGAGTTCTTTGATCCACTTAAACTTGAGCTTTGTACAAGGAGTTAAGAATGGATCAATTCGAATTCTTCTACATGCTAACTGCCAATTGACTCAGCACCATTTGTTGAAGATGCTGACCTCTTTCCACGGGATGGTTTTAGCTCCTTTGTCAAAGATCAAGTGACCATAGTTGTGTAGGTTCATTTCTGGGTCTTCAATTCTGTTCCATTGATATACCTGTCTGTCACTGTACCAGTACCATGCAGTTTTTATCACAATTGCTCTGTAGTACAGCTTGATGTTGGGGATGGTGATTCCACCAGAGGTTCTTTTATTGTTGAGAATGGTTTTTGCTATCCTAGGTTTTTTGTTATTCCAGATAAATTTGCCAATTGCCCTTTCTAACTCTGTAAATAATTGAGTTGGAATTTTGATGGGGATTGCATTGAATCTATAGATTGCTTTCAGCAAGATAGCCATTTTTACTATATTAATCCTGCCAATGCATGAGCATGGGAGATCTTTCCATCTTCTGAGATCTTCTTTGATTTCTTTCTTCAAAGACTTGAAGTTCTTATCATGCAGATCTTTCACTTCCTTAGTTAGAATCACACCAAGGTATTTTATAATATTTGTGACTATTTTGAAGGATGTTGTTTCCCTAATTTCCTTCTCAGCCTGTTTATCCTTTGTGTACAGAAAGGCCACTGATTTGTTTGAGTTAATTTTATATCCAGCTACTTCACTGAAGCTGTTTACCAGGTTTAGGAGATCTCTGGTGGAAATTTTGGGGTCCCTTACATATACTATCATACCATCTGCAAATAGTGATATTTTGACTTCTTCTTTACCAATTTGTTTTCCTTTGATCTCCTCTGTTGTCTAATTGCTCTGGCTAGGACTTCAAGTACTATATTGAATAGGTAGGGAGAGAGTGGGCAGCCTTGTCTAGCCCTTGATTTTAGTGATATTGATTCCAGTTTCTCACCATTTAGTTTGATGTTGGCTACTGGTTTCCTGTATATTGCTTTTATTATGTTTAGGTATGGGCCTTGAATTCCTGATCTTTCCAAGACTTTTATCATGAAGGGGTGTTGGACATTATCAAATGCTTTCTCCGCATCCAATGAGATGATCATGTGGTTTTTGCCTTTGAGTTGGTTTATATAGTGAATTACATTGATCGATTTCCATATATTGAACCATCCTTGCATCCCTGGGATGAAGTCTACTTGATCATGATAGATGATCATTTTGATGTGTTCTTGGATTCGGTTTGTAAGAATTTTATTGAGTATTTTTGCATCAATATTCATAAGAGAAATTTGTCTGAAGTTCTCTTTCTTTGTTGAGTCTTTGTGTGGTTTAGGTATCAGAGTAATTGTGGCTTCATAGAATGAGTTGGGTAGAGTACCTTCTACTTCTATATTGTGGAATAGTTTATGCAGAACTGGAATTAGATCTTCTTTGAAGGTCTGATAGAACTCTGCACTAAACCCATCTGGTCCTGGGCTTTTTTTGATTGGGAGACCATTACTGACTGCTTGTATTTCTTTAGGGGATATGGGACTGTTTAGATCTTTAACTTGATCCTGGTTTAACTTTGGTACCTGGTATCTGTCTAGAAATTTGTCCATTTCATCCAGGATTTCCAGTTTTGTTGAGTATAGCCTTTTGTAGAAGGATCTGATGGTGTTTTGGATTTCTTCAGTGTCTGCTGTTATGTCTCCCTTTTCATTTCTGATTTTTTTAATTAGGATGCTGTCCCTGTGCCCTCTAGTGAGTCTGGCTAAGGGTTTATCCATCTTGTTGATTTTCTCAAAGAACCTATACCTATATCAGAGTAATTGTGGCTTCATAGAATGAATTGGGTAGAGTACCTTCTGTTTCTATTTTGTGGAATAGTTTGTGAGGAGTATTGGAATTAGGTCCTCTTTGAAGATCTGATAGAACCCTGCACTAAACCCATCTGGTCCTGGGCTTTTTTTTGGTTGGGAGACTATTAATGACTGTTTCTATTTCTTTAGGTGATATGGGACTGTTTAGATCATCAGTCTGACCCTGATTTAACTTTGGTACCTATCTAGAAAATTGTCCATTTCAACCAGGTTTTCCAGTTTTGTTGAGTATAAGCTTTTTGTTCTAGGATCTAGTGATTTTTTGGGATTTCCTCAGATTCTGTTGTTATATCTCCCTTTTCGTTTCTGATTTTGTTAATTAGGATCCTGTCTCTGTGCCCTCTAGTTAGTCTGGCTAGGGGATTATCTATCTTGTTCTCAAAGAGCCAGCTCCTGGTTTGGTTGAGTCTTTGTATAATTCTTTTTGTTTCCACTTGGTTGATTTCAGCCCTGAGTTTGATTATTTCCTGCCATCTACTCCTCTTGGGTAAATTTGCTTCCTTTTTTTCTAGAGATTTCAGGTGTGCTGTCAAGCTGCTACTATATGCTTGCTCCAGCTTCTTTTTGGAGGCACTCAGAGCTATGAGTTTTTCTTTTAGGACTGCTTTTATTGTGTCTCATAAGTTTGGGTATGTTGTGGCTTCATATTCATTAAATTCTAAAAAGTCTTTAGGCACAAGTCCCTTCCGGTCCACTCCAGCACCGGGGTGCTTTGCCCGTGGAGTCTTGGGACACCCCCAAGGACCCACACAGGATCACCCACGGGATCCTAAGACTTCTGGTGAGTGGAACACAGTGTCTGCTCCAATCCAATCGCACAGGACCTGAGACTGCATTTACTAGGGAAGCAGATGACCCGGCCTGAACAGGGGCACAAGTCCCTTCCGGTCCACTCCAGCACCGGGGTGCCTTGCCCACGGAGTCTCCAGACACCCACAAGGACCCACACAGGATCACCCACGGGATCCTAAGACCTCTGGTGAGTGGAACACAGCGTCTGCTTCAATCCAATCGTGCGGGACCTCAAACTGCATTAACTAGGGAAGCAGATAACCCAGCCTGAACAGGGGCACAAGTCCCTTCCAGTCCACTCCAGCACTGGGGTGCCTTGCACGCGGAGTTTCCGGACACCCACAAGGTCCTCACAGGACCACCCACGGGATCCTAAGACCTCTGGTGAGTGGAACACAACCTCTGCCAGGAGGCAGGTTCAAACACCAGATATCTGGGCACCTTCCATGCAAGAAGAAAGCTTGCCTGCAGAGAATACTCTGACCACTGAAGCTAAGGAGAGAGCTTGTCTCCCAGATCTGCTGATAGAGGCTAACAGAGTCACCTGAAGAACAAGCTCTAACCAGAGACAACTATAACAACTAACTCCAGAGATTACCAGATGGCGAAAAGCAAACGTAAGAATCCTACTAACAGAAATCAAGACCACTCACCATCATCAGAACGCAGCACCCACCCCACCTAGTCCTGGGCACCCCAACACACCCAAAAAGCAAGACCTGGATTTAAAAGACTATCTCATGATGATGGTAGAGGACATCAAGAAGGACTTTAATAACTCACATAAAGAAATACAGGAGAACACAGCTAAATAGGTAGAAGACCTTAAAGAGGAAACACAAAAATTTCTTAAAGAATTGCAGGAAAACAAAACCAAACAGGTGATGGAATTGAATAACCCATCCAAGACATAAAAAGGGAAGTAGACACAATAAAGAAAACCCAAAGTGAGGCAATGCTGGAGATAGAAACACTAGGAAAGAAATCTGGAACCATAGATGTGAGCATCAGCAACAGAATACAAGAGATGGACGAGAGAATCTCAGGTGCAGAAGATTCCATAGAGAACATAGGCACAACAATCAAAGAAAATGGAAAATGCAAAAAGATCCTAACTCAAAACATCCAGGAAATCCAGGACACAATGAGAAGACCAAACCTACAGATAATAGGAGTTGATGAGAATGAAGATTTTCAACTTAAAGGGCCAGCAAATATCTTCAACAAAATTATAGAAGAAAACCTCCCAAACCTAGAGAATGACATGCCCATGAATATACAAGAAGCCTGCAGAACTCCAAATATACTAGACCAGAAAAGAAATTCCTCCCAAAATAAAATAATCAGAACAACAAATGCACTAAATAAAGAAAGAATATTAAGAGCAGTAAGGGAGAAAGGTCAAGTAACATATAAAGGCAGGCCTATCAGAATTACACCAGACTTTTCACCAGAGACTATGAAAGCCAGAAGAGCCTGGACAGATGTTATACAGACACTAAGAGAACACAAATGCCAGCCCAGGCTACTATACCTGGCCAAACTCTCAATTTCCATAGATGGAGAAACCAAAGTATTCCACGACAAAACCAAATTCATACATTATCTTTCCACGAATCCAGCCTTTCAAAGGATAATAACAGAAAAAAAACAATACAAGGACATAAATCACGCCCTAGGAAAAGCAAGAAAGTAATCCCTCAACAAACCAAAAAGACAGCCACAAGAACAGAATGCCAACTCTAACAACAAAAATAAAAGGAAACAATTACTTTTCCTTAATATCTCTTAATATCAAAGGACTCAACTCCCCAATAAAAAGACATAGATTAAGAGACTGGCTACACAAACAGGACCCAACATTTTGCTGCTTACAGGAAACTCATGTCAGAGAAAAAGATAGACACTACTTCAGAATAAGGCTGGAAAAGAATTTTCCAAGCAAATGGTATGAAGAAACAAGCTGGAGTAGCCATTCTAATATCTAATAAAATCGACTTCCAACCCAAAATCATCATAAAAGACAAGGAGGGACACTTCATACTCATCAAAGGAAAATCCTCCAAGAGGAACTATCAATTCTGAATATCTATGCTCCATAGTCTGCTCATCTCTGACCTCAAGAAGGCCAGGCCATCTGATATTCAACCATTGCCCACTCTTCCAGCAAGATCTTGATTTCAGACTCAATCCACGGGCTATCACAAGGACCTGCGAGGCAAAGAGGGATGTGGTGAGGATATCAAAGGTAACAAACACGACCATGTCAACTTTGCTTAGGGACTTTCCCTGCACACTGATTGGCCAACAATGCCTTCCCTCACTTATCAAGTGGTTATGAACACAGTCTTACCAGCCCTGTTACAGCACCTACCCTGCTCTTCACAGCAAGAAGTACACTCATTAGGAAAGGATAGGTGTCTACATATTTAGGGAAGGTTTGGTCACAGAATGTAATGGGATCCACAGCATTCATGCTACCAGGGAATGTTGGGCATTCATAACCACACCTACAGCAGGGAGACACACAGAGCCTTCTAGGACAAGGGCATAAATCAGGGACTACTGAGTGCCAGTCTATCCTTGCCACAGATGTCCAAGTCCGGGCTCTTTCATCTATTCCAAGTCAAAGAGCAAGGGAATAGATGAGCAGGGATTTCACTCTGAATACCTGAGGAACTTTGGCCTTCCTGCCTCAGCCTCCTCCTCCTATTGGCTTCTTGGTCGTTTCTCACACTTTGGACTTGGTTGTCTTCTCTCTGGATAGAAAGGAAATACTTAAATATTAAAACAGGTTTCAAGGTACAGGAATCTCTGTTCCCCAGCTGTGAATGGACCCTCCATTCAGGTAGCACCCTCCAGTTGTATAAGGTAAAACAATGGACCCTTCCTTCCTCATCAAAGATGCTGGTCCATTCTCCTCTAAAGGGAAAGCTGGCCTGTGAAGTTAATCCAAAGCGAATTGAGAGTGACCAGGGCAGGAGCCCTTGATCACGTGGAGGAAAGAAACTGAAGCACCTCTCCTTTGAGAAGACCACAGCCACTCACTCTCTCCAGTTCATATTCTTACCATTTTCTGCAGGGGAAAAAATTCCCTTTCAAAATCTAATCAACACCAGCAATACTTCAGACACAATAAGATATCAGAAAAACTGTGTGAATCTCCAATTTTCCATCCTATGTCACACAACATGGGTGTCTGACAGGTAGCCATGACACCATACACCCCAAAGAAGAATGGGGATTCTCAGAAACTTAGCATCACTCTTGGCTACATGGTTGGTTGTGGGCTAAAACCTAGAAACCCAAGGACAGAATAAATCTAGTTGGTGTACCTCTGCAATTTACAGACATGGGTTCAAATTCAAGGTAACTAACGATCTTTAAGTATATGTCGAGGCACAAATATCCCAGTTATCCTACAGAAAATAGGAGTGAATAAAATTGTCCCCAACTCACCTGCATTTCCTCTTCTGAGCTTCTGTTCCCAAACACAGTGAGGAAACTAGGGTCCACAGTGTCCCGGTGTTCACAAGAGTCTGGGGTGCACAGTGAGCTCAGCTGACTTCCTTGGACTCCGGCAAGTCTGAGAATCCTGTACAAATGTGGTCCTTTATAAAGCTCTTCATTTTAATTGAATCTGACCCACCTGACTTATATGTTTAGGGTGGCTCAATTGTTAACCTCCGGCCTTTAATCTCACCTCCCATGCTGAGGGAAGAACCAAGCTTATGAGCAGGATCTCCTAGGCTACATAGGAAGAATCAAATATCTCTCTCCATTAAAATCACCAAAGAAATGAAGTTACAACTAGGCCAGTTAATTTAAGTTCTTTTTATGAGACAGAGTTTATTTACCTAGTCCTGGTCATTCTTCTTCTTTTTCTTTTTCTTTTTTTTTTCCCAAGACAGGGTATCTCTGTATAGCCCTGGCTGTCCTGGAACTCACTCTGTAGACCAGGCTGGCCTTGAAATCAGAAATCCACCTGCCTCTGTTTCCAAATGCTGGGATTAAAGGCGTGCACCACCATGTCTGGCCTGAACATCCTTCAACTCTCTAAAATTAAGACCAAACTCTGGTGTCTGATACACCGGTCAGTACACCGCCTATAGCTACCTCTCTCATGTGCTGGGATCTAAAGTAAGGCCCAGACATTAACACATTTACTAAATACCTTCTTAGGTGTCCTGGCTTCCTCCTCTGGATGAAGGCATAGGATTCTCAGGAGCTGCACCACCATGTCTCCCTACGTGCTGCCATGATTGCTCCCTTATGATATGGGGCTGAACTTCAGAACCCCTATGTCATTCCCAATTAAATGTTGACTTTATAAGAGTTGTTGGACATGGAGTCTCTAAAGCAATGGGAACCCAAGGTCAGGCAGAAGGTGGTACCAGGACTGAGTTACTGCTGTCATAGACCTGAGCACGTTTTGATTTAAAGGAATGTGGATTTGGGGACTTTAGGTCAGGAAAGACATGGAAGGCCTTAAGTGGAGCTGGGTGGGTCACTCTAGCAGGGACATGGGTGTCATGATGCTGAGGGTGAATTGAACTGTGGGTGCAGGGTTCAAGAGGTTTGTTTCACAGAAGAAGGATGTTAGTATGTGGCCTAGAGACTGGTTTTCTGATATTTGGTGGAAAATATGGCTATGTTTGCCCTTGTCTGAAGAGTCTGTCTGGGGCTCTGGTGAAAAGACTGAGATTATTTGCAATGGCAAAGGAAGTTTTTAATAATCTTTTAAAGAATAGACTTTGTTCTTTCGTCTTCAGTGATCAGGAACATGGGGACAATCATAACATTCATGAAACTAAAATTAAAAAAAAAAAGCTATGATTCAAAGGCAAGCAGATCTTTGAGTTCATGATGAACCTGGTTCATTCCAAGCTCTAGGTGAAAAAAAGTTTAAGTGCAGGTGTGGTGGTGCACACCTTTAATCCCAAGACTCAGGGGACAGAGGCCTGTGTATCGCTGAATTTAAGGTGGTCTACAGATTAAGCTCCAGGAGAGACAAGCATAGGCAATGAATGAAATCACTGAACACAGAAATCTGGTAAAGTTGGAATAGAACATGGGATGCCATGTCCCAGTGCACCAAGCAGTAGAACTCTGCAGCTTTGGCCAAGTACAAATCAGGCATCAAGTATATTGCAACCTATTATTAAAATGGGTTCAACCTCAACTCTAACCTGCCATCCCACAAATGTCCTTGAAGAGAAAAGTTATTAGTATATGGAGGAAGTGGACTTGTTCATCAATACTTTTTGGGAGGGGAGCTCAATCTTTGAAAGCAGTTCAGTCCCATAGCAAACTGCAAATAGGATAACGTTGTTGCAGACCAGTCCTCTAGGCAGGCAGATATCACATAGGAACCAGCAGCTTCAGGCCCTTCTCTACTCAGACACACAAGGCACAAACCAGAAGCTACAATCCGGTCAGGAAGGAACTGACAGAC
This sequence comes from Mus musculus, assembly GCF_000001635.26. Taxonomy (NCBI): domain Eukaryota; kingdom Metazoa; phylum Chordata; class Mammalia; order Rodentia; family Muridae; genus Mus; species Mus musculus. Next base: position 57,020,550 of record NC_000080.6, on the reverse strand, counting down.
ATGCCAACTGGCTGGAGGAGAGCCACAAAAGAGAAATCTGATGCAGGAATCTAGGTAGCATTTCTTGGATGAGGGTTTCTCAATGGTAGCTTTACCACATGAAATAACTCAATGTCACTACTTAGGGCAAACCAATATTGTGTGTACTTAGGGAAGAATAGTGATTCAGAGAAAACCAAACCACCGCTCAGTGCTCAACCCCCTAATGCTTGTACGGTCATTTTATACATGCACATCACAGGCCCTTTCACATGTTTGCTCTATCAAACATCCTTTCACCTGTGTGTGCTTCAGCAAAACATCCTTTCACCAATGTCTCCCTCGGGAGACATCCTTTCACCTCCATACCTAAAGAAAACATCCTTGCAAATAACTAACATTGCAAAGAAACTAGGAGTTTCTACTTCAATGAGGCTCTAGCTTTCAAATCAGGAATAGAAGAGGTTAGCGGGACAATTGATGCTGGTTAAGTAGAGCATAGAAATTAGAGGGTATTACAAAGAGGCCACCATCACTAAGGTGAAAACTTCTGTCAAGTGTTATCTGAGAGCACTAAGAAGCTGTGTTCTAGAGATTGCCAAGATTGCACCTCCTGCTGTAGCTAGACGTGGTAATCGGTGAGAATCATCCAGGTGGTACTGGTGTTTAAGATATGAAGGGTTCATGGAGAACATCTGAGCCTTGGCTCACAGAGAGACCAGGGAAGGCCCTTTGTTGTTGTTGTTATTGTTGTTGTTTTCTTATTGTTTTGTAGTTTGTTTATTTTCAATTGTTGTTTTCTTTTTCTTTCATATAAAACTCATCAATTTTTTTCACCCCAAAGGCTGGTCCCCTCCAAATCTCACCTTGATCTCTGAATGGGTGGACCCCTGGGTGTTACCTCTAACCTGGTCCATAGAGTCTATGCAGGTTTAGAATCATCCTGTCCCACTGAGGCTAGACAAGGCAGCCCTGTGCTACTTATGTGCCTGAGGCCTCAGGTCATTGCATGCATGCTCTTTGATTGGTAGGTCAGACTCTAGCTGCTCCCAGGTGTCCAGGTTAGATGTGACTGTGGGGTTGCCATCAGCTTCCGCACATAGGGAAGGCTGTGTGTGAAGGTGCAGCCCTAGTTGCAGTTGATAAGTTAGGACTGAAGTAGCCATGCAAAGAATTAGTGACTAGGTACATGGAAAGGAGCCTTTGAGAGGCTATTGGTGAAGCCTACATGCAGTAGAAGACCCAGTCTTTTGGAGATGCCAGTACCGTGGGATGAACAACAAGAATAGCAGCAAGGGAGTGTCATCCACCAAAGCCTAGATTACTATAGAGGGCAGATAAAGAAGTGACACGAGCCCTATGGAGGAGCTCAGATGATCATGTGTGGATCTCAGACATTGGAACAAGAAGCTCCAATATAGTTACCTTGGAAACTCGAGGATATTAGAGAGACCAGAGGCATAGAGAACTGCTCAGCAAAGCTCGTAACAAAGACCGGGACCATCCAAAGAGAAATATGTGGGTTGCAGTCAAGAAACTTAAAAGGGACTGCAGATATGAAGAGAGCATTGAAAACAGGCATGGAGATACAGAGCTTGCACAGATGAATTTTAATCTTGCTTTGGTTCAGTATTTCTTCACTATAACTTTTTTAAGTGGGAATATATATCCTGTGATGTTGTAGGTATATGATCTGCTTTGTGATTTTGATTTTATACAGCACTACCTTTAAGTCATTGAATGAACATTAAACCACATGTTCAAATTATGGCCTTTCAAATTTTTTGAGAGTGTTATAGACTATGGGTTCTCTGTCAGTTGGACTGCATATTTTAGCATTATGCTATAGCTAGGTATTGCCCATAGAATCACGTGTTTGAACAATGGGCCAGGGCGAGGAGTGTGGTGGTTTGTGAATGCTTGGCTTACAGACTGGCTTTAGGTGACTCCTTTGGGAGCTTCATCAACTCAAAACACATCTCCCCCCAAAACCAGAGAACCTCTGCTCTGACCTCAGTTAGTGCATGCACTTCCTAGGGAGGGTGATACCATGCAGGCAATGGAGGACTTCCTTCTTTTCTGGCCTTCTTGTAGACCTATAGCATGCATATACACACACACACATATATTTATATGTCTCAGAGGGGACCCTGGCTTTCCCACCAAGAAAGATTAGGCAAAGCTCTATTTTGCACCTCAGAGAACGAGGTCAGAAATAGAACTTTCTGCTCCAAGTACTTACGCTAAATTCCTCAGAAGGGTGCCTAGACATTTGAGACTTTAGTTAATTCTACCTGGAGTCAAGTTGAAGTGTTAACCTGACTGAGAGTTCTATCACCCTAGGTCATGATTCATTTAAAAATAAACACTTTATGGATATTAATTAGTCTTAGAGTGATGTAACTTTACAAGGTGGAATGTCAAATGCAATGAAAGATAGATAGATAGTAGATAGATAGATAGATAGATAGATAGATAGATAGATAGATAGATAGATATAGGGAGAGAGAGAGATATAGAGAGAAAGAGATCAAGATAGATAGTTGGTAGACAGATATATGTACCTGTGAATCACCAGGCCATGATTAGACCTAAAATAACAATGCTTTTCTACCTATATATGAGATACAAAATGAGGTTAGTGGCAATGTCCCTTGACAGACATTCTCTTTAGTATTTGAAGCTTAAATATTTAGATAAGTTTTCATATCCTCTCAATTGATATTGCCATCTACCAAGCATGTAGAACTCAATTTTAAACCCATTGTCCCAGTGTTCTCAAAAAATGGGAGTCTATGGATCACTGATCAGGAATCCTCCATCAAGAGGGCCAGAGAATGAAAGAGCTGCTGAGCTGCTGTCTGGGAAGTAGAGAGAGTTTAGCCTCAGGGTCAGAAATCTTATGAAAATGGAGGGTAGACAACAGGTATCAGGTACCCACAAAATGAACCTCACCATGAAGTACCACATTCCCTCCCCTCTACACTTATGTCCCCTATAAAGTGACAAGAATTCAACATAAAAAGAGTTATGTCAAAATAATAGATTTGAATTCACATTTCCTTTACAATAAGATAGAGAAATCGAGTATCCATACAGTGCTGTATGATTCTAAGGCGCTTTTAGAGGAAAAGGAAAGTCCCCATATATCTTCACTGGGGACTTGAGCTGTCATCACGAGGTGACCTCGGCAGCTGAAGGTTGGTGTCTCCAGGGAGAGAGGCAGGAAGTACATGTTGAACTGGCAATGGATAGGTGGCATTCCAGGCGGCAGATCTGGGAACCAGTGAATCCTGACTGGACATCATCAGCGATGGGTTCCCAGGAAGCTGTCCAGAAGATGCAAACATGCCATAATCCCAAGGCTGGTATACTGGAGATGGCATCACCATTGGAGGTTGAGTGCTCCAGGAAGGCATGGGGTAACCAGACCAATCAAACACAGCACCTGAGTAGAGAACAAAGAGAGATAGAGCATAAACATGGCACCCTCACTCTCCCTGAGTCACTCTAAGTAATTGCCTGTCCTCTGGATCAGAGTCAACTATGAACAAGTCCAAATTCCATTGCCTTGAGGTGTCAGAGGGAGTTAGACATTGGAGGCCAGAATTTGTGCTGTGTGCAACAACACAGCCCTGTGGGAATGGGGCTTCACTCCATAGTCTGCTCAGCTCTGACCTCAAGAAGGCCAGGCCATCTGATGCCACCACTTACAGTAGCCCAAGTGTCTATGCAGAAGAGACTTACCTGGAACATAGCCTCCCTGGGATGTAGGGTGGCCCAAGATGTCATATAGGATCAAACGATAAGGAGAATACAAGGGGCCAGCCCGGGGCCTCTCGTTACACAGCTGTGTGTGCAGGTCCTTCATCTTCACCATCACATCAAGGCAGCTATTCTTGCTTTTCCTCAAACCCCGATTAGAAAGGCGACTGCTAAGGGACTCGGCCTTCTCATCCATCCTATTTCCTGTGTCTCTGAGTTCATATTCAACCACTGCCCACTCTTCCAGCAAGATCTTGATTTCAGACTCAGTCCACGGGCTATCACAAGGACCTGCGAGGCAAAGAGGGATGTGGTGTGCATATCAAAGGTAACACACAAGACCATGTCAACTTTGCTTAGGGGCCTTCCCTGCACCTTGATTGGCCAACAATGGCTTCCCTCACTTATCAAGTGGTTATGAACACAGTCTTACCAGCCCTGTTACAGCACCTACCCTGCTCTTCACAGCAAGAAGTACACTCATTGGGTAAGCATAGGTGTCTGCAGATTTAGGAAAGGTTTGGTCCCAGAATAAAATGGGATCCGCAGCATTCATACTACCAGGGAATGTTGGGCATGCAGAAATTCATAACCACACCCACAGCAGGGAGACACACAGAGCCTTCTGGGACAAGGGCATAAATCAGGGACTACTGAGTGCCAGTCTATCCTTGCCACAGATGTCCAAGTCGGGGCTCTTTCATCTATTCCAAGTCAAAGAGCAAGGGAATAGATGAGCAGGGATTTTACTCTGAATACCTGAGGAACTTTGGCCTTCCTGCCTCAGCCTCCTCCTCCTATTGGCTTCTTGGTCGTTTCTCACACTTTGGACTTGGTTGTCTTCTCTCTGGGCAGAAAGGAAAAAATAAATAAATATTAAAACAGGTTGCAAGCTACAGGAATCCCTGTTCCCCAGCTGTGAATGGACTCAGGTAGCAGCCTCCTGTTACATAAGGTAAAACAATGGACCCTTCCTTCCTCATTCACAGATGCTGGTCCATTCTCCTCTACAGGGAAAGCTGGCCTGTGAAGTTAATCCAAAGAGAATCGAGAGTGGCCAGGGCAGGAGCCCTTGATCACGTGGAGGACAGAAACTGAAGCACCTCTCCTTTGAGAAGACCACAGCCACTCACTCTCTCCAGTTCATATTCTTACCATTTTCTGCAGGGGAAAAAATTCCCTTTCAAAATCTAATCAACACCAGCAATACTTCAGACACAATAAGATATCAGAAAAACTGTGTGAATCTCCAATTTTCCATCCTATGTCACACAACATGCGTGTCTGACAGGTGGCCATGACACCATTCACTCCTAAGAGGAATGGGGATACTCAGAAACTTAGCATCATTCTTGGCTACATGGTTGGTTGTGGGCTAAAACCTAGAAACCTAAGGACAGAATAAATCTAGTTGGTGAACCTCTGCAATTCACAGACATGGGTTCAAATTCAAGGTAACTAACCATGTTTAAGTATATGTCGAGGCACAAATATCCCAGTTATCCAACAGAAAATAGGAGTGAATTTAATTGCCCCCAACTCACCTGCATTTCCTCTCCTGAGCTTCTGTTCCCGAACACAGTGAGGAAACTAGGGTCCACTGTGTCCCGGTGTTCACAAGAGTCTGGGATGCACAGTGAGCTCTGCTTACTTCCCTGGTCTACAGCAAGTCTGAGAATCCTGTGCAAATGTGGTCCTTTATAAAGCTCTTCATTTTAATTGACTCTGACCCACCCGACCTGTATGTTTAGGGTGGCTCAATTATCAACCTGGTGCCTTTAATCTCACCTCCAATGCTGAGGGAAGAACCGAGCTCATAAGCAGGATCTCCTAGGCTATATAGCAAGAACCCACAGTCTCCACTGAAAATGACCAAAGAAACGAAGTTACAATAGGCCAAGTAATTTAAGTTCTTTTTATGAGACACTTTATTTACCTAGTCCTGGGCATTCTTCCTTTTCTTTTCCAAGACAGGCTTTCTCTGTATAGCCCTGGCTGTCCTGGAACTCACTCTGTAGACCAGGCTGGACTTGAAATCAGAAATCAGCCTGCCTCTGCCTCCCAAGTGCTGGGGTTAAAGGTGTGTGCCACCACTGCCAGCCTGCGCATTCTTCAACTCACTAGAGTTAAGACCAAACTCTGGTGTCTGATACACCAATCTGTACACTGCCTATATCTCCCTCTCTCATGTGCTGGGATCTAAAGTAAGGCCCAGACATTAACACATTTACTAAATACTTTCTTAGGTGTCCTGGCTTCCTCTTCTGGATGAAGGCATAGGATTCTCAGGCGCTGCAGCACCATGTCTCCCTACATGCTGCCATGATTGCTCAGTTGATGATGTGGGGCTGAACTTCAGAACCCCTATGACATTCCCAAATAAATGTTGTCTTTCCTAAGAGTTGTTGGTCAAGGAGTCTCTTTAGAGCAATAGGAACCCAAAGTCAGGCAGGAGTTCGTAACAGGACAAAGATACTGCTGTCATAGACCTGAACCCGTTTTGTTTTAAAGGAATGTGGATTTGGGGACTTTAGATCAGGAAAGCCGTCGAAGGCCTTAAGTGGAGCTGGATGGGTCATTCTAGCAGGAACATGGATCTCACTGATGCTGAGGGTGAACTGAACTGTGGGTGCAGGGCTCAAGGGGTTTTTTTCAGAGGTGAAGAATGTTAGTATGTGGCCTAGAGAATGGTTTTCTGATATTTAGTGGAAAATATGGCTGCTTTTTGCCCTTGTCTCAAGAGTCTGTCTGAGGCTCAGGTGAAAAGACTGAGATTATTTGCAATGGCAAAGGAAGTCTTTAAAAAGTCCAAATATACTTGTTCTTTGGTTTACAGTGATCAGGACCATCAGGACAAACATAGCAATCATAATACTAAGACAAAAAAAAAATTGTGGGTCAAAGGCAAGCAGATCTTTTAGTTCATGATGAGTGTAGTGGCTATTCCTGGTTGTCAACTTGACTATATTTGGAATGAACTGCAATCCAGAAGCCTCACCAGTGAGGAACACACCTTTAATCTGGGCTACACCTTTCATCTGGGATTAAAGATGTGGTGGAACACACCTTTAATCTGGGCTAAGGACATTGGAAGAAGGGAGTCTGGCTCTTGCTCCTTCACCTGCTTGCTGTGTGAGACTGAGTAACGGCTAGATCCTTGGACTTCCATTCACAGCTGCAACTGAACCATTGTTGGGAATTGGGCTGCCGACTGTAAGTCATCAATAAATTCTTTTACTATATAGAGACTATCTATAAGTTCTGTAACTCTAGAGAACCCTGACTAATACAGAAGTTGGTACCAGGAGTGGTTCTAGAGTAACAGTAGTACAAGGATGAATTTTTTAAAATACTAGAATTGGCTTGTTGATCCACCAGCACTTTCAACTACTGAAACTTCTCCAGATTCTCTCCCCCCTGGGAGCTCAGAGAATTTTGAAGACCCATGGTTGAAACTATATTTCAAACTTAAAGAAGCTAATGCCTTTGATTTTCTTGATGAATTAGGTGATTCAGTGCACAAAGCTTTCTACAAGATGGGGAAAAAATCAGAAAATGATTTTACTGGCTGGCTGCTCTTAGTATCTGGGGAAAAAAAATGATGAATGAAAGGAAGGAGTTGTGTGATAAAATCGAAAGGCTCCAGACACAAGTAAACAATCTAAAAGTTGCTAAGTGTGTCCTTGAAGAGAATCTTCTCTCTTGCAGCAATAGAGCTCAAGTTGCAGAAAATCAAACTGAAACCCTCACTGTAAGGTTGGCTGAACTACAGCGAAAATTCAAGTCTCAGCCTCAGAGTGTGTCGACAGTTAAAGTAAGGGCACTACTTGGCAAAGAATGGGATCCTATAACATGGGACGGGGATGTGTGGGAAGACCATGTTGAAGCTGAGAATTTTGAATCTTCAGAGTCTCAAGGGTTTGCCCCACCTGAGGAAGTAGTATCCTCAGCCCCACCCCTTGAAATAATGCCTTCCCCACATGAGGAAATTAATTTTGCAGAGTCTGATAAACCAGCAATGACTTTCACTGAAGAAAATGCCAGACAAGACAATACTGATGTTTCTCAAGGCCCACCAATAGTTTCTTCTAGACCTGTAACCAGACTCAAAGCAAAACAGACTCCTAGAGGGGAGGTAGAAAGTGTAGTCCATGAGGAAATTCACTACACTACTAAGGAGCTTAATGAGTTTGCTAATTCATTCAAGCAGAAACCTGGTATGGGAATGGATTTTAAGGGTGTTGGATAAGGGTGGAAGGAACATAAAACTAGAGCAGGCTGAGTTTATTGACATGGGTCCTCTGAGTAGAGATTCTAGGTTTAATACAGAAGCTCACATAATTAAAAAAGGTGTCAAAAGTTTGAATGGTTGGCTGAGGTGTTTATCAAAAGATGGCCTACTGGAAATGACTTGGAGATATTCCTGATATTCCTGATATTCCGTAGTTTAGTGTTGATGAAGGGATTTTAAGACTTAGGAAAATTGCAATGCTAGAGTGGATATATTGTGTAAAGCCTAATTGTCCACAATGGGAAGGTCCAGAAGATATGCCCTTCACCAGCTCTATAAGACGCAAATTGGTGAGAGGGGCACCAGCACATTTGAAGGGTTTTGTTCTTTCCCTTTTCTTTGTGCCAGACCTTAGCATTGGAGATGCTTCTGCTCAATTAGATGAATTAAATTCACTGGTTTTAGTTGGATTCCGAGGTAACAAGGGCCAGGTGGCAGCATTGAATCACCGGAGACAAGGTGATCCTAGTTATTATAATGGACAGTGTAGACAAAAGAATGTTTATAATAACATACCCAGTAATGGTCAGCACAGGAGAGGTGAAATTTATAATGGCATGACTCGCTTGGACCTTTGGTACTGGCTAATCAATCATGGTGTTTCCAGGAATGAAATACATAGGAAGCCTACTGCATATTTGTTTGATCTGTATAAGCAGAAAAATTCTCAAACAAATGAAAGAAAGGCTACATTAGATCGTGGTAAACAGCAATCTCGGCCAGTGAATCAATTACCAGAGTTTGCTAATTCATTCAAGCAGAAACCTGGTGAATATGTATGGGAATTCTGTATACCTTCACAGTTTTGCCTCAAGGATATATTAACTCTCCTGCCCTGTGTCATAATTTAGTTAGAAGGGATCTTGATCGTTTGGATCTTCCACAGAATATCACATTGGTGCACTATATTGATGACATTATGCTGATTGGACCAAGTGAGCAGGAAGTAGCAACCACTTTGGACTCATTGGTAATACATATGCGTATCAGAGGATGGGAAATAAATCCAACCAAAATTCAAGGACCTCAGTGAAATTCTTAGGAGTCCAGTGGTGTGGGGCATGCAGAGATATTCCTTCTAAGGTGAAAGATAAGTTATTGCACCTGGCTCCTCCTACAACCAAGAAAGAAGCACAACGTTTAGTGGGTCTATTTGGATTCTGGAGACAACACATCCCTCACTTGGGTGTGTTACTTAGGCCTATTTACCAAGTGACTCAGAAAGCTGCTAGCTTTGTGTGGGGCCTGGAACAGGAGAAGGCCCTTCAACAGGTCCAGGCTGCTGTGCAGGCTGCTCTACCACTTGGACCATATGACCCAGCAGACCGGATGGTACTTGAGGTGTCTGTGGCTGATAGAGATGATGTTTGGAGCCTCTGACAGGCCCCTGTAGGTGAATCACAGAAAAGACCTTTGGGATTTTGCAGCAAAGCTCTACCATCATCTGCAGACAACTATTCTCCCTTTGAAAAACAGCTCTTGGCCTGCTATTGGGCCTTAGTGGAAACTGAACTTTTGACAATAGGACACCAAGTTACTATGCGACCTGAATTACCCATCATGAGCTGGGTACTATCAGACCCTGCAATCATAAAGTGGGACGTGCACAGCAGCAGTCTATTATCAAATGGAAGTGGTATATATGTGATCGGGCCAGAGCAGGTCCTGAAGGCACAAGCAAGTTACATGAAGAAGTTGCTCAAATACCTATGGTTTCTACTCCTGTTACAATGCCATCTGCTGCCAAGCATGTGCCTATAGCCTCATGGGGTGTTCCCTATGATCAACTGACCGAAGAGGAGAAGACTAGGGCCTGGTTTACTGATGGCTCTGCACGTTATGCAAGCACCACCCAGAAGTGGACAGCTGCAGCATTACAACCCCTTTCTGGGACAACCCTGAAAGACACAAGTGAAGGGAAATCTTCACAGTGGGCAGAACTTTGGACAGTACACATGGTATTACAGTTTGTTTGCAAGAAGAAATGGCCAAATGTACGATTATTCACTGACTCATAGGCTGTAGCCAATGGATTGGCTGGATGGTCAGGGACTTGGAAAGATCACGATTGGAAAATTGGTGAGAAAGACATCCGGGGAAGAAGTATGTGGATAGATCTCTCTAAATGGGCAAAGGATGTGAAGATATTTGTGTTCCATGTAAGTGCTCACCAAAAGGTGACTTCAGCCAAGGAGGAGTTCAATAATCAAGTGGATAAGATGACCCATTCTGTGGACAGTCAGCCTCTCTCACCAGCCATCCCTGTCATTGCTCAATGGGCGCATGAACAAAGTGGCCATGGTGGTCGAGATGGAGGTTATGCTTGGACTCAGCAACACGGGCTTCCACTCACCAAGGCTGACCTGGCTACAGTTGCTGCTGATTGCCAGATCTGCCAACAGCAGAAACCAACACTGAGTCCTAGATATGGCACCATTCCTCGAGGTGACCAGCCAGCAACCTGGTGGCAGGTTGACTACATTGGACCACTTCCTTCGTGGAGAGGACAGTATTTTGTTCTTACTGGAGTAGATACTTATTCTGGTTATGGATTTGCCTTTCCTGCATGTAATGCCTCTGCTAAAACCACCATTCAAGGACTGATAGAATGCCTTATCTATCGTCATAGTATTCCACACAGTATTGCTTCTGACCAAGGAACTCATTTCACAGCCAGAGAAGTATGACAGTGGGCCCACAATCATGGAATTCACTGGTCTTACCATGTTCCCCATCATCCTGAAGCAGCTGGTCTGATAGAAAGATGGAATGGCCTTTTGAAGACGCAGTTACAGTGCCAATTAGGTGGTAACAGCTTGGAAGGTTGGGGTAGAGTTCTTCAGAAGGAAGTATATGCTTTGAATCAGCGTTCGATATATGTCACAGTTTCACCCATAGCCAGGATTCATGGGTCCAGGAATCAAGGGGAGGAAAAGGGAATATTTCCACTTACTATCACTCCTAGTGATTCTCTAGAAAAATTTTTGCTTCCTGACCCTTTAACTTTAGGTTCTGCTGGCCTAGAAGTTTTGGCTCCAGAGTGGGGAGTGCTCCTACCATTAGCTACAACAAACATTCCATTGAACTGGAAGCTCAGACTTCCCCCTGATCATTTTGGGCTTCTAATGCCCTTAAACCAACAGGCTAAAAAAGGAATAACAGTGTTAGAAGGGGTGATAGATCCAGATTACCATGGGGAAATTGGATTACCTCTTCACAATGGTGGTAAGCAAGATTATGTCTGGAATGTAGGAGATCCCTTAGGGCGTCTCTTAGTACTACCATGTCCTGTGATTAAAGTCAATGGGAAACGACAACAGCCTAATCCAAGCAGGATGACAAAGGACGCAGACCCATCAGGAATGAAGGTATGGGTCAATCCTCCAGGAAAAGAGCCAAGACCTGCTGAGGTGCTGGCTGAAGGTGAAGGAAATACAGAATGGGTAGTAGAGGAAGGTAGTTATAAATACCAATTAAGGCTATGTAACCAGTTGCAGAAACGAGGATTATAAAGTAATATGAATGCCCCATTGTAAATTTACAAATGCGTTTGCGATTGTATGAGGGATAGTTATATCATGTTAGGCGTATTCACAACCTTGTTATTGTTTCATGTGAACATGAGATATTATTTGTGTCAAGTTGACAAGGGGTGGATTGTAGTGGCTATTCCTGGTTGTCAACTTGACTATATTTGGAATGAACTACAATCCAGAATTGGAAGGCTCACCAGTGAGGAACACACCTTTAATCTGGGCTACACCTTTCATCTGGGATTAAAGATGTGGTGGAACACACCTTTAATCTGGGCTAAGGACATTAGAAGAAGGGAGTCTGGCTCTTGCTCCTTTGCCTGCTTGCTGTGTGAGACTGAGTAACGGCTAGATCCTTGGACTTCCATTCACAGATGCGACTGAACCATTGTTGGGAAATGGGCTGTAGACTGTAAGTCATCAATAAATTCTTTTACTGTATAGAGACTATCCATAAGTTCTGTGACTATAGAGAACCCTGACTAATACGATGAGCCTGTCCTATTCCAAGCTCTAGGTGAAAAAAAGTTTAAGTGCAGGTGTGGTGGTGCACACCTTTAATCCCAAGACTCAGGGGACAGAGGCCTGTGTATCGCTGAATTTAAGGTAGTCTACAGATTAAGTTCCAGGGGAGCCAAGCATAGGCAATGAATGAAATCACTGAACACAGAAGCAGGTAAAGATGGAATAGACATGGGTTGCCATGTCCCTGTGCACCAAGCAGTAGAACTCTGCAGCTTTGGCCAAGGACAAATCAGGCATCAAGTATATTGCAACCTATTATTAAAATGGGTTCAACCTCAACTCTAACCTGCCATCCCACAAATGTACTTGAAGAGAAAAGTTATTAGAATATGGGGAATGTGGATTTATTCATCAATAATTTTGGAAGGCAATCGCAGACTTCTTTATCAGCAGTTCAGTCCCATAGCAAACCGCAAATAGGATACAGTTGTTGCAGACCAGTCCTCTAGGCAGGCAGATATCACATAGGAACCAGCAGCTTCAGGCCCTTCTCTACTCAGACACACAAGGCACAAACCAGAAGCTACAATCCGGGCAGGAAGGAACTGACAGACATGCCAACTGGCCTGAAGAGAGCCCACAAAAGAGAAATCTGATGCAGGAATCTAGGTAGCATTTCTTGGATGAGAATTTCTCAATGGGAGCTTTACCACATGAAATAACTCAATGTCACTACTTAAGGCAAACCAATATTGTGAGTACTTAGGGAAGAATAGTTTCAGAGAAAACCAAACCACCGCTCAGTGCTCATCCCTCTAATACTTGTACGTTCATTTTATACACGGACATCACAGGCCCTTTCACATGTTTGCTCTATCAAACATCCTTTCACCTGTGTGTGCTTCAGCAAAACATCCTTTCACCTATGTCTCCCTCGGGAGACATCCTTTGACCTCTGTGCCTCAAGAAAACATCCTTTCAAATGACTACCTTGGCAAAGAAACTAGGAGTTTCTTCTTCAATATGGCTCTAGATTTCTAATCAGGAATAGAAGAGGTTAGTGGGACAATTGATTCTGGTTAAATAGAGCATAGAAATTAGAGGGTATTATAAAGAGACCACCATCACTGAAGTGAAATCTTCTGAGAAGTGATATCTGAGAGCACTAAGAACCTGTGTTCTAGAGATTGCCAAGATTGTACCTCATGCTGTAGCTGGACATGGTAATTGGTGAGAATCATCCAGGTGGTACTGGTTTTTAAGATATGAAGGGGTCGTGGAGACAGCTGAGCCTTGGCTCCCTGAGAGACCAGGGAAAGCCCTTTGTTGTTGTTGTTTTTGTTTTTGTTGTTGTTTTCTTATTGTTTTGTAGTTTGTTTATATTCAATTGTTGTTTTCTTTTTCTTTCATATAAAACGCTACAATTTATTTTCACCCCAAAGGCTGGCCCCCTCAAAATCTCACCTTGATCTCTGAGTGGGTGGACCCCTGGGTGTTACCTCTAACCTGGTCCAGAGAGTCTATGCAGGTGTAGGATCATCCTCTCCCACTGAGGCTGGGCAAGGCAGCCCTATGCTACTTATGTGCCTGAGGCCTCAGATCATTGCATGCATGCTCTTTGATTGGTAGGTCAGACTCTAGCTGCTCCCAGGTGTCCAGGTTAGATGTGACTGTGGGGTTGCCATCAGCTTCCGCACATAGGGAAGGCCGTGTGTGAAGGTGCAGCCCTAGTTGCAGTTGATAAGTTAGGACTGAAGTAGCCATGCAAAGAATTAGTGACTAGGTACATGGAAAGGAGCCTTTGAGAGGCTATTGGTGAAGCCTACATGCAGTAGAAGACCCAGTCTTTTGGAGATGCCAGTACCGTGGGATGAACAACAAGAATAGCAGCAAGGGAGTGTCATCCACCAAAGCCTAGAGTACTATAAAGGGCAGAGATGAAGAAGTGACATGAGCCCTATGGAGGAGCTCAGATGTTCATGTGTGGATACCAGACATTGGAACAAGAAGCTCCAACTATAGTTACCTTGGAGACTCAAGGATATTAGAGAGACCAGAGGCATAGAGAACTGCTCAGCAAAGCTGGTAGCAAAGACCGGGACCATCCAAAGAGAAATATGTGGGTTGCAGTCAAGAAAGATGAAAGGGGCTGCAGATATGAAGAGAGCATTGACAACAGACATGGAGATACAGAGTTTGCACAGATGAATTTTAATCTTGCTTTGGTTCAGTATTTCTTCACTATAACTTTTTTAAGTGGGAATATATGTCCTGTGATGTTGTAGGTATATGATCTGCTTTGTGATTTTGATTTTATACAGCACTACCTTTAAGTCATTGAATGAACATTAAACCACATGTTCAAATTATGGTTTTTAAAATTTTTTGAGAGTGTTATAGAGTATGGGGACTCTGTCAGTTGGACTGCATATTTTAGCATTATGCTATAGCTAGGTATTGCCCATATAATCACGTGTTTGAACAATAGGCCAGGGAGAGGAAGTGTTGGTTTGAGTATTCTTGGCTCAGGGACTGACCTTCGGGGACTCCTTTGGGAATTTCATCAACTCAAAACACATCTCCCCCTAAAGACAGAGAACCTCTGCTCTAACCTCAGTTAGTGCATGCACTTCCTATGGAGGGTGATACCATGCAGGCAATGGAGAACTTCCTTCTTTTCTGGCCTTCTTGTAGACCTATAGCATATATGTATGTCTCAGAAGGGAGCCTGGCTTTCCCACCAAGAAAGATTAGGAAAAGCTGTATTTTGCACCTCAGAGAACTAGGTCAGAAGTAGAACTTCCAGCTCCAAGTACTTAAGCTAAACTCCTCAGAAGGGTGCCTAGACATTTGAGACTTTAGTTAATTCTACATGGAGTCAAGTTGAAGGTAATCACAGCGTTAACCTGACTGACAGTTATATCTCCCTAGATCTTGATTCATTTAAAAAATAAACACTTTATTGATCTTAATTAGACCTAGAGTGAAGTAACTATCCAGGCGGAATGTGAAATGCAATATAAATGGTTTGTAGATAGATAGATAGATAGATAGATTGATGTACATGTGAATCACCAGGCCATGATTTGACCTAACATAAGAATCCCTCTTCCACCTGTATATGTAATACAAAATGAGGTTGGTGGCAATGTCCCTTGACAGACATTCTCTTTAGTATCTGAAACCTAAATATTTAGATAAGTTTTCATATTCTCTCAATTGATATTGCCATCTACCAAGCACGTAGAATTCAATTTTAAACCCATTGTCCCAGTGTTCTCAAGAATGGGAGTCTATGGATCACTGATCAGGAATCCTCCATCAAGAGGGCCAGAGAATGAAAGAGCTGCTGAGCTGCTGTCTGGGAAGTAGAGAGAGTTTAGCCTCAGGGTCAGGAATCTTATGGAAATGGAGGGTAGACAACAGGCATCAGGTACCCACAAAATGAACCTCACCATGAAGTACCACATCCCCTCCCCTCTACACTTATGTTCCCTACTAAAGTGACAAGAATTCAACATGAAAAGAGTTATGTCAAAATAATTTATTTGAATTCACATTTCCTTTACAATAAGATAGAGAAATCGAGTATCCATACAGTGCTGTATGATTGAGGGGTTTTTAGAGGAAAAAGAAAAGTCCCCACATGTCTTCACTGAGGACTTGAGCTATCATCACGAGGTGACCATGGCAGCTGAAGGTTGGTGTCTCCAGGGAGAGAGGCAGGAAGTACATGTTGAACTGGCAATGGATAGGTGGCATTCCAGGCATCCCATCTGGGAACCAGTGAATCCTGACTGGACATCATCAGCGATGGATTCCCAGCAAGCTGTCCAGAAGATGCAAACATGTCATAATCCCAAGGCTGGTATACTGGAGATAGCATCACCATTGGAGGTTGAGTGCTCCAGGAAGGCATGGGGTAACCAGACCAATCAAACACAGCACCTGAGTAGAGAACAAAGAGAGAAAGAGAGAGAGAGAGAGAGAGAGAGAGAGAGAGAGAGAGAGAGAGAGAGAAAGAGAGAGAGCGCATAAACATGGCACCCTCACTCTCCCTGAGTCACTCTAAGTAATTGCCTGTCCTCTGGGTCAGAGTCAACTATGAACAAGTCCAAATTCCATTGCCTTGAGGTGACAGAGGAAATTAGACATTGGAGGCCAGAATTTGTGTTGTGTGCAACAACACAGCCCTGTGGGAATGGGGCTTCACTCCATAGTCTGCTCAGCTCTGTCCTCATGAAGGAAGGGCCATCTGATGCCACCACTTACAGTAGCCCAAGTGTCTATGCAGAAGAGACTAACCTGGAACATGGCCTCCCTGACATTTGGGGTCCAAGACCCTGTCCAGATAATCTCTATAAGGAGAATACAAGGGTACAATCCTTGATCTCTCTCTAATGAGGGTTGAGTGCAGATCCTTCAGAGTCCACATCAGGTCCAAACATATTTGGACGTCCTTGATCAGGACCCACTGATAGAGACGCTGCCAAACAAGACTGCTCTTCTTGATCTTCTCGCCTGGGTGGCCAATTGCCCTTTCAACCACTTCCCACTCCTGCAGGTAGATCTTGATTTCAGGGTCAGTCCATGGACTAAAGGAAGGACCTGCAGAGATGGAGGGGCAAGATGAGTATATCAGAGGTTACACATTGGTACCTGTCACTTTTACTCAGGGATTCTCCCTGCACATTGAACTGACAAAAATGGTCACTTTCTGTTATCAAGATGTTGGGAACACTTACAGCAGAGCCCAGCACCCAGCTTCTAACAGGCTCTTAATACCTAGAGGTACACTCACTGGGAATTCATCAGCAGCCTCAGCTTTAGAAAATAAATAGGAGTTCAGATTTAGGTTTTAGCAAAGGGCGGATTTCAGGTAATATAAACCAATGTAGGAAGACCACACTGTCTCTATTTAAAAATATCAGAGACACCGAGTGAAACCAAGGTCAGTTCATTGAAGTTTCCTTTAAGAATTGGGGTTTCCTTTCATGGTGCTGGCCATCCTACAGCTCACTAACACTAAGCCCAACCTATCTAGGACACTGCACTGATGTGCTTGCCTCTGGATCCCCCTCCCAAGTACTGGAATTAAAGGCATGAGATGCCAATGTCACACATTTCCTAAATATCTTCACTTCTTGGAAACTTAAACTGAAAAGCAGAGACAAACAGAACTTTTCTGGTTTGTTTCCTTCTAACTATGATATAATCAACTTGACGTCAAAGAACAGCCATGACAAGCCCACCTCCTGTCAACTCCTGACTATGATGTCACCTTAGGTCATGCCTCCTTTCCAAATGAAACAATAACCAGTATACAATCACAGAAAGGTGATAAAGCCAACCAAGGAGGAATGGCAAATGCATTGTATATTTAACCGTGTCATAATCATACCTAATGTGATATAATGTCCCTCACACAACTCCAAATGCAAGGGACAATATCAAAGGATATATGGGAGTTTCAATCCTTCCAACAGGAAATCAGTATTTCATCACCCTTGGACATCATCAGTGATGAGTTCCCATTAAGCTTTCCAATAGTGGTCGGATTGCCATAATACCAAGGTGCATACCTGAGAGATGGCACCACCAATGCAGAGGGAAGGTACATAGGAAGCTGGGGGGTTGAGCGGGGTTACCATGCCCAGCATACCAAGGACCTATGGGAGAAGAAAGAGAGAGAGAGAGAGCATAAAATGGCACTCCCGCTCTCCCTGAGGCACCATTCTCCAGTCCTTTGTGACAGTTGAACAGGGTCTGAGGAACCACCTGTTGAGAGAATGGCATGCAAGAAACACAAAGAAAGGATAGCAAGTCTCTTACATCAAGTTGACCAATTTTATTTTTCCCAGGCAGTGTTTATACCCATAGAAGCAGGATATGGGGAGGGGGATGAGGCAGAATTGCTTTGTTTCTGGAGCAATGCACCTGTTACCAAAAGCAGGATATTGGCTAGATAAGAAGTTCAGCATGAGGAACAGAACAGAGTGGGTTGAACACAGTAAGGTAACTAGAATCGCTGTGTCCTTGTGTCCCCAAGAGTCTAGGCTGTATGGAGAGCTCTTACTTTTCTGGACAATCTGAGCATCTTTTGCAAATATAGTCCTTTATAAAGCTCTTCAGTTTAATTGAATCTGACCCACCCGACCTGTATGTGTAGGGTGGTTCAGCAATTGTTAACCTGGGGCCTTTAATCCCACCTCCCATGCTGAGGAAAGAACCAAGCTCATGAGCAGGATCTCCTAGGCTACATAGCAAGACCCCACAGTCGCCATTGAAAACCACCAAAGAAACTAAGTAACACCTAGGACAATTAATATAAGTACCTTTTATGAGACAGAGTTTATTTACCTAGTACTGGGCATTCTTTAACTCACTGAAGTTAAGGCCTAACTCTGGAGTCTGATACACTGATCTTCCTGCCTTAGCTTCCTCTCTGATGTGTTAGGATCAAAAGTATCGCCCAGAGATGGACACATTTGCTAAAATCCTTCATTTTGTGTAAACTTCATCAGAAACTGAGAGGAACAGAGTTTTGTTTTTAAGCCATTCTTTGTAATTTAGAAGCATATTTTAAAACTGGACCTAAGCCATAATCATTGGGAATGTAGAGCCTGGAAAAATCGTCACCAAGGATCAGGAAAAGAAAACAGGAAGCATGGAGGAGACAGAGGGAACAGGAAGTCGTGGAGGGAACAGGAGTGGTGGGACAGGGGGCTTTCTGTGATGGAGGCCACACTTGGCATGGAATTTCTGGCCCAGATCATAAACCTTTTTACTGTTCTTCATCTCATCTCATGACTGTTAAAACCGGACAGCCTGTGTCCTTGAGGTGTCTCTGTTCTTCAGAAGTTTTCAGTTGCTTGGTCTAGCACAACAGTCCTCAGCCTGTGTCCTAACTCCTTGATGGCTGGAATGACTCTTTCACAGGGGTCACCTCAGACCATGAGGACAAATGGATATTAAAATCAGAACAGAACAAAAATGATAGTTATACAACACCAATAAGAATAATTTTATGGTTGTGGGTCAGCACTCCATGAGGAACTAACTGTATAAAAGGTTGAAACATTAGGAAGGTTAGAACCACAAGTTTAGCAGATATGATCAAATGTGTTGTTACTTTGTTTGCACTAATGAGAAGGGAATGAGGAAACACACAGAGGATTGCCTGGAACAAGAGGCCATGTAACTCTCGAGGCCTGCCCCTCTAGCATACCCATAGCCATTTTGTTCCATGCCTGCCAGACACTCATGCAGAAAATAACTTGACTCAGATCAGGGTCATGCTGACTACATAGATTCTATATGTTCTAAGGTTTGTTAATCTTAAGAAATAAGACAAAATAAACTCAAACAAGTCAATGGCCTTTCTCTATACAAAGAATAAACAGGCTGAGAAAGAAATTAGGGAAACAACACCCTTCTCAATAGTCACAAATAATATAAAATATCTTGGCGTGACTCTAACTAAGGAAGTGAAAGATCTATATGATAAAAACTTCAAATCTCTGAAGAAAGAAATTAAAGAAGATCTCAGAAGATGGAAAGATCTCCCATGCTCATGGATTGGCAGGATCAACATTGTAAAAATGGCTATCTTGCCAAAAGCAATCTACAGATTCAATGCAATCCCCATCAAAATTCCAACTCAATTCTTCAACGAATTAGAAGGAGCAATTTGCAAATTCATCTGGAATAACAAAAAACCTAGGATAGCAAAAAGTCTTCTCAAGGATAAAAGAACCTCTGGTGGAATCACCATGCCTGACCTAAAGCTTTACTACAGAGCAATTGTGATAAAAACTGCATGGTACTGGTATAGAGACAGACCAGTAGACCAATGGAATAGAATTGAAGACCCAGAAATGAACCCACACACCTATGGTCACTTGATCTTCGACAAGGGAGCTAAAACCATCCAGTGGAAGAAAGACAGCATTTTCAACAATTGGTGCTGGCACAACTGGTTGTTATCATGTAGAAGAATGTGCATCGATCCATACTTATCTCCTTGTACTAAGGTCAAATCTAAGTGGATCAAGGAACTTCACATAAAACCAGAGACACTGAAACTTATAGAGGAGAAAGTGGGGGAAAGCCTTGAAGATATGGGCACAGGGGAAAAATTCCTGAACAGAACAGCAATGGCTTGTGCTGTAAGATCGAGAATTGACAAATGGGACCTAATGAAACTCCAAAGTTTCTGCAAGGCAAAAGACACCGTCAATAAGACAAAAAGACCACCAACAGATTGGGAAAGGATCTTTACCTATCCTAAATCAGATAGGGGACTAATATCCAACATATATAAAGAACTCAAGAAGGTGGACTTCAGAAAATCAAATAACCCCATTAAAAAATAGGGCTCAGAACTGAACAAAGAATTCTCACCCGAGGAATACCAAATGGCAGAGAAGCACCTGAAAAAATGTTCAACATCCTTAATCATCAGGGAAATGCAAATCAAAACAACCCTGAGATTCCACCTCACACCAGTCAGAATGGCTAAGGTCAAAAATTCAGGTGACAGCAGATGCTGGCGTAGATGTGGAGAAAGAGGAACACTCCTCCATTGTTGGTGGGATTGCAGGCTTGTACAACCACTCTGGAAATCAGTCTGGCGGTTCCTCAGAAAATTGGACATAGTACTACCGGAGGATCCAGCAATACCTCTCCTGGGCATATATCCAGAAGATGCCCCAACTGGTAAGAAGGACACATGCTCCACTATGTTCATAGCAGCCTTATTTATAATAGCCAGAAGCTGGAAAGAACCCAGATGCCCCTCAACAGAGGAATGGATACAGAAAATGTGGTACATCTACACAATGGAGTACTACTCAGCTATTAAAAAGAATGAATTTATGAAATTCCTAGCCAAATGGATGGACCTGGAGGGCATTATCCTGAGTGAGGTAACACATTCACAAAGGGACTGACACAATATGTACTCACTGATAAGTGGATATTAGCCCAAAACCTAGGATACCCAAGATATAAGATACAATTTCCTAAACACATGAAACTCAAGAAAAATGAAGACTGAAGTGTGGACACTATGCCCCTCCTTAGAAGTGGGAACAAAACACCCTTGGAAGGAGTTACAGAGACAAAGTTTAGAGCTGAGATGAAAGGATGGTCCATGTAGAGACTTCCATATCCAGGGATCCACCCCATAATCAGCATCCAAACGCTGACACCATTGTATACACTAGCAAGATTTTATCGAAAGGACCCAGATGTAGCTCTCTCTTGTGAGACTATGCCGGGGCCTAGCAAACACAGAAGTGGATGCTCACAGTCAGCTAATGGATGGATCACAGGGCTCCCAATGGAGGAGCTAGAGAAAGTAGCCAAGGAGCTAAAGGGATCTGCAACCCTATAGGCGGAACAACATTATGAACTAACCAGTACCCCGGAGCTCTTGACTCTAGCTGCATATGTATCAAAAGATGGCCTAGTCGGCCATCACTGGAAAGAGAGGCCCATTGGTCAGGCAAACGTTATATGCCCCAGTACAGGGGAACGCCAGGGCCAAAAAGGGGGAGTGGGTGGGTAGGGGATTGGGGGTGGGTGAGTATGGGGGACTTTTGGTATAGCATTGGAAATGTAAATGAGCTAAATACCTAATAAAAAATGGAAAAAAAAGAAAAAAAAAAGAAATAAGACAGCCATAAGCTCTACTTAGGAACAATCAGAATAAAGGTCAATAAAAAATGTTCTGGATCTTGGTCCGAGACCCGCCGAACTTAGGAAATTAGTCTGAACAGGTGAGAGGGTGCGCCAGAGAACCTGACAGCTTCTGGAACAGGCGAAAGCACAGAGGCACTGAGGCAGCACCCTTTGTGGGCCGGGGACAGCCAGCCACCATCCGGACCGGAGGACAGGTGCCCGCCCGGCTGGGGAGGCGGCCTAAGCCACAGCAGCAGCGGTCGCCATCTTGGTCCGGGACCCGCCGAACTTAGGAAATTAGTCTGAACAGGTGAGAGGGTGCGCCAGAGAACCTGACAGCCTCTGGAACAGGCAGAAGCACAGAGGGGCTGAGGCAGCACCCTGTGTGGGCCGGGGACAGCCGGCCACCTTCCGGACCGGAGGACAGGTGCCCGCCCGGCTGGGGAGGCGACCTAAGCCACAGCAGCAGCGGTCGCCATCTTGGTCCGGGACCCGCCGAACTTAGGAAATTAGTCTGAACAGGTGAGAGGGTGCGCCAGAGAACCTGACAGCTTCTGGAACAGGCAGAAGCACAGAGGCGCTGAGGCAGCACCCTGTGTGGGCGGGGACAGCCGGCCACCTTCCGGACCAGAGGACAGGTGC
The DNA here is from genome assembly GCF_000001635.26 of Mus musculus. NCBI lineage: Eukaryota > Metazoa > Chordata > Mammalia > Rodentia > Muridae > Mus > Mus musculus. The sequence continues at coordinate 56,998,191 of NC_000080.6, read as the reverse complement.
CCGCCCGGCTGGGGAGGCGGCCTAAGCCACAGCAGCAGCGGTCGCCATCTTGGTACCGGGACTCCAAGGAACTTAGGAATTTAGTCTGCTTAGGTGAGAGTCTGTACCACCTGGGAACTGCCAAAGCAACACAGTGTCTGAGAAAGGTCCTGTTTTGGGCCTTCTTCTTCGGCCAGGAGGAGGTCCAAATACAAGATATCTGCGCACCTTCCCTGTAAGAGAGCTTGCCAGCAGAGAGTGCTCTGAGCACTGAAACTCAGAGGAGAGAATCTGTCTCCCAGGTCTGCTGATAGACGGTAACAGAATCACCAGAAGAACAATCTCTAAACAGAGTCAACTATAACTACTAACTCCAGAGATTACCAGATGGCGAAAGGTAAACGGAGGAATCTTACTAACAGGAACCAAGACCACTCACCATCACCAGAATCCAGCACACCCACTTCGCCCAGTCCAGGGAACCCCAACACACCTGAGAACCTAGACCTAGATTTAAAAGCATATCTCATGATGATGGTAGAGGACATCAAGAAGGACTTTAATAAATCACTTAAAGAAATACAGGAGAACACTGCTAAAGAGTTACAAGTCCTTAAAGAAAAACAGGAAAACACAATCAAACAGGTAGAAGTCCTTACAGAAAAAGAGGAAAAAACATACAAACAGGTGATGGAAATGAACAAAACCATACTAGACCTAAAAAGGGAAGTAGACACAATAAAGAAAACTCAAAGCGAGGCAACACTAGAGATAGAAACCCTAGGAAAGAAATCTGGAACCATAGATTTGAGCATCAGCAACAGAATACAAGAGATGGAAGAGAGAATCTCAGGTGCAGAAGATTCCATAGAGAACATCGGCACAACAATCAAAGAAAATGGAAAATGCAAAAAGATCCTAACTCAAAATATCCAGGAAATCCAGGACACAATAAGAAGACCAAACGTACGGATAATAGGAGTGGATGAGAATGAAGATTTTCAACTCAAAGGTCCAGCAAACATCTTCAACAAAATTATTGAAGAAAACTTCCCAAATCTAAAGAATGAGATGCATATGAACATACAAGAAGCTTACAGAACTCCAAATAGACTGGACCAGAAAAGAAATTCCTCCCGACACATAATAATCAGAACATCAAATGCACTAAATAAAGATAGAATACTAAAAGCAGTAAGGGAAAAAGGTCAAGTAACATATAAAGGCAAGCCTATCAGAATTACACCAGATTTTTCACCAGAGACTATGAAAGCCAGAAGAGCCTGGACAGATGTTATACAGACACTAAGAGAACACAAACTGCAGCCCAGGCTACTATACCCAGCCAAACTCTCAATTATCATAGAGGGAGAAACCAAAGTATTCCACGACAAAACCAAATTCACGCATTATCTCTCCACGAATCCAGCCCTTCAAAGGATAATAACAGAAAAAAACCAATACAAGAACGGGAACAACGCCCTAGAAAAAACAAGAAGGTAATCCCTCAACAAACCTAAAAGAAGACAGCCACAAGAACAGAATGCCACCTTTAACAACTAAAATAACAGGAAGCAACAATTACTTTTCTTTAATATCTCTTAACATCAATGGTCTCAACTCGCCAATAAAAAGACATAGACTAACAAACTGGCTACACAAACAAGACCCAACATTTTGCTGCTTACAGGAAACTCATCTCAGAGAAAAAGATAGACACTACCTCAGAATGAAAGGCTGGAAAACAATTTTCCAAGCAAATGGTATGAAGAAACAAGCAGGAGTAGCCATCCTAATATCTGATAAGATTGACTTCCAACCCAAAGTCATCAAAAAAGACAAGGAGGGACACTTCATTCTCATCAAAGGTAAAATCCTCCAAGAGGAACTCTCAATTCTGAATATCTATGCTCCAAATACAAGAGCAGCCACATTCACTAAAGAAACTTTAGTAAAGCTCAAAGCACACATTGCGCCTCACACAATAATAGTGGGAGACTTCAACACACCACTTTCACCAATGGACAGATCATGGAAACAGAAACTAAACAGGGACACACTGAAACTAACAGAAGTGATGAAACAAATGGATCTGACAGATATCTACAGAACATTTTTCCCTAAAACAAAAGGATATACCTTCTTCTCAGCACCTCATGGTACCTTCTCCAAAATTGACCACATAATAGGTCACAAATCAGGCCTCAACAGATTCAAAAATATTGAAATTGTCCCATGTATCCTATCAGATCACCATGCACTAAGGCTGATCTTCAAAAACAAAATAAATAACAGAAAGCCAACATTCACATGGAAACTGAACAACACTCTTCTCAATGATACCTTGGTCAAGGAAGGAATAAAGAAAGAAATTAAAGACTTTTTAGAGTTTAATGAAAATGAAGCCACAACGTACCCAAACCTTTGGGACACAATGAAAGCATTTCTAAGAGGGAAACTCATAGCTATGAGTGCCTTCAAGAAAAAACGGGAGAGAGCACATACTAGCAGCTTGACAACACATCTAAAAGCTCTAGAAAAAAAGGAAGCAAATTCACCCAAGAGGAGTAGACGGCAGGAAATAATCAAACTCAGGGGTGAAATCAACCAAGTGGAAACAAGAAGAACTATTCAAAGAATTAACCAAACGAGGAGTTGGTTCTTTGAGAAAATCAACAAGATAGATAAACCCTTAGCTAGACTCACTAAAGGGCACAGGGACAAAATCCTAATTAACAAAATCAGAAATGAAAAGGGAGACATAACAACAGATCCTGAAGAAATCCAAAACACCATCAGATCCTTCTACAAAAGGCTATACTCAACAAAACTGGAAAACCTGGACGAAATGGACAAATTTCTGGACAGATACCAGGTACCAAAGTTGAATCAGGATCAAGTTGACCTTCTAAACAGTCCCATATCCCCTAAAGAAATACAAGCAGTTATTAATAGTCTCCCAGCCAAAAAAAGCCCAGGACCAGACGGGTTTAGTGCAGAGTTCTATCAGACCTTCAAAGAAGATCTAACTCCAGTTCTGCACAAACTTTTTCACAAGATAGAAGTAGAAGGTATTCTACCCAACTCATTTTATGAAGCCACTATTACTCTGATACCTAAACCACAGAAAGATCCAACAAAGATAGAGAACTTCAGACCAATTTCTCTTATGAACATCGATGCAAAAATCCTTAATAAAATTCTCGCTAACCGAATCCAAGAACACATTAAAGCAATCATCCATCCTGACCAAGTAGGTTTTATTCCAGGGATGCAGGGATGGTTTAATATACGAAAATCCATCAATGTAATCCATTATATAAACAAACTCAAAGACAAAAACCACATGATCATCTCGTTAGATGCAGAAAAAGCATTTGACAAGATCCAACACCCATTCATGATAAAAGTTCTGGAAAGATCAGGAATTCAAGGCCAATACCTAAACATGATAAAAGCAATCTACAGCAAACCAGTAGCCAACATCAAAGTAAATGGAGAGAAGCTGGAAGCAATCCCACTAAAATCAGGGACTAGACAAGGCTGCCCACTTTCTCCCTACCTTTTCAACATAGTACTTGAAGTATTAGCCAGAGCAATTCGACAACAAAAGGAGATCAAGGGGATACAAATTGGAAAAGAGGAAGTCAAAATATCACTTTTTGCAGATGATATGATAGTATATATAAGTGACCCTAAAAATTCCAACAGAGAACTCCTAAACCTGATAAACAGCTTCGGTGAAGTAGCTGGATATAAAATTAACTCAAACAAGTCAATGGCCTTTCTCTACACAAAGAATAAACAGGCTGAGAAAGAAATTAGGGAAACAACACCCTTCTCAATAGCCACAAATAATATAAAATATCTCGGCGTGACTCTAACGAAGGAAGTGAAAGATCTGTATGATAAAAACTTCAAGTCCCTGAAGAAAGAAATTAAAGAAGATCTCAGAAGATGGAAAGATCTCCCATGCTCATGGATTGGCAGGACCAACATTGTAAAAATGGCTATCTTGCCAAAAGCAATCTACAGATTCAATGCAATCCCCATTAAAATTCCAACTCAATTCTTCAACGAATTAGAAGGAGCAATTTGCAAATTCATCTGGAATAACAAAAAACCGAGGATAGCAAAAACTCTTCTCAAGGATAAAAGAACCTCTGGTGGAATCACCATGCCTGACCTAAAGCTTTACTACAGAGCAATTGTGATAAAAACTGCATGGTACTGGTATAGAGACAGACAAGTGGACCAATGGAATAGAATTGAAGACCCAGAAATGAACCCACACACCTATGGTCACTTGATCTTCGACAAGGGAGCCAAAACCATCCAGTGGAAGAAAGACAGCATTTTCAACAATTGGTGCTGGCACAACTGGTTGTTATCATGTAGAAGAATGCGAATCGATCCATACTTATCTCCTTGTACTAAGGTCAAATCTAAGTGGATCAAGGAACTTCACATAAAACCAGAGACACTGAAACTTATAGAGGAGAAAGTGGGGAAAAGCCTTGAAGATATGGGCACAGGGGAAAAATTCCTGAACAGAACAGCAATGGCTTGTGCTGTAAGATCGAGAATTGACAAATGGGACCTAATGAAACTCCAAAGTTTCTGCAAGGCAAAAGACACTGTCTATAAGACAAAAAGACCACCAACAGACTGGGAAAGGATCTTTACCTATCCTAAATCAGATAGGGGACTAATATCCAACATATATAAAGAACTCAAGAAGGTGGACCTCAGAAAATCAAATAACCCCCTTAAAAAATGGGGCTCAGAACTGAACAAAGAATTCTCACCTGAGGAATACCGAATGGCAGAGAAGCACCTGAAAAAATGTTCAACATCCTTAATCATCAGGGAAATGCAAATCAAAACAACCCTGAGATTCCACCTCACACCAGTGAGAATGGCTAAGATCAAAAATTCAGGTGACAGCAGATGCTGGCGAGGATGTGGAGAAAGAGGAACACTCCTCCATTGTTGGTGGGATTGCAGGCTTGTACAACCACTCTGGAAATCAGTCTGGCGGTTCCTCAGAAAATTGGACATAGTACTACCGGAGGATCCAGCAATACCTCTCCTGGGCATATATCCAGAAGATGCCCCAACTGGTAAGAAGGACACATGCTCCACTATGTTCATAGCAGCCTTATTTATAATAGCCAGAAACTGGAAAGAACCCAGATGCCCCTCAACAGAGGAATGGATACAGAAAATGTGGTACATCTACACAATGGAGTACTACTCAGCTATTAAAAAGAATGAATTTATGAAATTCCTAGCCAAATGGATGGACCTGGAGAGCATCATCCTGAGTGAGGTAACACAATCACAAAGGAACTCACACAATATGTACTCACTGATAAGTGGATACTAGCCCAAAACCTAGGATACCCACGATATAAGATACAATTTCCTAAACACATGAAACTCAAGAAAAATGAAGACTGAAGTGTGGACACTATGCCCCTCCTTAGAAGTGGGAACAAAACACCCATGGAAGGAGTTACAGAAACAAAGTTTGGAGCTGAGATGAAAGGATGGACCATGTAGAGACTGCCATATCCAGGGATCCACCCCATAATCAGCATCCAAACGCTGACACCATTGCATATACTAGCAAGATTTTATCGAAAGGACCCAGATGTAGCTGTCTCTTGTGAGACTATGCCGGGGCCTAGCAAACACAGAAGTGGATGCTCACAGTCAGCTAATGGATGGATCACAGGGCTCCCAATGGAGGAGCTAGAGAAAGTACCCAAGGAGCTAAAGGGATCTTCAACCCTATAGGTGGAACAACATTATGAACTAACCAGTACCCCTGAGCTCTTGACTCTAGCTGCATATGTATCAAAAGATGGCCTAGTCGGCCATCACTGGAAAGAGAGGCCCATTGGACACGCAGACTTTGTGTGCCCCGGTACAGGGGAACGCCAGGGCCAAAGGGGGGGAGTGGGTGGGTAGGGGAGTGGGGGTGGGTGGGTAAGGGGGACTTTTGGTATAGCATTGGAAATGTAAATGAGCTAAATACCTAATAAAAAATGGAAAAAAAAATTAATTTTACCCACTAAAAAAAAAAAATGTTCTGTCTAGGTAGCTGTCTTAGTCAGGATTTCTATTCCTGGACAAAACATCATGACCAAGAAGCAGTTGGGGAGGAAAGGGTTTATTTAGCTTACACTTCCATCCTGCTGTTCACCACCAAGGAAGTCAGGACTGGAACTCAAGCAGGTCAGAAAACAGGAGCTGATGCAGAGGCCATGGAGGGATGTTCTTTACTGGCTTGCTTCCACTGGCTTGCTCAGCTTGCTTTCTTATAAAACCCAAGACTACCAGCCCAGAGATGGCACCACCCACAAGAGGAACTCCCCCCTTGATCACTAATTGAGAAAATGCCTTAAAGCTGGATTTCATGGAGGCGTTTCCCCAAATGAAGCTCCTTTCTCTGTGATAACTCTAGTTGACACAAAACTAGCCAGTACAGTAGCCTAAATAGCTTGAGTCAGAGCTGACTGCTAGGTGGCACTTTCTACACCTGAGTATGAGATCACTGTGGGTTTTTTTTTTTTTTCTTTATAAGCTTGCTCTGAGAAATGTTTGAGGCCTTAGCTTCAGTTCCCAAATTCTAATAATCCCAAATGACCTTGAACTCAGAGATCTCCCTGTCTTAATCTTCTGGAATTCATAGCCACTATACCTCAAGATCTCCATGCCAAGATCCAGGTCAGAAACTTGTATCTCCCAGCCTCCAGATTAGGATGACAGGTGAGCCTTCCAACTCCAGATTGCTCATTCCAGATATAGTCAAATTGACAACCATGAATAGCCACTACAATCCACCTCTTGCCAGCTTGACACAAATAATATCTCATGCCCACATGAAACCATAGCAAGGTCATGAATACGCCTAACATGATATAACTATTCCACATACACTGGCAAACACATTTGTAAATTTACAATGGGGCAATGTCCCTTAGGAACATTCTTTTAGTGTCTTAAGTACCAATTGATGTTAAAGAAGTTGGAAGAAAGGCAAATGTGTTCTTAACAAAATAATACAGAAGCATTCATATTACTTTATAATCCTTTCTGAAACTGGTTACATGGCCTTAGCTGGTATTTATAACTACCTTCTTCTACTACCCATTCTGTATTTCCTTCACCCTCAGCAAGCACCTCAGCAGGTCTTGGCTCTTTTCCTAGAGGACTGACCCATACCTTCATTCCTGATGGGTCTGCCTCCTTTGTCATCCTGCTTGGATTAGGCTGTTGTAGTTTCTCACTGACTTTAATCACAGGACATGGTAGTACTAAGAGATGCCCTAAGGGATCTTCTACATGCCAGACATAATCCCTTTATCTCCATTGTGGAGAGGCAATCCACTTTCCCCATGGTAATCTGGGTGTATCACCCCTCCTAACACCGTTATTCCTTTCTTAGCCTGTTGGTTTAAGGGCACTAGAAGTCCAAAATGACCAAGGGGAAGTCTGAGTTTTCAGTTCAATGGAATGTTTGTTGTACGAGCACTCCCCCCTCTGGAACCAAAACTTCTAGGCCAGTAGAAACTAGAGTCGTGGGGACAGGAAGCAAAAAATTTTCCTAGAGGGTCACTAGGAGTGATAATGAGTGGAACTATTCCCTTTTCCATGCCTTGATTCCTGGACCCATCAATCCTGGCTATGGGTGAAACTGCACCATATATTGGACGCTGATTCAAAGCATATACTGCCTTCTAAAGAACTCTGACCCAGCCCTCTATGCTGTTGCCACCTAATTGATGCTGTAACTGTGTCTTCAAAAGGCCATTCCATCTTTCTATCAAACCAGCTGCTTCAGGATGATAGGAAACATGGTAAGATCAGTGGATTCCATGATTATTGGCCCACTGTCACACTTCTCTGGCTGTGAAGTGAGTTCCTTGGCCAGAAGCAATACTATGTGGAATACTATGACTATGGATAAGGCATTCTGTGAGTCCACGGATGCTGGTTTTGGCAGAAGCATTACATGCAGGAAAGGCAAATCCATAACCAGAATAAGTATCTACTCCAGTAAGAACAAAACGCTGTCCTTTTCATGGAGGAAGTGGTCCAATGTAGTCAACCTGCCACCAGGTTGCTGGCTAGTCACCGCAAAGAATGGTGCCATATCTGGGGCTCAGTGTTGGTTTCTGCTGTTGGCATATCTGGCATTCAGCAGCAGATGTAGCCAGGTCAGCCTTGGTGAGTGGTGGCTCCATGTTGTTGTGCCCAAGCATAACCTGCATCTCGGCCACCATGGCCACTTTGTTCATGTGCCCATTGAGCAATGACAGGGATGGCTGGGGAAAGAGGCTGACTGTCCACAGAACAGGTCATCCTATCTACTTGATTATTGAACTCCTCCTCAGCTGAAGTCACCTTTTGGTGAGCACTTACATGGGACACAAATATCTTCACATCCTTTGCCCATTTAGAGAGATCTATCCACATACTTCTTCCCCGGATGTCTTTCTCACCAATTTTCCAATCGTGATCTTTCCAAGTCCCTGACCATCCAGCCAATCCATTGGCTACAGCCCATGAGTCAGTGAATAATCGTATATCTGGCCATTTCTTCTTCCAAACAAATTGTAATACCTTGTGTACTGCCCGAAGTTCTGCCCACTATGAAGATTTTCCTTCACTTGTATCTTTCAGGGTTGTTCCGAAAAGGGGTTATAATGCTTCAACTGTCCACTTCTGGGTGGTGCCTGCATACTGTGCAGAGCCATCAGTAAACGAGGCCCTAGTCTTCTCCTCTTTGGTCAGTTGATCATAGGGAACACCCCATGAGGCTATAGGCGCATGCTTGGCAGCAGATGGCATTGTAACAGGAGTAGAAACCATAGGCATTTGAGCAACTTCTTCATGTAACTTGCTTGTGCCTTCAAGACCTGCTCAGGCATGATCACATATATACCACTTTCACTTGATAATAGATTGCTGCTGTGCATGTCCTACTTTATGACTTGGAGGGTTTGATAGCACCCAGCTCATGATGGGTGTCCTATTGTTCAGTTTCCACTAAGGCCCAATAGCTGTCCAAGAGCTGTTTTTCAAAGGGAAAATAGTTGTCTGCAGATGATGTTGGAGCTTTGCTCCAAAAATCCCAAAGGTCTTTTCTGTGATTCACCTACAGGGGCCTGCCAGAGGCTCCAAACAGCATCTCTATCTACCACTGACACCTCAAGTATCATCAGGTCTGCTGGATCGTATGATCCAAGTGGTAGAACAGCCTGTACAGCAGCCTGGACCTGTTGGAGGGCCTTCTCCTGTTCCAAGCCCCACACAAAACTAGCAGCTTTCTGAATCACTTGGTAAAAAGGCCTGAGTAACACACCCAAGAGAGGAATGTGCTGTCTCCGGGATGCAAATAGACCCACTAAACGTTGTGCTTCTTTCATGGTGGTGGGAGGGGCCAGGTGCAATAACTTATCTTTCACCTTAGAAGGAGTATCTCTGAATGCCCCACGCCACTGCACTCCTAAGAACTTCCCTGAGGTAGATGGTCCTTGAATTTTGGTTGGATTTATTTCCCATCCTCTAATAATGCATATGTTTTACCAATGAGTCCAAAGTGGTTGCTACTTCCTGCTCACTTGGTCCAATCAGCATAATGTCACAAATACAGTGCACCAATGCGATATTTTGTGGAAGAAACAAAAGATCAAGATCCCTTCTAACTAAGTTATGACATAGGGCAGGAGAGTTAATATATCCTTTGGGCAAAAACTGTGAAGGTATTCTGCTGGCCTTGCAAACTGAAAGCAAATTGCTTCTGGTGGTCCTTATGGACAGGTACTGAGAAGAAGGCATTTTCCAGATCAATAGCTGCATACCAGGAGATGTGTTAATTTGCTCAAGTAACGAAACTACACCTGGTACAGCAGCTGCAATTGGAGTTACTACCAGATTTAGTTTTCGATAGTCAACTGTCATTCTCCATGATCCATCTGTCTTCTGTACTGGCCAGATAGGAAAGTTAAAGGGAGATGTGGTGGGAACCACCACCCCTGCATCTTTCAAGTTCTTGATAGTGGCAGTAATTTCTGCAATGCCTCCAGGAATACGATACTGTTTTTGATTCACTATTTTCTTTGGCAGAGGCAACTCTAAAGGCTTCCATTTAGCCTTTCCAACCATAATAGTCCTCACTCCACAGGTCAGGGAACCAATGTGAGAATTCTGCCAATTTCTGAGTATATCTATCCCAATTATACATTCTGGAACTGGGGAAATGACCACAGGATGTGTTCAGAAACCAACTGGACCTACTGTGAGTTAGACATCAGTCAAAACTCCATTAATCACCTGTCCTCCATAAGCCCCTACTTTAACTGGAGGGCCACAATGTTTCTTGGGATCTCCTGGGATCAGTGTCAACTCAGAACCAGTATATAGCAGACCCCGAAAAGTCTGATTATTTCCTTTTCCCCAGTGTATAGTTACCCTTGTAAAAGGCCGTAGGTCCCTCTGGGTAAGAACTGGAGAAAGGCTAACAGCAAAATTGTTAGGTGTCTTATCAATGATCCTTCCTCAGGGGAACCTGGCCACCCCTTCATTCAAGAGGTTCCGGATCTGCAAACTGGCTCAAGATCGGAAATTGATTCACTGGCTGAGACTGCCTTTTGTCACGATCCAATGTAACCTTTCTTCATTTGTTTGAGAATTTCTCTGCTTATACAGATTAAATAGATATGCAGTAGGCTTCCTATCTATTTCGTACCTGGAAACAACATTATTGATTAGCCACTACAAAAGGTCCAAACAAAGCATGCCATTATAAATTTCACCTCTCCTGTGCTGACCATTATGGGGTATGTCATTATAAACATGGCTTTGTCTACTCTGTCCATTTTTCCAACTACAATCACAAGTCTCTGGTGATTCAATGCTACCACCTGGCCTTTGTTACCTTGTTACCTTGTCCAATTAAACCCATTGTATTTAATTCATCCAACTGAGCAGCAGCATCTCCAACCCTAATGTTTGGCACAAGGAAAAGGGCAAGAACAAAATTCTTCAAATGTGCTGGTGCCCCCCTCACCAGTTTGCGTCTTATAGGGCTGGTGAAGGGCGTGTCCTCTGGACCTTCCCATTGTGGAAGATTAGGTTTTACACAACGGATCCACTCTAGCATTGCAATTTCCCTGAGCCTTAAAATCCCTTCATCAACACTAAGCCAAGGGATATCAGGCATCTCTAACTCCTTCTCAGTAGGCCATCTTTTGATAAACACTTCAGCCAACCATTCAAACAAACTTCTGACACCTTTCTTAACTGTGCGAGCTTCCATATTAAATCTAGAATCTCCACTCAGAGGGCCCATGTCAATAAACTCAGCCTGCTCTACTTTTATGTTCCTTCCACCAATTTCCACACATATTCCCCAGACTTCTGCTTGAATGAATTAGCAAACTCAGTAAGCTCCTTAGTAGTTTAGTGAATTTCCTCATGGACTACACTTTCTACCTCCCCTCTAGGAACCTGTTTTTTTTTTTTTTTTTTTTAAGGATATTTTTATTTTATGTATGTGAGTACACTGTAGCTGTCTTCAGACACACCAGAAGAGGGCATCAGATCCCATTCCAGATGGTTGTGAGCCACCATGTGGTTGCTGGGAATTGAACTTAGGACCTCTAGAAGAGCAGTTAGTGCTCTTAACCTCTGAGCCATCTCTCCAGCACCCTAGGGGCCTGGTTTGCCTTGAGTCTGGTTATTGGTCTAGAAGAAACTGTTATTGGGCCTTGAGAAACATCAGTATTGTCTTGTCTGGCATTTTCTTCAGTGAAAGTCGCTGCTGGTTTATTAGTCTCTGAGGGATTAATTTCCTCATGCGGGGAAGGCTTTATTTCAAGGGATGGGGCAGAGGGTACTACTTCCTCAGATGGGGCAAACTCTTGAGAATCTGAAGGTTCAAAATTCTTAGCTTCAACAGGGTCGTCCCACATATCCCCATCCCAAGTTATAGGACCCCATTCTTTGCCACTTAGTGCCCTTACTTTAATTGCTACTTTAACTGCTGACACCCTCTAAGACTGAGACCTGAATTTTTGCTGCAGATCAGCCAACTTTATAATGAGGGCTTCAGTTTGATTTTCTGCAACTTGAGCTCTACGGCTGCTGGAGAGAAGATTCTCTTCAAGGACACACTTAGCAACTTTTAGTTTGTTTACTTGCATCTGGAGCCTTTCAATATTATCATACAACTCCTTCTTTCCTTTATCGTTTTTTTTTCCCAAGATGCTAAGAGCAACCAGCCAGCAAAATAATTTCTTGATTTTTCCCCCATCTTGTAGAAAGTTTTGTACACTGAATCACCTAATTCATCAAGATAATCAAGGGCATTAGCTTCTTTAAGCTTTTCAACCACGGGTCTTCAATATTCTCCGAGCTCCTAGGAGGGAGAGAATCTGGAGAGGTTTCAGTAGTTGAAGGTGTTAGTGAATTATCAAACCAACTCCAGATTTTTAAAAGATTTATCCTTATATTTCTGCTCCTTTAGAATCACTCCCAGTACCAACTTCTGTATTAGGCAGGGTTCACTAGAGTCACAGAATTTATGGGTAGTCTCTATATAGTAAGGGAATTTGTTGATGACTTACAGTCTGTAGTCCAACTCCCAACAATGGTCAGCAGCAGCTGTGAATGGAAGGCCAAGGATCCAGCAGTTGCTCGGTCCCACAAGGCAAGCAGGTGAAGAAGAAAGAGAGTAAATCTTCCTTCTTCCAATGTCCAAAGTAGGTCTCCAGCAGAAGGTATGGCCCAGATTAAAGGTGTGGGCCATCATGCTTTTAATCCCAGATGACCTTGAACTCAGAGATCTCTCTGTCTCAATCTTCTGGAATTCATAGTCACTATGCCTCAAGATCTCCATGCCAAGATCCAGGTCAGAAACTTGTATCACCCTGCCTCCAAACTAGGATCACTTGTGAGCCTTCCAATTCGGGATTGTAGTTCATTCCAGATATAGTCAAGTTGACAACCAGGAATAGCCACTACACTGAGTTTGCAGACATGGTATATATGTACCCCAGGCTACTTCCACCCCATTCTGAAAGCCAGGATTAACACCCCTTTCAGCCATTTCTCCTTAGATCCCTGAATTTTCCTGCTTTATCCACACGTTCAAGTCATGCCATAGTAGATGGAAAACCACTGGCTGATCGAACGCAACAGAGATGAAGTTTACTAAGATATTTCAGTGTGGATTTTAAGCACCAGGGTAGAAAAAAAATCAACTGGAAGTCATGGGTGTGGAGATTTGGTGCAGCTGTTTCTTTTCTTCTTCCTTTAGAGACGGGTTTGGGATTCCATGGTGCTCTCTTAGATCTTCCTGAATAGCATAGGATGACCTTGAAATCCTGGTGTACCCAGACTGGATTAGGATCATTGCCTTTCAATAGGCCCAGCATCTGAGCAATGTCCAATAAGAAGGACTTATGACGTGAGCCCTATATCAGCACAGCCTTCTTAGGTTGTCAATATCTCATGAAAGCCAAAGAAATCTGAAACAAAGGGCGGAAACATTCAAAGAGAAATATATGTGTTGCAGTCAAGAAAGATGAAAGGAGTTGCAGAACTTTATATGCCAGTACCCCCAGAGCTCGTATCTCCAGCTGTATATGTCGCAGAAGATGGCCTAGTCGGCCATCACTGGGAAGAGAGGCCCCTTGGGCCCCTTGGTATTGCAAACTTTATATGCCCCAGTACAGGGGAACACCAGGGCAAAGAAGTGGGAGTGGGTGGGTAGGGGAGCAGGGTGGAGGGAGGGTATAGGGAACTTTCGGGATAGCATTTCAAATGTATATAAAGAAAATATCTAATAAAAAATAAATAAAATTCCCCCCCACAAACAAAAAAAAAGAAAGAAAGGAGTTGCAGATGTGAAGAGTGCACTGACAACAGACATGGAGATACAGAGCTTGGAGTTTATACAGATGACTTTTGCTCTTGCTTTGGTTCAGTATTGCTTCACTATAACATTTTGGAGTAGGAATATATATCCTGTGATGTTGGAGGTATATGCTCTGCTTTGTGATTTTGATTATATACAGCACTACACTTAAGTCATTGAATGAACATTAAACCTCATGTTCAAATTATGGCTTTTCAAATTTTTGATAGTGCTATAGAGTATGGGGACTTTGTCAGTTGGACTGCATATTTTAGCATTATATAGCATAATGCTAGGTATTGCCCATAGAATCATGTGTTTGAACAAGGGGCCAGGGAGAGGAATGTGGTGGTTTGAGTATGCTTGGCTCAGAGACTGGCCTCGGGTGACCCCTTTGGGAGCTTCATCAACTCAAAACACATCTCCCCCCCCAAAACAGAGAACCTCTGCTCTAACCTCAGTTAGTGCATGCACTTCCCATGGAGGATGATATAGTATCCAAAATAAAATCAAGACCACTCAGCCCCTTACCCCTCTGAAGGGACTTTTCAAACTATACTAGCAGGCCAAGTGCACAGCCAGATAAGGAAGCTGGTCGACTAAACAATGCTGAGAAAAACCATAAGGGCAGGCAGAGTGAGGGAATAGGCCAAAAGTGGTCACCCTATGCAAACCAGCCAATGCCTGAAAGGGTTACCTGCTACACCAATGCGAATCAGCCAGCTAGCCCTGTTGCCTAAATCTGCCCCTTACAAGATATAAAATGTGTGTTCTTTGTTTGTCTCCTCTTGCCTGTGTGCTGAGGGGAGTCCCAACATGTTAGATCAATTTTTTAAAAAAACAAACAAACCTCTTGCGGTTTGCAGCGATGTCTTTCTCTGTGGTCTTTGTGAGTGAGAGTCTTTTGGCAGACTCCAACAGATGATACCAAGCAAGCAATATAGAACTTTCTTCTTTGTGGTGACCTATAGCAGATGTGTCTCAGAAGAGAGCCTGGTTTTTTTCACCTCTAAAAATTGAGGAAAGGTGTATTTTGCACCTCAGAGAACAAGATCAGAAGTAGGACTTCCTGCTCCAAGTGATTATGCTAAACTGCTCAGAAGGGTGCCTAGACACTTGAGACTTTAGTTAATTCTAGCTGTAGTCAAGTTGAAGGCAATCACAGCGTTAACGTGACTGAGAGTTATATCACCCAAGGTCATGACTGATTTCCAAAATAAACAATAGCTGGATCTTAATTAAACCTAAGGTGATGTTACAAATGGCAAATGAAATATATATACCACATTAACAATTGTTATGTTAGACCTAGCATAACAATTCCTCTTCCATCTGTAAATGGGTTAGAAATTTAGAACTGTGGCAATGTCCCTTGACAGACATTCTTTCAGTATCTGAAACTTAAATATTTAGATAAGTTTTCATATTTTCTTCATTGGTATTATATCTACCATCCACATACAACTCAATTTTGAACCCTTTCACCCAGGATTATGAAGACAAGAATGACCATGAACTTCTGCCCCTCCTCTCGTGACCTACCAGCTCCTGAGATTACAGCCAGGAGTCCACACACTGAGGTCATTTCATAGTGGGGGGACAACCAGTGGCTCATGTAATGAATGCAGCAGAGATGGAGTTTAATATGAGATCTTCTTATGGATTTTCATATGGAGAAGAAATAGTCACCTTAGGGGCATGGATGCGAAGCATAGGTGCATCTCTTTCTTTTCTTCTTCCTTTAGAGATAGGGTTGATGTTCCCTAGGGCTGGCCTAGAAATTTCTCAGTACCATAGGATGACCTTGAACTCCTGATTTGCTTTCAGATCCAGGATTTCTGTCCAGCAGATGTGCAGAGCCCCATGTGAAGAAGTAAGATCAGTATGTTGTATCAGAACAGTGTGACAGTTTGTATATGCTTGGCCCGAGGAGTGGCACTCAGCTCCACCTGCATCATGCCTACCTGAATGCTGCCATTATCATCAAGGCTCCTGCCTTGGTGATAATGGACTGAACCTCCAAACCTGTAAGCCAGCCTCAATTAAATGTTGTCCTCAAAAGAGTTGCCTTGGTCATGGTGTCTGTTAACAGCAGTAAAGCCCTAAAACAAACAGCTTTCCTACGTAGCCAATGTCCCATAAAAGCCCTGTCTTTTCTGATACCTCATCCCAGAGCTTCCTAGCAATCCTTAATTGCTTTTTTGATAACTCAATATAGATATGCTTGGTGTATTAGTCAGAGTTCTCTAGAGTAACGGAGCTTATAGAATAAACGAATGTATGTAACTATAAAGGGGATGTGTTAGAATGACTTACAGGCTGTGGCCCAGTCAATCCAAAAATGGTTGCCTATGAATGCACAGTCCACGAATCCAGTAGTTCTTTATTGCTGGATATTTCAGCTGGTCCTCAGTAGAAACTTACATCCAGAAAGTGTAGGTCTAATTCCAGTGAGGTAATGGACTTGCTATCAAGGTGAAAGCAAGCAAGCAAATAGCTAAAGCTTTCTTCTTCCATGTCCTTACGTAATCTTGCAGCAGAAGGCATAACACAGATTAGATCTTGAGTAAAAGTGTGTCTTCTTTCCTCAAATATCTGGATTGGAAGCAAATCTTTTCTTAAACAGAAATACCTCACAGGTATGCCCTTCACTTTTGGGTTTTTGTTCATTTTAAATGTAGTCAAGTTGACAGCCAAGAATAGCCATCACAGTGACCCATCAGGAACCTATTTTTTCTTTTTTTTTTTTTTTGAATTAATTTTTTTATTAGGTATTTTCCTCATTTACATTTCCAATGCTATCCAAAAAGTCCCCAATACACCCCCCCACTCCCCTACCCACCCACTCCCACTTTTTGGCCCTGGCGTTCCCCTGTACTAGGGCATATAAAGTTTGCAAGTCCAATAGGCCTCTTAATAAGCTGAGGGAATTATCCTGAATAAACCACAAACTAGAAACAGAAGGTATACAGGATAAATAGATGTCTCCTTTGGGTGTTCTGCGTGTCACTGATAAAGAAATCTAAGAATGGACTCAAGTGTAGTTCACAGACAATTTTATTAGAATTTAAAATTTTAGATTAATAAATATATAAAACAACTTTAGAGAGGGCAGGTTGCTAACCTCATTAGTTGCCCAGAGGAGGTAGTGGAGAGGAGGAAAAGAAATTGCCATGCCATGTAAGCTGGCCAGGAGATCAGACACATGCCCACACATGGGGTGAGGGGAATGAGTTTAGAGAAATAGTAAAGAAACCCAAAATGTGGGGGATTCAAAATGTTAGGGAGACCAGGATTTAAAAAGAGACAGAGGGCTGGAGAGATGACTCAGTGGTTAAGAGCACTGACTGTTCTTCCGAAGGTCCTGAGTTCAGATCCCAGAAACTACATGGTGGCTCACAACCATCCATAATAAGATCTGATGCCCTCTTCTGGGGTGTCTGAAGACAGCTACAGTGTACTTACATATAGTAAATAAATAAATAAATCTGTGTGTGTGTGTGTGTGTGTGTGTGTGAGAGAGAGAGAGAGAGAGAGAGAGAGAGAGAGAGAGAGAGATAGTCAGTGGTGGCCCACCTGGCCTACTGTGAGAGATCCATGATAGCCAAGGCTACATAAGGAAACCCTCTCTCAAAAAGAAAAGGAAAGGAGAAAAGGGAAAAATTAAAGCCAACATACTTTCATGCCATATGGATGTCTGTAGCCTGCATGTATTTCCATAAGGGTGGAGATTCTGTGAAGGCAATAGTACATTTCTTAGTAAAGGCTTAATAATTCTTCCTATCTCTTAGCTTGGCCTAAGGTAAGCCAGCCTTCCTAAGGGTGGTCCTTTGGCTAAGTAAATGAACTATTCATCTAGAATGTTAAGCCTCCACCCAGGCTAGAGATTTGATTCTTTTGGCCAGGAGTCTCTTCTACTCTAGCAGCATGAGAAAGAAGCTCAAGGATCAAAAGTTTCCTGTTAAATCAACATGCTAGCCAGGTGATAGCACACGTCTTTAATGCCAGCACTCAGGAGTAAGGAGCAGGTGGATCTCTGTGAGTTTGAGGCCAGCCTGGTCTACAGAAAGAATTCCAAGACAGCCAGGAGTACACAGAGAAACCCCATCTTGTAAAACAAAAATAAAACAAAACAAAATAAACAACAAATCAACATGCTAGAAGGGAAGGAGGAAGTTGGGGGCAGGGACAATATTTTAAAAGTCGATAATTATCAAGTCTTACGAAAGATCCCATTCATGGATTCAAAACCCAGTGAATTCCAAGTGTCCCTGCACCTCAAGTAAAACACTGCATCAGGACTTGCTGTGGTAGAAGTACAAACACGTAGACTTGAAGGAGCCATGAAGGAGATGTTTATCTTAGTCCTCCTGGGGCATCACTGCTTTCAGTTTGCGTTATCTTCTACCCATACTTTCACATAGAATCTGACTCATTCCTATTTCTACATATATATATACATATACATATACATATACATATACATATACATATACATATATACATATACATATACATATATATATATATTATGAACAGTCTCTATGTTAGTACATTTCCTTTTTCAAATGTGTAATCTCTAAAGGCAGCTAAGGTCACATCACTTAGGTCACGTATACACTTATACCCGACATCCTGGTGCTTGACAGGCTGAGACAGCATCACCAAGATCTGGCCAGCCTGGGCTACAGAGTACTTCGAAGATAGCTCAGGCTACTACTGTGTGAGGCCCTGTCTCAAAACCCAGCCACAAGAAAATAAATAAATAGATTCCACCATTTCACTGTATGACAATTTGTTTAATCAAAAGCCAATTCTGCACGCACATCTTTTTTTCTTTTTCTCTTCATTTTTCATGCTGTGAGTATGTGCACGCACATGGGGTTTTTTTGTTTGGTTGGTTTTTTGGGTTTTTTTGTATGTGTGAGCAGAGTGCATTCCTGTGACCAGGGCCAAGGCTTAAAGACTGATGTGAAAAATCAGCCTCAACCTCTCTTCCTCTTTATTCAGTGAGTCCTGGCCTCTTGATCAAATCAGGAGCTCACAGCCATGGCCAACCCTGCTGGCAGCTTACTCTGGGGATCTCTACCTTCAGAGGTAATCAATCCACTATGCCTGCCCCAGACATTTACATGGTTTTCTGGGGATCCAAACTCCAATCCTGATACTTGGAGAAGCATCACCCCAGTCCCTATGGATTAACTCTTCAAGACAGATGAGATGCATGGGAGTGAATTGCTGAAGTGAGGGAGAGGAAGTCTAAGATGTACCTTACAGATTGTTTTCCAGGTAGACTGTCCTTCACCTTGTCCCCTGAGGACCATGTCTCAGCTGTGGGGTAACCACTGTCTCCAACTTACATTAACTGACTTTCATGGATGCTCCTATGCAATAACTGGAAGCCCCAGCCACGAATAGACTAGTAAAAGATGACCAAAGGAACCCAAGCCCCTTAGAAGCAGACAAATATGAAAATATGGAAATCCTTTCACTGTTTGTAAGCTTTGGCTCTGTTTTCCAAAACAATGGCACTTCGTTTACTTGAACAAAACACATTAAAGCGCGTCTGTCATTCTTTACCCCTGGGCACCAGGCAGTTTGTTTTATGACAAATGGTGGCCTTAGCTCAGACCACGTGGTGAAAGACATTCAGCACAGGTCCCAGCCTCTAATCACAGGCCATAATCTCGTTTTCACATTTCTCTCTGGTTATCCTGCTTGACCCTGCTGACCGAAGCACTTTTATTGTACTGCTTAAAAGGACCAGGGATTGAGCAGAAATAAAAGCGAGGGCTGAGAATTGTCACACCATGTATCCGTCCAGCTCTGCCTTCACATGAATAGAACCGAGCTGGAGCCCAGCCAGCATCACTTGATGGAAAACTCTGACTTCAAAAAAAAAAAATGTTCCTGGTGCTTTTGAAAATGCATCACTGTTAGCCCAGGTTCAGAGGAAGACCCGTGTAGCCACCATAAGCACAGAGCTGTCCATCATCCCTGGGAACCAGGGCTCCACAGGCCTTTCCTGTATGGTGGGTACTTTAGACATGGGAGTCAAGTGGTCCCTTATGTAACCACTCAGTTCTGCCTCTGGCACAGGAAGTGACAGTGGACACTAGGTTGAGTATGGCAGTACCTACACAGCATCACCCAGTTTGGGTGGTAGCAAGAGTCAGTCTGAAAAACTTCCTGTTTATAAACGATAGCCCTTCTTGACCTCTCTAACTGTATGATCAGGCTCAGCCCTGTGGGGTAGGAGTGGCACTTTGGAGTTTGGTTGTCCAGTACTGGCTGGAGACAGGGATGAGAGTCAGAGTGGGCTGAAGAGCGAACGGCCAGTGCGAGGTAGCCTGCATGGTTCCCACTGTTGCAGATTCTTATGAAAGAGGTAAGAGTCAGGATGAGTGGGCACAGCTTTCAGGACGGGCTTTTAAAAAATGGCTCTGAGCTCCCCCTTTCACCAACACAATTCTCAGGAGCAGCATTGCTTCCTCAAGCTTCTGGTCAGCATTTTCAGCTCCACGTTCATGCTGACCCAGGGCCTCTGACATCAACGCCCTGCCTCCTCCTATGCTTCCCCATGGTCTCCCAAGGGTGGTACTGAGGACCACTCCCCCAAATCTTGTCTCTGTAAGTATTCTCCTTCTTGGTCTCACCTTCTTCTTAGCCCCTATCTTTGTAATCATCTCATCTCTTCTCTCACCTTCCCTAGAGCTTTGCCTTGCTACCAGGATTCTGAACCCTACATGCCCAGAAACTGGACTGAGGGTCCCCTGCCACAACCTCTTCCTCCTGACCCCTCTTGGAGTTTGTGGAAGTTTGTATCAAAGTGACG